>NW_026061863.1:1647864-1977437 GCF_023897955.1 Schistocerca gregaria | reverse complement strand
TGTGAAAAGCAACGGTCCTATGACACTCCCCAGCGGCACACCTGAAATCACTCTTACTTCGGAACACTTCTCTCCATTGAGAATGACATGTTGCGTTCTGTTATCTAGGAACTCCTCAATCCAATCACACAATTGGTCTGATAGTCCGTATGCTCTTACTTTGTTCGTTAAACGACTGTGGGGAACTGTGTCAAACGCCTTGCGGAAGTCAAGAAACAGGGCATCTGCCTGTGAACCAGTGTCTGTGGCCCTCTGAGTCTCGTGGACGAATAGCGCGAGCTGGGTTTCAAACGACCGTCTTTTTCGAAACCATTGCTGATTCCCACAGAGTAGATTTCTAGTCTCCAGAAAATACATTGTACTCGAACATAATACGTGTTTCAATATTCTACAACTGATCGACGTTAGAGATATAGGTCTATAGTTCTGCACATCTGTCTGATGTCCCTTCTTGAAAACGGGGAGGACCTGTGCCCTTTTCCAATCCTTTGGAACGCTTCGCTCTTCTAGAGACCTACGGTACACTGCTGCAAGAAGGGGGGCAAGTTCCTTCGCGTACTCTGTGTAAAATCAAACTGGTATCCCATCAGGTCCAGCGGCCTTTCCCCTTTTGAGCAATTTTAATTGTTTCTCTATCCCTCTGTCGTCTATTTCGATATCTACCATTTTGTCAACTGTGCGACAATCTAGAGAAGGAAGTACAGTGCAGTCTTCCTCTGTGAAACAGCTTTGGAAGAAGACATTTAGTATTTCGGCCTTTAGTCTGTCATCCTCTGTTTCAGTACCATTTTGATCACAGAGTGGACATTTTGTTTTGATCCACCTACCGCTTTGACATAGGACCAACATTTCTTAGGATTTCTGCCAAGTCAGTACATAGAACTTTACTTTCGAATTCATTGAACGCCTCTCGCATAGCCCTCCTCACACTACCTTTCGCTTCGCGTAATTTTTGTTTGTCTGGAAGGCTTTGGCTATGTTTATGTTTGCTGTGAAGTTCCCTTTGCTTCCGCAGCAGTTTTCTAACTCGGTTGTTGTACCACGGTGGCTCTTTTCCATCGCTTACGATCTTGCTTGGCACATACTCATCTAACGCATAGTGTACGATGGTTTTGAACTTTGTCCACTGATTCTCAACACTATCTGTATTTGAGACAAAACTTTTATGTTGAGCCATCAGGTACTTTGTAATCTGCTTTTCGTCACTTTTGCTAAACAGAAAAATCTTCCTACCTTTTTTTTATATTTCTATTTACGGCTGAAATCATCGATGCAGTAACCGCTTTATGATCGCTGATTCCCTGTTCTGCATTAACTGATTCAAATAGTTCGGGTCTGTTTGTCACCAGAAGGTCTAATATGTTATCGCCACGAGTCGGTTCTCTGTTTAACTGCTCAAGGTAGTTTTCAGATAAAGCACTTAAAAAAATTTCACTGGATTCTTTGTCCCTGCCACCCGTTATGAACGTTTGAGTCACCCAGTCTGTATCCGGCAAATTAAAATCTCCACCCAGAACTCTAACATGGTGGGGAAATGTACTCGAAATGTTTTCTAAATTATTCTTCATGTGCTGAGCCCGGGGTCCTATAGAGACATCCAATTGCGATGTCTGAGCCTGCTTTATCCTTGACCCTCACCCAAATCATTTGACAATTCGGATCTCCGTCAATTTCCTTCGATACTATTGCACTTCTTATCGCTATAAACACGCCTCCCCGTTCACTGTCCAGCCTGTCTCTGCGGTATACATTCCAATCTGAGTTTAGGATTTCATTACTGTTTACGTCTGGTTTCAGCCAACTTTCTGTCCCTAGTACTATATGGGCGCTGTGACCGTTTATTAATGAGAGCAGTTCTGGGACCTTTCTATAGACGCTCTTGCAGTTTACTATTAGCACATTAATATTGTTATTCCCTGTTGCATTTTGCCTACTCCTACCTTGCCGCGTCTCAGGAGGCGTCTTGTCGGGCCTAGGGAGGGAATTCTCTAACCTAAAAACCCCCATGTGCACTCCACACGTACTCCGCTACCATTGTAGCCGCTTCCGGCCTGTAGTGCACGCCTGACCTATTCAGGGGGACCCTACATTTCTGCATCCGATAGCGGAGGTCAAGAAACTTGCACCCCAGCTCTCCGCAGAATCGTCTGAGCCTCTGGTTTAAGCCTTCCACTCGGCTCCAAACCAGAGGACCGCGATCGGTTCTGGGAACGATACTACAAATAGTTAGCTCAGATTCCACCCCGCGAACGAGGCTTTCCGCCTTCACCAATTCCGCCAACCGCCTGTACGAACTGAGGATGACCTCTCAACCCAGACGGCAGGAGTCATTCGTGCCGACATGAGCAACAATTTGCAGTCAGGTGCACCCAGTGCTCTCTATCGCCGCCGGTAGGGCCTCCTTCACATCTCGGATGAGACCCCCCGGCAAGCAGACAGAGTGAACACTGGCCTTCTTCCCCGACCTTTCCGCTATTTTCCTAAGGGGCTCCATCACCCCCCCCTAACTTTGGAGCTCCCAATAACTAATAAACCCCTCCCCCCGTGTGCCTGCTCGGACCTTGCTGAAGGAGCAGCCACATGTCCACTCACAGACAGAGCGGGTGATGCCACACGGCCAGCCTCCACATTGACCCTCCGCCTCGTGCGCCGCGAACGCCACTGAACCCGCCACTCCCCTTGCGGAGAGGGTGGCCCAACCGCGCCCGGTACCCGAGAAGATATCTTGACAGCAGGGACAGTGGGTGAAGCATGTAACACCTGGGGTGTACCTTGAGACGCTCCAGACTCCCCACTGCCGCTACACTCCGAGGTAGCAGCCTGAAGTCGGATGACCGCGGCCATCAACACGCTCAGCTGTTCGCGAAGAGTGGCCAGCTCCTCGTGCGTCCGTACACAGCAGTCACACATCCTATCCATCCTAAGGAATTAATTTACTGAAGAGACTTAATAAACTTTTAACTAGACTGCTAATTCACTAAAGGCGGCTGATTATTGACTAAACTGTGATTGCTAGCCACTTCTTGTAGAAAACAATGAAAATAGCACTACCCGTCTCTGGACTGTATTGAAAACAAACACTAGCACTACTGGCACTATGGCTCACTAAAGGGACTCTCTCTGACTGTATTCAAAACTAACACGAAATCTATGGAACACTATTAATAGCAGTCGACAATTAAAGCTTCCTAAAAGCAAAAACACACGGTAAAAGAAGTGACAAGTAAGAAAAATACAGTTAATACTTAAATAACGTAGCTCGCTGCACAGCAGACGTGAAGCAGACGGCGGTTAGGACGACATTTTCGGTTTGACGCCACTTCGACGAGTTGCGCGTCGATGGGGGATGAAATGATGATGGTTAGAACAACACAACATCCAGTCCCTGAGCGGAAAAAATCTCCAGTCCAGCCGGGAATCGAACCCGGTCGCTTAGGATTGACATTCTGTCGAGCTGACCACTCAGCTACCGGGACTGGACGGTGTAATCATTAAGACAACGCGATAGGATGCACCCAAAATATGTGGCTGAATGGTACTAAATTCCAGACAGCATTTCTGGCTGAAAGCTTGACACTAAAGACCTGAGAAGTCATGGGATTTTATACATATTTTATGAGGTCCATGTAGTGATGCATTTTTAAGTGATTGCTCATATAACATACCATCCACTGTATGTGATCATTCTCAATCAACCATCAACCTCCCCTATAACCACGTGGATATATCGCAGAACCTCTGTTACACTGTCTACATACTATCGATATAGAAGACGCTACAAATACTGTTTGTTAGTGTGACAAATACGTAGCAGCTGCAAGAAGCAGTTGCAAATATTGGACTAGTACCATGTTTCTTAGCTGCATCACTTTCTAAATTCGGTGATAGTGTTGATTTTATTACGGGCTTACATCGCTAGCAATGTGCACCTACACTTTCGGTCTGTTAATACAGAAACCGCAATCACTATCCACGTTCAATATCTTGGTATTTGTGCGGAAGACTACTTTATTCAGAAGCACTAGCATACCTCGATTTATAAGGAAGGTATACTTTTCAGCATGGATATCGTTGTTGATACTTGGGTGTCTGTAGAACGAAGACTGATTTTTATGCGGGGTTACAATAACACGGTCTTTGCGATCGTGTTTTTAATATCTGGTAGCTCATAGGACGATTATGCCTCTCTTCCTAAGACACACATGCAAGGTAAACAAATGAGGCATGTCGATCCATTGCGGTTTTCCACTGAATATTGCTTGGAGCCACCAGCATTCAGTTACTGGCAAAGTATTGTACTTAGTAGGCGGTGTGAATGGCAGGATTATAAAGCTAGTTTTGGGGGTGTGAAGTGACTGTGGTTATTGTTTCAACATGTACAAAGAAAACGGCTGTGTCCAGTCATAAGGGAGATATGGGTTTGACATGGGGGATTGCAGTTTCAAGGCATCGATAGCCATAAGGAGGTGCCCAGTCATAAGAGGGTTATTGATATTTCCAGAGCCACAGTCTTCAGGAGGAGGTGTTTCTCTTACTTCGATCTCTTTTTAATGTTATCAGGTTGGGGCTGCAATCGAACTATGTGATTGTAATTACAGTGATAAATACGTCGCTGGTTTCCTAGGACGACAAAGTTCGTCATGAGGAGCACGTGGCAGAGGTAGACTGTGGCCAGAACAAATGGGTTTGCTGGCTAAAAGCTCTTGCGAGTGGTAGAGACAAAGAAAAGTTCAGGCCAGCGGACTAGTCGTTTTTTGCGCACAGCTGCAGGACAACTCCCGGCGATTATGCCCTCTGGATAGCTGAATAGCGAACTGATACTCAGTACGAGTTGAGCTGTCTTTTCGATCGCGTGTGTTGCATGTATTCTCCATGGACAATTGAACAATTCAGTATTTATCACTGCCAAGTGTTGGTCCTGAACGCATTGATGAAATCCGAAGTCCTACCACTCCAATTATCCCTGGACGCCGCCCATGGCTTGGATGGTGCATTCTGGTATACACGCACATCCATGGCTGCTACAGTTTTCTCTGGCCTCTGAGCGTTGGCAATGGCGGTGTACGAGGGGACAGGTGCGCTGTGTGTGGACGATCAGGAGGTGGTTTAAGTGTGTCAGGTTTAGTGCTTCTCAATACATCACAGTGATCTCTGTCTTTCAGTGGTATTTGCTGTTGTCTCTATCATATCAGGCAGTAGACCCTTCCTTCTCGTTCTCCTCCATCTCCATCTCATTGTAGCACCAGTACAAACCCTCCACAGATTGTTTATAGACATAGCGTGCAACTGAACTGAACTTCGAAATTTTCAGTTACCTTCAACTTAATGGACTTTCTACCAAATGACGTAACTGTACTAGTATCGACCGATAGGAGGCAAGTGAAAAAAATAACAGTAGGGTTTGCATACTGGGAGGTTGTAAAAATGGCTGTGAGCACTATGGGACTTAACAGCTCAGGACATCAGTCCCCTAGAACTTAGAACTACTTAAACCTAACTAACCTAAGGACATCACACACATCCATGCTCGAGGCCGGATTCGAACCTGCGGCCGTAGCAGTCGCGCGGTTCCAGACTGAAGCGCCTAGAAACGCTCGGTCACTCCGGCCGGCTGGGAGGTTGTAGGATAACATCCCATCAAATATTCCAGTTCTATTATCCACCAATAGGAAGCAAGGAAAAACTGTCCACAAAAAGGGTATCGATGTAATTAATTACTCAATCAGTCAGATAGAGTGCGGGAATATTTCCAAGACATCCACACCTGGGGTTTACCAGGTAAATGCTGCTTTGTTTGTGGTTTAAACCAACAATGACCAACGGTGCGTACAGTCCTGGCAGTGGCACACTACATGACGTGACTGCTTGAGAGAGAGAGAGAGAGAGAGAGAGAGAGAGAGAGAGAGAGAGAGAGAGAGAGAGCATGTGCTTCAACAGGAATTTCTCAGGTATCAAATATCGAAACTTTGCCACCAGCTGAAGCTTTTGTTTAGGGATTAGTGCAACTTCCGCTCTGCCAGTAGCCAGTCATGGACCTGAGTGGGAGTAGTGCAGCCTCCGCATGAAGAAATAGGCTAAATGGCCAGCCTCGCGAAGTGGTTGGAGGTGTGGTCGCACAGTGCTATGAGGTTGATGAAAAGGATTTTCAACAGTGTAATAACGCTTGGTGAGTTATGTTGATGGAATTCCTTGCACAATTGGGATAATAAAGCGCCACAATTGTTTAAATATTCGGAACTACATTGTCACCATCAAAATTTTCCAAGCTCTCGTAAACGACGGCAAAAGTATTTACAGAAAATCTAAATAATTCTAATCATTCTAATATTTCAAATATTTCCCCCTATGAGTGAATATAAATTGGTTCAAGAATCATGAAAGAAGGTTGTGTACATGGAAGAAGCTTAGAGATACTAGAAGGTATCAGATAGATTATATAATGGTGAGACAGAGATTTAGGAACCAGGTTTTAAATTTTAATGACAAAAAAAAGTTCAAATGGCTCTGAGCACAATGGGACTTAAAATCTGAGGTCATCAGTCCCCTAGAAATCCGAAATAAATAAACCTAACTAACCTAAGGACATCACACACATCCATGCCCGAGCCAAAATTCGAAACTGCGACAGTAGCGGTCGCGCGGTTCCAGACTGTAGCACCTAGAACCGCTCGGCCACTCAGGCCGACAAATTGTAAGGCATTTTCAGGGGTAGATGTGGACTCTGACCACAATCTATTGGTTATGAATTGCAGATTAAAACTGAAGAAACTGCGAAAAGGGGAGAATTTAAGGAGATGGGACCGTGGATAAACTGACTAAACCAGAGATTGTACAGAGTTTTAGGGAGAGCATAGGGGCACAATTGACAAGAATGGGGGAAAAGAAATACAGCAGAAGAATAATGGGTAGCTCTGAGGGATGAAGTAGTCAAGGCAGCAGAGGATCAGGTAGGTAAAAAGACGAGAGATGCTAGAAATCTTTGGGTAACAGAAGAAATATTGAATTTAATTGATGAAAGGAGAAAATATAAAAATGCAGTAAATGAAGCGGGCAAAAAGGAATAGAAACGTCTCAAAAATGAGATCGGCAGGAAGTGCAAAATGGCTAAGCAGGGATGGCTAGACGACAAATGTAAGAATGTAGAGGGCTCATCTCACTAGGGGTAAGATAGATACTGCCTACAGGAAGAAAGGAGAAAGGAGAACCACTTGCATGGATATCAAGAGCTCAGATGGAAACCCAGTTCTAAGCAAAGAAGGGAAAGCAGAAAGGTGGAAGGAGTATATAGAGGGTCTATACAAGGGCAATGTAATTGAGGACAATGTTATGGAAATGAAAGAGGATGTAGATGAAGGTGAAATGGGAGATATGATACTGCATGAAGAGTTTGAAAGAGCACTGAAAGACCTGAGTCGAAACAAAGACCCGAGAGTGGACAACATTCCATTAGAACTACTGACAGCCTTGGGAGAGCCAGTCCTGACAAAACTCTACCATCTGGTCAGTAAGATATATGAGACAGGCGAAATACCCTCATACTTCAAGAAGAATATAATAATTCCAATTCCAAAGGAAGCAAGTGTTGACAGATGTGAAAATTACCGAACTATCAGTTTAATAAGTCACGGCTGTAAAATACTAGCACGAATTCTTAACAGAAGAATGGAAAAACTGGTAGAAGTCGAACTCAAGAAAGATCAGTTTGGATTCCGTAGAAATGCTGGAACACGTGAGGCAATACTGACCCTACGGCTTATCTTAGAAGAAAGATTAAGGAAAGGCAAACCTACATTCCTAGCATTTGTAGACTTAGAGAAAGCTTTTGACAGTGTTGACTGGAATACCCTCTTTCAAATTCTGAAGGTGGCAGGGGTAAAATACAGGGAGCGAAAGTCTATTTTCAATTTTAACAGAAACCAGATGGCAGTTATAAGAGTCAAGGGGCACGAAAGGGAAGCAGTGGTTGGAAAGGGATTGAGACGGGATTGTAGCCTCTCCCCGATGCTGTTGAATCTGTATATTGAGCAAGTAGTAAAGAAAACCAAATATAAATTCGGAGTAGGTATTAAAATTCATGGAGAAGAAATAAAAACTTTGACAGAGTTACAATGTCATTCGCGAACCTCAGAGACAGCAAAGGACTTGGAAGAGCAGTTGAACGGAATGGACAGTGTCTTGAAAGGAGGATATAAGATGAACATCAACAAAAGCAAAACGAGGATAATGGAATGTAGTCGAATTAAGGCCTGTGATGCTGAGGGAATTGGATTAGGAAATGAGACGTTTAATGTAGTAAAGGAGTTTTGCTATTTGGGGAAAAAAATAACTGATGATGTTCTAAGTAGAGAGGATGTAAAATGTAGACCGAGAATGGCAAGGAAAGCGTTTCTGAAGAAGAGAAATTTGTTAAAACCGAGTATAGATTTAGAAGTATTTGTATGGAGTACGTGGACGATAAATAGTTTGGACAAGAAGAGAATAGAAGCTTTCGCAATGTGGTGCTATACAAAGATGCTGAAGATTAGTTGGGTGGATCACATAACTAATGAGAAGGTATTGAATTGAATTGGGGAGAAGAGGAGTTTGTAGCACAACTTGACTAGAAGTAGGAATCGGTTGGTAGGACATGTTCTGAGGCATCAAGGAATCACCAATTTAGTACTGGAGGGCAGTGTGGAGGGTAAAAATCGTAGAGGGAGACCAAGAGATGACTACACTAAGCAGATTCAGAAGGATGTAGGTTGGGGTAGGTGCTGGGAGATGAAGCAGCTTGCACAGGATAGAGTAGCATGGAGAGCTGCATCAAACCAGTCTCAGGACTGAAGACCAAAACAACAACAACAAAACGTGAGTGATTACAATGACTACTGTTAACCCGCTGCCCCACACTTTGTATAGACCCTCTACATACTCCTTCGACCTCCCACCTTTCCCATCTTTGCTGAAGACTGGTTCTCCATCTGAGATCTTTATATTCGTACAGCTGCTTCTCTTTGTTTCCCGAATACCTCCTTAACTTTCCTGTAGCCTAATTCACAGAACAATTTCGGTCGAGTGGTAAAAAGTGAAACAAATGCCTGAAATGGCATCGGCTTTTATTGAAATGGAAAAAGACATTAAAACTGGGCAACAGACGGGCAACTTTACAAACTGTCAGCGTGGCGGGTGCGAGGTAGGTCGATGTTACTAAATCGCATCGTCCCATGTCTGGCTAATAAACACTCTCCGAAAGGTACGACTTTTATCCAGGACGGCGCCCCACTCCGCACTGCTACACGTGTGCAAGATGTCTCGCGCACATTATTTAGTGAGGATCACGAGCTGAGCAGCCACTCCCGGCTCCCCAGACCTCAGTACGTGTGATTATTGGCTGTGGGCTTAGCTGAAGTCTCAAGTCACCCGCGATCGTCCGACCGCATTAACGATGCTAAAAGACAACACTCGACGGCAGTTTTTCACCATACCTACTGGTGAGTTGTACAGAGCATTTCACAACGTTGTCGCCTGACTACAGGCACTGTGGGTGAATGACGGCCGACATACTGAGCATTTGTTATAAGTAACATCTTCAAAACTCCATTGCTATGCTAAATATTGCTTTTGTATCACATAAAGAGCCATCTGTTGGTGTACATCTACATCTACATGGATACTCTGCAAATTACATTTAAGTGCCTGGCAGAGGGTTCATAGAAACACCTTCACAATTCTCTATTATTCCAATTTCGTATAGCGCGGGGAAAGAATGGAAACCTGTATCTTTCCGTACGAGCTCTGATTTCCGTTATTTTATGGTGGTGATCGTGCCTCCCAATATAGTTCGGTGTCAACAAAACATTTTCGCACCCGGAGGAGAAAGTTGGTGATTGGAATTTCGTGAGAAGATTCCGTCACTACGAAAAACGCCTTAAATGATGCCTAATCCACATCCGGTATCATTTCGGTGACACTCTCTCCCATATTTCGCGATAAAACAAAATGTGCTGCCTTTCTTTGAACTTTTTCGATGTACTCCGTCAGTCCTATCTGGTAGGTATCCCATACCGCGCACCAGTATTCTAAAAGAGGACGGACAAGTGTAGTGTAGGCAGTCTCCTTAGAAAATATAACCGACCTACTAAGTGTCCTGAAAATAAAACGCAGCCTTTGGTGAGCCTTTCCCACAACATTTTCTATGTGTTCTGTCCAATTTAACTTGTTCGTAATTGTAATACCTAGATATATAGTTGAATTTACGGCTTTTCGATTAGACCTATTTATCGTGTAACCGAAGTTTAAAGAGTTCCTTTCAGTACTCTTGTGGATGATCTCACACTTTTCGTTATTTAGGGTCAGCAGCCACTTTTCGCACAATCAGATATCTTTTCTAAATCATTTTGCAGTTTATTTTGATCTTTTGATCTAGGCGCGCAGTCCGGAACCGTGCGACTGCTACTGTCGCAGGTTCGAATCCTGTGTGTGATGTCCTTAGGTTAGTTAGGTTTAAGTAGTTCTAAGCTCTAGGGGACTAGTGACCGCAGCAGTTGATTCCCATAGTGCTCAGAGTAATTTAAATTTGATCTTTTGATGACTTTATTAGTCGATAAACGGAAGCGTCATCTGCAAACAACCGAAGACAGCTGCTCAGATTGTGTCCCAAATCGTTTATATGGATAAGGAACAGAAAAGGGCCTATAGCACTACCTTGGGGAACGCCGGAAATCACTTCTGCTTTACTCGATGACGTTCCGTCAATTACTAAGAATTGTGACCTCCGTGACAGGAAATGGCCAATCCAGTCACAAAACTGAGACGATATTCCATAATCACGCATTTTCACTACGAGCCGCTTGTGCGGTACAGTGTCAAAGGCCTTCCGGAAATACGGAATCGATCTCAAATCCCTTGTCAATAGCACTCAACAAGAGCTAGTTGTGTTTCACAGGAACAATCTTTACAAAACCCATGTTGACTGCGTGTCAGTGTTATAGCGCAGAGGAGGCATTGATTGTAAATTGCCACTAGCATACTTCATATACGACCAGAATATCTTGGATTTGTCTGCCAGGTTTCGAGACAAAGTTTCGTCGTGGAAACTGTTATAGGCATCTCGCATTGAACTCTGGCTATCCTTTAGAGAAGCCCGGAATTTAAGCAATCTTAGGGATTTTGCGTCTGTTTAAATTTGGCATGTTTGTTTCGTTGTTTCTGCAACAGTGTTCTAACCCGTTTTGTGTACCACGGAGGATCAGCTCCGCCGTTTGTTAGTTTATTTCGTATAAATCTCTCAATTGCTGCCGATACTATTTTTTGAATGCAAACCACTTCTGGTCTACACTTATATTATTAATTTGGAATGAGTCTCTCAGGAAGGCGTCAAGTGAAATTTTATCAACATTTTTGAATAGGTATAATTTTTATTTGTTTTTCGAGGATTTCGGGATTACAATATACAGTCTCGCTACGACAACCCTGTGTTCACTAATCCCTATAACGGTTTTGATGCTCGTTATTAACTCAGGATTATTTGTCATTTGCACTTTCTTTAGTTTCAGTAAAAACCTAAATTTGGGAAATTTGTGGTAAGTTCCTATGGGACCAAACAGCTGAGACCATCGGTCCCTAACTTAAACTGACTTACATTACGGACAAAACACACACCCGTGCCCGAGGAAGGGCTCGAACCTCCGAGGGGAGCCGTGCGAACCGTGGCAAGGCGCCCAAGACAACTCGGCTACCGCGTGCGGCTATCTCTACCTGCATTATTCCGTGAAATATTGACTTTTGAAATAATATGGACTTTAGCATATCCCTGCACAATATCAACAGCAAGGCTTCCAAGACACTTCCCTCGGGCACAATCTAAGTTACTTTGATACTTAATGATGACTCTTCATCCAAGATTACAAGCTACATTCTCCTTATCAAATATCCTCAACTGACGCAAATTTTCATTGATTCCTCATAGTGCCTTACTATTGATAATAGTATAGCATTGGTACTGAATCAAATACTTTTCGAAAATCGAAAAATACTGCATTTATCTGCCTTCGTCCATTACTTTTAGCAGTCATCTGATAAAATAGCGAGTTGGGTTTCACGTGATCATTGTTTTCGGAAATCATACAGGTTGCCATAGGGAGGTCATTCTGTCAGACATACCTCGTTATTTTTTTAATTTAGAATATATTCTAAGATTCTATAACAAATCGATATCAAGGATACCGGACGGAAGTTTTGAGGATCACGTGTACTGCCCTTCTTGTAAACGGGTGCGATCTGTGACTTCTTCCAACTACTGGGCAGGGCTTTTTGTTCGTGCGATGGACGATGGATTATAGTTAACAGAACTGCTAACGCAGCCGCAAATACCATGCACCGTGTTAAGGGATCGGCCGAGCCATGGAGCTTCATTCAATTAGAGAGATTTCAGCTGTTCTCAATGTTCGATGATCTATTGGAATTTGCCGGACGCTGTGGCCGAGCGGTTCTAGGCCCTTCAGTCCGGGAATGCACTGCTGCTACGGTCGCAGGTTCGAATCCTGCCTCGGGCATGGATGTGTGTGATGTCCTTAGGTTAGTTAGGCTTAAGTAGTTCCAGGTCTAGGGGACTGATGACTTCAGATGTTAAGTCCCATAGAGCTCAGAGAAATTTGAACCATCTATTGAAACTGATTAAAGGTAAACACACTATATGAGCAGAAGCGTTCTCTTCTGCAAATGCTTTGCAAAAAAGGGATGACAGTCCTTTTTGAACAGCAATCTGTTGTAGACTAATTATTATTGGTTTTCCCATTTTAAGGATACTGCAAATACACTCCTGGAAATGGAAAAAAGAACACATTGACAAGGGTGTGTCAGACCCACCATACTTGCTCCGGACACTGCGAGAGGGCTGTGCAAGCAATGATCACACGCACGGCACAGCGGACACACCAGGAAGCGCGGTGTTGCCCGTCGAATGGCGCTGGCTGCGCAGCATTTGTGCACCGCCGCCGTCAGTGTCAGCCAGTTTGCCGTGGCATACGGAGCTCCATCGCAGTCTTCAACACTGGTAGCATGCCGCGACAGCGTGGACGTGAACCGTATGTGCAGTTGACGGACTTTGAGCGAGGGCGTATAGTGGGCATGCGGGAGGTCGGGTGGACGTACCGCCGAATTGCTCAACACGTGGGGCGTGAGGTCTCCACAGTACATCGATGTTGTCGCCAGTGGTCGGCGGAAGGTACACGTGCCCGTCGAACTGGGACTGGACCGCAGCGACGCACGGATGCACGCCAAGACCGTAGGATCCTACGCAGTGCCGTAGGGGACCGCCCCGACAAATTCCATCAAATTAGGGACACTGTTGCTCCTGGGGTATCGGCGAGGACCATTCGCAACCGTCTCCATGAAGCTGGGCTACGGTCCCGTACACCGTTAGGCCGTCTTCCGCTCACGCCCCAGCATCGTGCAGCCCGCCTCCAGTGGTGTCGCGACAGGCGTGAATGGAGGGACGAATGGAGACGTGTCGTCTTCAGCGATGACAGTCGCTTCTGCCTTGGTGCCAATGATGGTCGTATGCGTGTTTGGCGCCGTGCAGGTGAGCTCCACAATCAGGACTGCATACGACCGAGGCACACAGGGCCAACACCCGGCATCATGGTGTGGGGAGCGATCTCCTACACTGGCCGTATACCTCTGGTGATCGTCGAGGGGACACTGAACAGTGCATGGTACATCCAAACCGTCATCGAACCCATAGTTCTACCATTCCTAGAACGGCAAGGGAACTTGCTGTTCCAACAGGACAATGCACGTCCGCATCTATCCCGTGCCACCCAACGTGCTCTAGTAGGTGTAAGTCAACTACCCTGGCCAGCAAGATCTCCGGATCTGTCCCCCATTGAGCATGTTTGGGACTGGATCAAGCGTCGTCTCAAGCGGTCTGCACGTCCAGCACGAAGGCTGGTCCAACTGAGGCGCCAGGTGGAAATGGCATGGCAAGCCGTTCCTCATGACTACATCCAGCATCTCTACGATCGTCTCCATGGGAGAATAGCAGCCTGCATTGCTGCGAAAGGTGGATATACACTGTACTAGTGCCGACATTGTGCATGCTCTGTTGCCTGTGTCTATGTGCCTGTGGTTCTGTCAGTGTGATCATGTGATGTATCTGAGCCCAGGAATGTGTCAATAAAGTTTCCCCTTCCTTGGACAATGAATTCACGGTGTTCTTATCTCAATTTCCAGGAGTGTATTTCATACCTGCCACAGAAAATTTGTGTACGTGGGGTTTGTATTCTAATTCGAACGTTTGATTTACGCTATACGTATTCGTTTCGGAATATCGTTTCTACGTCTTCCGTTAACTATACTTGGTTAACATTATGAAGACATTTAATAACATTAATGAAATACAACTTTGTTTGCGGAAAACATAATGATGTTCGAAGTTGCCAGTTTTTCCACGACAAACTACTTTCAACAACTTATTATATGCATAATTGTTGCAACTGATTGCTGGGAATTATATATATATATATATATATTTTGTGTGTATGTACACAAATTTGAATTACAAAAAACAAATACTAAAAAAAATGGTTGCATGGCGCGAGATTCGATCCGGCGAACTTCGGAATTACCAACCCGAACCCGAGAGTTTACCGCTGCGCCACGACGCTGTAGAATACTATCAATCGTAGTGAGTATTTCACCGCAACGGTTTCTTTTAACTGTCAATTTTCTCGACAACGGCTGAGAAGTACATCTTGGTGCTTTCCCACATAGCACCTCTGGCCATGAGCTTTTATTATGCGCAGTATGAATTGAATCTGAATTTCACAATTGGCGGCCTCCCCTTGTAAGAGTGCTTCGAATTCCTCACGAGGGATCACAGACAGCCAACCGCTCGACGCTTGTTTACAGCGAGGCACGGGACAGAATGCACGCGGGGAGAGTTATGTTGTCCCGGTTGCCTCTTCGTCATATCATAGTTTTGAATCTGGAAGAGAGAAGGTGTCCAGCACGAGCCTTATAGACGTAAATCGGAAAGAGTTGTTTTCCGTCATTAGGCTGCCGCGATCCTGGCGGATACAGTAGTGATTTTTCCATCATTAATGTGCCGAATGAAATAAGTTTCGTGAATGAATACAGTGTTATTCTGTAAGTAACATATGACGAGTGCTGTATGTAGTTTGTAGAAATTAGCTCGTCTGTTTATGCCGTAGTAACTAGTTATTATTTGTTGTCATATCTTTCAGGTGCATAATCTGAGTAACGGAGGATGTACACCCTTCGACTAGCGTTGTAATATATAGTTGGGAGCCTGTCACAGACGATGGCAAGCGGGAAGTTACTGTCACTGTGTTTTGGTTTGCAAAATACAGATGCATTATCAACGCACTACCGGAAGCAGCCAGGTCTGTTTCTCGGCGTTCCAGGTTGACAGGAACGGCTATGGTGGAGAGATTTTTGGTGGTGACGAACGAAATGACTTTTCTTGATACTGAGGTACTATACCATGAAGACGAAGCAGAAGGTGATTCAGTGGAAGATATCCCGACTAGTGAATCGCTAAATTGTCATAACACTTCAGAAATCTCCACATCACTGGGAATATGTGCTTCATCCGTTCCCGATAAGTATCACGAACCGGTTACTAAACGACTTAACTACAGCTCTATACCCCTTGAAGTAAAAGTTAAGGCGGTAGCGCTAGCCAGGAATCATCCAAATTTGAACTTACAAACACTGCAAAGGAATGGAGCAACAACAGCCCTGGAACAGAAGAAGGACTTGAAATTGTGTGAAAGTGATATCGTTAAAGGAGGGACAAGATACGACAAATACCAGGCGATAAATATGTGGACATACGACCGATTTGTCGAATCTTGTTGACGTAACTAGAATGTAACAGCGAGAATACTTCAGGAGTGGGCTGCAGGTGCAGCGCTTCAATATACGGCCAACAAGGATTCTACGTCTGCTGCATCATTATCTTGGGCAAAAAATTTCAGATCGGGGTATAAAATTCGTCAACGGCGCGTCACTAAATACGTCTCTCATAAGGAGGTACAAAATATAGAAGATATACAGGAAGTGGGAGCTCTTTTCAACAGGCAAACGGCGTCACTTATGACCGGTTTTAATAGTGATTACGTGATCAACACCGGCATACAGGATGCGAGTATTGGATGAACATTCGACGCACGTTATCGCATAAGGGAGAAAAACGAATCCTTGTCGCAGTTGGTAGTAAAAACCTACTAACACATTCGTACACGGCGCAACATGCCACTACAGCCTCTGGAAAACTGTTACGTAAGGTTTTCCTATGTTTACAAGAAACGAATGTTACATTTGGTCCTCAGGTTATAGAAGAGGTCAACCGTTTAACCGACTCGTTGAAAAATGTTTACATTACCTTCTCCAAACTGACGAATGCGATTTACAGAACATTTCTTGAGAATGTTTTAAAACCATACGTTCCCGATAGCAAGTTTTTTCTAGTAGTGGATTCCTGGAGTGGACAAAGTAATGCTATATTATATGACACAATGATTATAGTTGGCGAGGGTCAGCCGACGTGCACGGTAAAAGTAATACCGCCCAACTGTACACCTGTGTACCAGCCGTGTGATGTTGATTTCTATCGCCAGGTTAAAAACTTTATTTCCAGGCTTCAGGATTGCAGTGTGCTTCTGGAAGCCCAGCGGGAATTGGACGACCGCACGGATACAATAACTATTTACAACATAATTCATAACCAACTTTCAGCACCGATTTTTCACGCAATGATATCGTATGCGTGGTACGCATCAAAATTAATTCCCGAAAAAGACATTTTTAAATGTAAACCAAGTTTGTTTTCCGCCTACTCTTGGGAAGGAACAGTGTAGCTATCGAAAGATTGCATTCATTAGATGTTCTTGGTGCCGTGAGTATATTTGCTTCAAATTTTTATGTGACAAGTACCAGCCATCTCGTTGTTCGACGAAAAATGAGGACACGTAACAGTGACTGGAAGAGCCATTCTAAAGTGACCTGGAGTAACATTTTAGTTGTTTACTACCCCAAGAAGTTTCAGAAATTTATTTGCCTACCTTATTTTTATCGTTCCTTATAGATTTACTTACCTTATTAACCCTCCTATTCCTATGAATTGAGATATGGAAAAATACAAACGAAAATAATAACATCCACTGGGTTTCCTCGCGATTCGAACCCGGGTTCTTAGATTCCCAGCCAGTTACCTTGGCTGTTGCGCTATCAGTGCTGTCGGCAAAAACCGTTTAAAAAGTAGGAACAGAAGCGACAGTTGTAAAACTTTCTTTCCTCGGTTTCTGGAATAGTATGCGTTTTCAGTTACAATAGCTGATATTGAAAAATGCTCTATTTACAATTATCTATCGATCCCACCAATTTTGAGTCGATTGCTCTTCATAACTTTTAGGGGTGATTTTTTCAATAACGTGGCGGTGTTGACCTAAAATATCTTAGATTCCTCCGTTTTAGGTTGTACACAAGCGACCTGCCAAATTTTAGCCGAATCGGTTGGCCGTGTCTGAGGCCTTCCATTTGTAAGGAGTTACATGTCAAGCTCAAGGAACAAACGCGCCGTCTCAGTGCGACGTCAAACATTATTTGTGAATATTTGAATGTTGTTGAAAGAGAAGGAACAATTACTTATTCATTCTTTCTCTTACTTTTGTAAGGTCCAGACGGTTGTCTTGTTAAATTTTGTGAGATTTGTACACTGTATTTATGGAAAAATGAATGTGATAGTTTCTGACGGACCAGAAGGTTCCGAGCTTGCGAAAAATGTTTTGTTGTTGTTGTTGTTGTTGTGGTCTTCAGTCCTGAGATTGGTTTGCTGCAGCTCTCCATGCTACTCTGTCCTGTGCAAGCTTCTTCATCTCCCAGATCCTACTGCAACCTACATCCTTCTGAATCTGATTAGTGTATTCAGCTCTTGGTCTCCCTCTACGATTTTTACCCTCCACGCTGCCCTCCAATGCTAAATTTGTGATCCCTTGATGCCTCAAAACATGTCCTACCAACGGATCCCTTCTTCTAGTCAAGTTGTGCTACAAATTGCTCTTCTCCCCAATTCTATTCAATACCTCCTCATTAGTTACGTGATCTATCCACCCTATTTTCAGCATTCATCTGTAGCACCACATTTCGAAAGCTTCTATTCTATTCTTGTCCAAACTATTTATCGTACATGTTTCACTTCCATACATGACTACACTCCATACTTTCAGAAACGATTTACTGATACATAAATCTATACTCGATGTTAACAAATTTCTCTTCTTCAGAAATGGTTACCTTTCCATTGCCAGTCTACATTAATAGGATGTATACATCCCGCTCTCTCGAGGATGCAGTCAAGGCAGCCGAGTTGTGGCCAGCTGCATTTACTGATCACACTGCTTACGCCTGTACCATCAAGCTTTGACGACAACTACTATGGCGTAGCCGCTGCCCGCTTACCTGATCTCACCGGAATGTCAACCGTCAGTTGGAGACACGTGTAGACTGTGCCTACTTAAACCTAACTAACCTAAGGACTTTACACAACACTCGGTCATCACGTGGCAGAAAAATGCCTGACCCCCCCCCCCCCCCCCCATCCGGGAATCGCAGACTTTTACTACGCCATCCTCAGGTAGTGTTCCGTTATGCCACAAACACGGACTCGACAGATGACTGTCAACCGAGCACATCAACACTGTGAAGGGACCATCAATTGTACTCGTCAAATGGTGGGAATCATCAACGACAGCCCTCCATATCCCACGTTGTTGTTGTTGGAGTGTTCAGTCTTGAGACTGGTTTGAAGCAGCTCCTTATGCTTCTCTATCCCTCTGAATCTGCTTAGTGTATTCATCTCTTGGTCTCCCTCTACGATTTTTACTTTCCACGCTGCCCTCCAATACTAAATTGGTGATCCCTTGATCCTACCAACCGATCCCTTCTTCTAGCCAAGTTGTGCCACAAACTTCTCCCCAATTTTATTCAATACCTCCTAATTAGTTATGTGATCTACCCATCTAATCTTCAGCAATATTCTATAGCACCATATTTCGAAAGCTTCTATTCTCTTATTGCCCAAACTATTTATCGTCCATGTCTCACTTCCATACATGGCTACACTCCGTACAAATACTTTCAGAAAAGACTTCCTGACACTTAAATCTATATTTGATGTTAACAAATTTCTCTTCTTCAAAAACGCTTTCCTTGCAATTGCCAGTCTACATCTTATATCCTCTCTACTTGGACCATCATCAGTTATTTTGCTCCCCAAATAGCAAAACTCCTTTACTACTTTAAGTGTCTCATTTCCTATTTTAATTCCCTCAGCGTTACCCGACGTAATTCGACTACATTCCATTATCATCGTTTTGCTTTTGTTGGTGTTCATCTTATATCTTCCTTTCAAGACACTATCTATTCCTTTCAATTGCTCTTCCAAGTCCTTTGCCCTCTCTGACAGAATTACAATGTCATCGCCGAACCTCAAAAGAAAAATTCGGAGTAGGTATTAAAATCCATGGAGAAGAAATAAAAACTTTGTTTACTTCACTGCTTACTCAATATACAGATTGAATAACATCGGGGAGAGGCTACAAACCTATCTCACTCCCTTCCCAACCACTGATTCCCTTTCATGCCACTCGACTCTTATAAATGCCATCTTGTTTCTGTACAAATTGTAAATAGCCTTTCACTCCCTGTATATTACCCATGCCACCTTCAGAAATTCAAAGAGAGAAAACTTTTGACAGTGTTGACTGGAATACTCTAAGGAAAGGCAAACCTACGTTTCTAGCTTTTGTAGACATAATCTATTTTCTAAGATAAGTCGTGGGGTCAGTATTGCCTCACGTATTCCAATATTTCCTAACTGATCTTCCCTGAGGTCGACTTCTACCAGTTTTTCCATTCGTCTGTAAAGAATTCGCGTTAGTATTTTGCAGCCATGACTTACTAAACTGATAGTTCGGTAATTTTCACATCTGCCAACACCTGCTTTCTTTGGGATTGGAATTATTATATTCTTCTTGAAGTCTGAGGGTAATTTTTCTGTCTCATGCATTTTGGTCACCAGATGGTAGTTTTGTTAGGCGTGGCTCTCCCAAGGCTGTCAGTAGTTCTAATTGAATGTTGTCTACTCCCGGGGCCTTATTTCGACTTAGGTCTTTCAGTGCTTTGTCAAACTCTTGCTGCAGTATCATATCTCCTATATCAACTTCATCTACACTTTCCTCCGGTTGTATGATATTGTCCTCAAGAACACCGCCCTTGTATAGACCCTCTATATACTCCTTCCACCTTTCGGGTTTCCCTTCTTTGCTTAGAACTGCGTTTCCATCTCAAATCTTGAAATTCATGCAAGTGGTTCTCTTTTCTCCAAAGGTCTCCTTAATTTTCCTGTAGGCAGTGTCTATCTTTCCCCTAGTGACTATCACGACAGCTGTCCCGCAGAAATATGTGGACGGCAATCAGCGCAAAGCGTGTGGCACGTGGTGTCCACTCACAAGCAAATATTCTGTTAGGCCAAATTATGGCAATGGTATGATGCACACAGGAGTAAAAAACAAACCAGTTTGAGATGGGCTATAGTACCGAGTATACACGTATTCTGGGTCTGGTGCACGAGCCATGGACTACTTGGGTTGAGCTTAACGTGAGCTACTGATGTGTTTGGCTTTATTTAGGGCTGTCCACATGTTTCGCTTTCGTTCATAAGTACAGTGTGCCTGGTGGTTCATAAAGAAAGTTTGCTTCACTCCAGACTTACGTCCATTGTTATTCCGTGGTCACGTGATAGGACGACATGCTCATATCACTGAGGCCTGTATGCCCTCAACGTGCACTCCTGTGAGAACATCATTTACCGCATTCACCAGCTAGTAGACATTGTAAATAGATTTCATTTGCCGGTTACTTGTTTACTCTTTTGTGCAGAGTCAATGTATCTATTTCAAACAAACCTCATCAAGTTCCATCGCCATGTCATCACTTTATCCTTGTCCTTCAACACAGTACAAGTGTACAGCAATAAAGCTAGTTCACTGCGCAACTGGCATGTGAGCAACAATATTAGCCTGTTCCGTCTTCACTGGTGATCCAGATGTGATCTGTGCATAACACTTGGTGAAGAACTTTCGCTGATGTCTGTGACATGGAACCATGAGGTGACAAACCATCGAGTTTTTTGTAATAAGCCTCCACATCCTTACATTTGTCCAATAGCCATCCCTGCTTAGCCATTTTGCACTTCCTGTCGATCTCATTTTTGAGACGGTTATATTCCTTTTTGCCCGCTTCATTTACTGCATTTTTATATTTTCTCCTTTCATCAATTAAATTCAATATATCTTCTGTTACCCAAGGACTTTTACTAGCCCTCGTGTTTTTACTTACTTGATCCACTGCTGCCTTCACTACTTCATCCCTCAAACCTACTCATTCTTCTTCTACTGTATTTGTTTGCCCTATTCCTCTCAATTGTTCTCTTATGCTCTCCTTGAAACTCCTTACAACCTCTGGTTCTTTCAGTTCATCCAGATCCCATCTCCTTAAATTCCCACCTTTTTGCAGTTTATTGAGTTTTAATCTACAGTTCATAACCAATAGATTGTGGTCACAGTCCACATCTGCCCCTGGAAATGTCATACAATTTAAAAGCTGGTTCCTAAATCTCTGTCTTATAATTATATAATCTATCTGAAACCTGTCAGTATCTCCAGGCCTCTTCCATGTATACAACCTTCTTTTATGGTTCTTGAACCATGTGTTAGCTATGATTAAGTTGTGCTCTGTACAAAATTCTACCAGGCGGCTTCCTCTTTCATTTATTACCCCCAATCCATCTTCACCTACTACGTTACATTCTCTCCCTTTTCCTACTGTCGAATTCCTGTCACCCGTGACTATTAAATTTTAGTCTCTCTTCACTATCTGAATAATTTCTTTTATTTCATCAATTTCTTCGTCATCTGCAGAGCTGGTTGGCATATAAACTTGTACTACTGTAATAGGCGTGGGCTTCGAATCTATCTTGGCCACAATAATGCGTTCACTATGCTGTTTGTAGTAGCTTACCCGAACTCCTATTTTTTTATTCATTATTAAGCGTACTCTTGCTTTATCCCTATTTGATTTTGTGTTTATAACCCTGTATTCACCTGACCGGAAATCTTGTTCCTCCTGCCACCGAACTTCACTAATTCCCACTATCTCCAACTTTAACCTATCCATTTCCCTTTTTAAATTTTCTAACCTACCTGCGCGATTAATGGGTCTGACATTCCACGCTCCGATTCGTAGAATGCCAGTTTTCTTTCTCCTGATAACGATATCCCCTTGAGTAGCCCCGCCCAGAGATCCAAATGGGGGACTATTTTTCCACCGGAATATTTTACCCAAGAGGACGCCATCATCATTAAGCATACAGTAAAGGTGTATGCCCTCGGGAAAAATTACGGCTGTAGTTTCCCCTTGCTTTCAACCGTTCGCAGTACCAGCACAGCAACGCCGTTTTGATTAGTGTTACAGGGTTAGATCAGTCAATCATCCAGACTGTTGCCCCTGCAACTACTGAAGAGGCTGCTGCATCTCTTCAGGGACCACACATTTGCCTGGTCTCTCTACTGATACCCCTCCATTGTGGTTGCACAAACGGAACGGCTATCTGTATCGCTGAGGCACGCAAGCCTCCCTACCAACGGCAAGGTCCATGGTTCATGTGGGAGATTTATATTGTATCTGTAGTTATTTGTTTTGCCAGCGAAACTTACTTTGCTGTAAGTAGCTTCTGTTAAGCAATACAACAATGTAGTTACTAAGGCAGAAAATTTAGACTGAAACTGGTCAGTATGAAGTACACGAAACTAGCAGTAAATATTTAATCAGTTTTGATATTCTTATGACACTCGACGATTGCATGGAAAGGAAAGGGACCCTGCATGGTAATAATGTATGAGGACAATGCAACACAGGTGTCCTAGAAATTTTAACTTTTGCAAGTTATTATTCAAGTTATTCACACTCTGTGAATGAAATGTTGCTGGTTGAAGCCTCTCTACACTACAATGTTTGTCAATTAACAGTCCTTCGATATTGTAGCTGTGCGGATGACAAGTATGTAGCCGACGACAATGCGGAGCTGCTGTTGCTGCTGCTGCTTGATGAGAGGAACCCCGAGTCGTCTCCAGAGCCACGGATACTTACGGGACAGGCAACAGTTGAAACTGCAGCTTCCCCCGCCGGTCCACTCCTACCGTGCTCTCAGTAATCGCAGGTTAACGAGTTAGGGATGTCTACACTGGCGCGAGTATAGGTACACAACGGGTCGGCCGGAGCGTTCAACAAACACTTCCGCACTCTTTCATGACACAAACTGCTCTGCCTCCCATCTGCACGCCACGCGACAGAGGCTCTCCATGCGCAAAGATAAACATCGGTACAGCTATTATCATTTCGTCTTTGCTATTGATACATCTCAATAAAGTTCCCTTGGCTATTACCCGGCAATTTATAATACTTCTATTATAATTACAATCAATTATATACAGTCAAATTTTTATTCAATACGTAATCGAAGTATTGATGTATTTAGTTTCTGTAGCACAGCATATAGCATCAGAATCAAGAGTATAGTGGAAGATATCAACGAAAATTAAACGGCGAAAATTTTGGATGTTGCAGACGGTACTTTGTCTGCATTTTTGGTTTTATACCCTCTATGAGACATGTGTATATTGATGATTACCCGGTACACGCCTGATCACGTGGTACCGTAGACATGCCAGAAAATGGAGAGACACCGAAATCCATTGCAAATAAATACATAAAAAACCACATTTAGACGTCAACTGCTAGGAGTCTCACGCGTACATCTGAAGGACTATCTCATGTATATATGTTTGAGGGAATCCCATCATTCCCAGAGTGACAGGTAGGTATGGCAACTCGCCGGACAATGATGTGACCGCCCAACATTCACCAAGCTTTTGTATGCACAGAAAGGACCTCCACTTGCTTTGCCTGTAAGTTAGGACGATAATTGCCCGTGGATGATACTGAGGCCAAGAAGATTTACTAATCATCAGGATACAGTGGTTGCGAATGCTGAGAGATATCGTAAGCCAACCATTAACCAGGAAAGGAATCCTTTTACATTGACAATCTTTTTGTGAAATACGTCTTTTTTTGTGTGTGTGGCAAAGGCATTGCCCAACCGTAAGGGAAGCTGCTAAGTAGTAATTCAGCTGACTGCTTGTAGAATCCTATCTGGCTAATCAAACGTAAAGAAACGACCACGGTGAATAAAGTGCTCGGAATACTGCTGCATCCAGTAACTGACCTGTGCTGATATTTCGTCCGAGACTTCTTCGTAGCCGTAATATTCTTCACAGATGTCAGCATCTTCCGAATTGCTGTTTTATATTTTTTATTGATGTCAGAGTATGTGTTACTCGATACATATATCTCGCTTACTAAGTGGAATGGTGCTACGAAGGTAAGTTCACCCAGAGTTTCAAGAATTCTGAAGGAATTTCGTCTACTACAGCTGCCTTCTTTTGATTTATGTGTTTCAGTGCTCTTCGGCAGCTGCTGTTGTTATAACGTCAAAACTCAGAGATTGAAAAATATTCCCGTTACGAGCAATACTATCGCTGAAATGGGTAGTTTGAAGCCCGAGAAGTTGTCAGATACTACCCTACGCCTTGTACTGTTCATGAACGCCTGCAGTTCAGCGGGGCAACCTCATGGCTGGATGCACGTTCCCCTCACGCTGCGGCATCCCGTCACACCGGTAAGCTCTGCGGACTGCCGTGTCTCATGCAGAAAAGGTATTTGTCTGGTGCATAAGTTCTAACGTAACACAGACGTTTATCAATAATACATTCTCCTTCTCTATTTAAAACAATCTGTCAACGCTGGAATACGTTTTATATTCCGCGACTGTGGAAATCACGTGGTTTTGAGGCGAAGAACTCGTCGAGCCATGTTCATAGAGCATCTTCATTGGAAAGGGAAGTTCCTTCAAGGTTGTATCTGTGTTTGAGGACACCAGATCAGCTGAATAACGTGGTTGCGGAAGGACTCCCCAACACAACTCCCGTATAGTGTCTTCCCTCAGCCTAGAAAAATGCGGGTGGTCATTATCGTGGAGTAGCATCACTTCACGCGGTCTTCCTCCTTGTCGTTCTTGGATTGCGTCTGCAAAACGTCTCGGTTGCTGAGAATAAACGTCAGCAGTGATGGTTACACTTCGGGGAAGCAATTCGTAGCGCACTAGATGCATAACATCATCTTTTGTAGATGATTACAGGTCGTTGTTCCGGGAGTTGCTGCTTTGCTGGGCTCAACCATTCCTTTCGTTTCCCTGTGTTAGCATTGTTGTTGTTTGCTGTCTTCAGTTCTGAGACTGGCTTGATGCAACTCTCCATGCTACTCTATCCTGTGCAAGCTTCTTCATCTCCCAGTACCTACTGCAACCTTCATCCTTTTGAATCTGCGTAGTGTATTCATCTCTTGGTTTCCGTCTAATCTCTTGGTCTCCGTCTACGATTTTTACCCTCCACGCTGTCCTCCAGTGCTAAATTTGTGATCCCTTGATGCCTCAGAACATGTCCTACCAACCGGTCCCTTCTTCTTGTCAAGTTGTGCCACAAATTCCTCTTCTGCCGAATTCTATTCAATACTTCATCGTTAGTTATGTGATCTGCCCATCTAATCTTTAGCATACTTCTGTAGCACCACATTTCGCAAGCTTCTATTCTCTTCTTGTCCAAACTATTTATCGTCATGTTTCACTTCCATACACGGCTGTCGTGCGGTAGCGTTCTCGCTTCCCACGTCCGGGTTCCCGGGTACTATTCCCGGCGGGGTCAGGGATTTTCTCTGCCTCGTGATGACTGCGTGTTGTGTGCTGTCCTTAGGCTAGTTAGGTTTAAGTAGTTCTAAGTTCTAGGGGACTGATGACCATAGATGTTAAGTCCCATAGTGCTCAGAGCCACTTGAACCATTTGAACCATACATGACTACACTCCATACAAATACTTTCAGAAACGACTTCCTGATACTGAAATCTATACTCGA
The DNA here is from genome assembly GCF_023897955.1 of Schistocerca gregaria. Classification (NCBI taxonomy): domain Eukaryota; kingdom Metazoa; phylum Arthropoda; class Insecta; order Orthoptera; family Acrididae; genus Schistocerca; species Schistocerca gregaria. The sequence goes on along the minus strand of NW_026061863.1, from coordinate 1,951,349 downwards.
TGTTAACAAATTTTTCTTCTTCAGAAACGCTTTCCCTGCCATTTCCAGTCTATAATCTATATCCTCTGTTCTTCGACCATCATCAGTTATTTTGCACCCCAATAGCGGTACGGAGTAGTCATCGCCGGTGTTGTTCACGAGCCAAGCAATGATGCACATGTGGTCACCTGCTGATTTTGTGATTTTGGCTTAGGGCATGCGGCACCCGTACTCTTGATGTTTGAGCCTTTCCAATTGCACTTAAATTCGTACGGTGGTGAAATAATTGCAGTTTACCACATTTACCAGCTCTCGAGTACACTCGCGTGGATCATTGTGGGTTCATGAGTGTGAACGACTTCCATTAAACAGCGAAATCATTAACGTCAAAACGATCCTCCTTAACAAGAGAAAACCACTTCCTTAGAGTTCTCTGTCCAATAGTATTATCCCCACACACGGTGCAAATGTTTCTGGGTGCCTCCGCTGCTGTAGCCCCTCGAATGAACTCAGACCGTGTAAAATGTCGGAAATGTTCCGATTTATCCTGTTTGTACTCCATTTTGTAGCGTCGACAGCTCCACTCACTATCTTCAGACACAAAATTTCAACATGTAAACTCAAATAGCAACAGTGAACTAACAATAAAAACTGACAATCGTTAAATAAACCCTTAGCAACCTGAATACCAGCTGACAAAAAAAAAAAAGCTGTGAACTTCTGCACCAGCCTAATAGATACATATTTTCAAGTGAACCTAGGATTTCAGACTTAATTTTTTTTGTTTAAGAGCGATTATATCAGGACGCTAATTATGGACAAAGTATGGTCACAAAATATCGACATAATATTTACAGATGACTTTGACATAACACAAATCAATATTTTGCACATTTTGCGCCACTTTCTGGAGCATCTATATTCCACTACATCCGCATTATGTACAAACCAGCAGAATTTCTGAGATTTATAGTAGTGGTGCAAAACAATAACTATGATGTATAAGAAAACACAATTAGTTACTTCAGACATTTTTTGAGTACACCCTGTGGTCCATAGCATTCTACTTAAAGCTCCTAAAGCATCTCGCTAACACTAGGCAGATATGAGACATCGACGTGACAATTCTAAACACTGCGTATGACTTTAGTATGACAGCAACGAAAGATTTAAGTTTTTCTCAGTTACCCTGATTTATTTAAAGAAGTTAAATCGTTTTTCGCAAAACTAGTCCTCACGCTGGTCTATTTGCTTCCTCATTTGGTCATATCCTACTCTTTGCTTCGAACAATTTATAGAGAATCATATTTTCGTTACACTGAAAAATTTGACCATTGAAATACACAGACAGCATTCCGCTCTAGGCAAAAGCACGCCAAAAAAAGAAACTAAAGTGTAGCCTGTATAGAAACAATAACTGTTGTACGTTCTCGCTTCCCACGCCCGGGTTCCCGGGTTCGATTCCCGGCGGGGTCAGGGACTTTCTCTGCCTCGTGATGGCTGGGTGTTGTATGCTGTCCTTAGGTTAGTTAGGTTGAAGTAGTTCTAAGTTCTAGAGGACTGATGACCATAGATGTTAAGTCTCATAGGGCTCAGAGCCATTTTTTGAATAAGTGTTGTAGAATTAAGGAACATGTTTTATGTGGAAGAACTGCGATGTTTTTGGAAAATGAATATCTCTTCTATAAAAGTCAACATTGACTTATCAGGATGGCAACGTGAGAAGGCAGTATTGAATACTGAAAGGAATTGTCAGCACCATTGCTCTTTGCAACGTATGTGAGCCGTGGCTGGCTGGATGGGTGCCTTGTTTTTTTTTTTTTTTTTAATCATTTGTTGTAGCCCAGTGGTTACCGCAATAACGTTGCTGTCTTCTCTCCGTGAGCCGCAGTAGCAGTGTGTATCGATACTAGTACTGCTGTACTATGTCTGGTGTGGCGGATATGTTTTCCGGGTGTGCTGTGTGTGACAGTCGGTCCGTTGGGTCAGAGCAACGAGGAAGTCTCTGTGGCGCGTGGTCAGACCGGAGCCGCTGGCGGCGTGCACGTGCGGTTGGAGTTGTGAGGCACTTCTTGCGAGGGTTACGAAGTTCGTCAGCCACCGAAACTGGACACTAAAGTTGAGTGCTCACTTAACCTACTATCAAGCCTCAACTGCTATCACATCTCTTGGTTTGATCCTGGTTGTCACTTTCTGAGAGATCCACGCGAGCAACAACGTGTGTGCATTGAAGTCGACTAGAATTGCAGCCGTCTTCCTGTGTGGTGTTAAACTTCATTAATGAAGGAATGACTTAAATTAAGTGTACCAGAGGTATCTCCTGTGTTGTGGCCGTTGACGTTCCAGTGACCTAAAGTGGTTGTTGACGTAGTTTCTGGCAGTGTATTTTCCACATCGTGTTGGTATTGTACAGCACAGCGTGTAGTGTGACAGCTAAGGTGTTGGTAGTTTTGGGCGTTTATTCTCATTTGGCTTGATTGGCCACCAGTATCCGGAACGTTTTGCGATTGACATCTTGTTGTCGTTTTGCTGTTCAGATGCAGTAGAAGTGATGTTGTTGGTTGGTTCCTCGGCTGGCTTTTTGTTGGGTTGCCTTTTGATTAAGAAGTTGTCGGTCTGGCTGCCTGTTTCACCTAAAAGTGCGTTAGTTACTTCCCCAGGTTGGAACCTTCTGAGCGCCGCTCCTTGTGTTTTACAGAGTGATTTCCTTTTTAGTCTTAAGTACTGTGTGTGGCCTTCAGCGGAGTTTTTTCTTATTGAAATTTCAAGGCTTTTCTTCTTAGGCCTTAAGGCGTAAAAAAAGTTTCTTGACTGGTATGTGGCCTTCAGCCGAGTTTTCAGCCTTTTAAAATCAAAAGTTGAAAATTTTGTCTAGGATTTAAGCCGGAAGAAATATTTTGTAGTTTTTATGTGGCCTTCAGCCGAGTTTTTCAGTTAAAGCCCAGACAAAGAAATTTCCAATTTTTAATTTTAAGACGTGAGATTATTTGGGTTTCGTATGTGGCCTTCAGCCGAGAGTTATGTGAAGCATTTTAGGATAAAGACTTTATCCTATTTTAGTTGAAATTCAGAATCTCTTCCTTTAGGCCTTAAGTCGTAAAATTGTTTTCTCCATGATGTGTGTTTTAATCTCTATTAAATTAAAAATTCAAAATCCTTGTCTTGCCCTTAAGTCATAAGATTGTTATTTTTTAATATGAGGCCTGCAGCAGAGTTTTACACGAAGTATTTTGAGATCAGGCCTTCAGCCTTTTCAAATTGAAAGCTCTTCTTCCCAGGCAAAATCCGTAAAATTGTTTTGTTGATATGCGGCCTTCAACCGAGTTTTCAGCCAATATAAATTAAACTTTGAAAATCTTTGTCTCGGCCTTAAGCCGCGAGACTATTCTTGATTAACGTGAGGCCTTCAGCCGCGTTATATGGGATAACATTAAATCTAAGGCTTTCAGCCTATTTATATTGAAGATAAAAAATTCTGAAGAAGTGAAACCGCCAGAAGAACTCCTGTACCTTGCTTAGGCCTTGTGCCTTGGATTTTCGATGTGGCCTTCAGCCGATCTAAATTAAATCAAAGGAGGTCTTTCGTTAAAACCTTGAGAGTTTTGATTCTTGCTTGTCTGATTGTGTGTTTTAAGAAATAAATTTTGTATGATGGTGTGCAACTGACAGTAACATATTTTGACCTCTTTCCACAAATATAACCGCATCCGCTCCGTCCTGCTAGCCCAGGGATTTCACTGGTAGCAGAGCGTGGTTACGTTTGTGTTCTTGCCATTCCAGTTACTGTTAGTTTCAATTTTATTTCTGTTCTGTGACACCACATTGTTTTGGGTGTTGATTGTTTCAGGTGTATTGTAATGGCGGTCAGTCAGAGTCCGGGGATCGGCCTGCTCAGGAACATCTTGTTTACGAGTTGGAAATAAGGCGCCAAGCTACTGAGAGCAGTGATCCGGATTTAGTGGCCCGTTTAGGTGCTGCCGTTTTTCAGCCGGTTGACGTCACGCCGGCGGTGTTGGGTGAGACAGGAGCGGCCACTGAATTTTTGTTGAAGGCTGTTAGGGGCCTTGTGGACAATATTTGCGTTTTGGAAGGCACTCAACCTAGTGCCAGTCTATTGGATACGGTGTAGGCCCAGTTAATGTATTTAACAAATCGGAAAGCGGATTTGGGCATGTTAGCTTTGGAAGATCACCATAAAAAATTAGCCGCCGAATTGGGCTCTTTGGTTAGTGCATTGCAGTTTAATGTTACGTGTTTAGATTTGGTGAGAAGAGGATTGAGGAGCGGGACTTGCTGTGTTCGGGAGAGGGCGAGAGCCTGCCCGGGATGGTACTGTTACGTCCTCGGTGAAGTTAGACGCAATGTTTGCCAAGTTGCCTAATCCTCTCGTGATATTACTGAATTAGTCGTGGAGTGGCTTGAACAGGTCGAAAAATTATTACGGTTGTCGGTTCGTCTTGAACTTTATGCTTCTCCCTATCGTGGTTCCACACCAAGTAATTTTGTCACTGCCGTACCTGTTAGCTAGAAGTGAGTTGCAGAACCTCCTCTTCCGAGCCATGACTGAAGTGTTCTCCTTACAGCAATTGAGGGAGCTCGTCATTAGGCAGAGATTGACCACCGGAGTTCGAAAACAGCTTGAATGTCGTTACATTTGGGAGATGCAGCGGGATAAAGAGCAGTTACATCAGTATGTGGACAGAGTTCAGACGGCGTCCTTGGCTTTGTTAATCGATTTGCCTGAACAACAGCCGGTGTCTATTGTTCTTAGGGGAATGCGCGTTGCGGATAAGTAGCACTATGTTTTCCGTAATCAGCCTTCAGCTTGGGAAGAACTCCGTGCCGCGGTTGTAGCGATATGGGCGTTGCCACTTGGATACGATGTATGTCACGAAGTTAAGGGGCAGGCCACCGGCGCTGGCAAGGGAAATTCCGAAGTGTCTGCATCCGCTGAAGCCGTAAAACTGGAACCCCGGGGTTGTTTCAGGTGCGGCAGCACGGCTCACTTGGAGCGCTCTCGGATTCAGCCTCGCGCTCTCAGAGCCAATAAATGACGCCGGACTGGGCAGCTATCTCGTGATCGAGCCTTTAGACGCTGGCGTACCCGTGTTGTCGCTCCCTCTTCACCGCCCTCGCCTTACGTTTGTTCTCGAGTAGGTGGCGAACCGATCTGTGCTCTTTCCGATTGTGGTAGCTCATTTTCATTATTGTGCTTCGAGTGGTTTTTGGAAGTTGGTCATTTTACGAAACTTCGGTCGGTGCTTTCTCCGGTGCAGAGATGTCGGGTGGCCAATGACCAGGTGTTGCCTCTGCATGATTGGGTCCGAGGGAGTATATCGATGGGGGATTTTTCCTGGCCCTTGTCATTAGCCTCGGTCAAGGAGCTGCCGGTCGATCTAATTTTGGGATGTGATTTCAGTAAATACTGGGTTATTCTTGGATTATTCTGGGCACACCTTTTTCTTTAAGTTAGCTCCTGTGGAGAAGTTTCTACATCTCCATCCATACTCCGCAAGCCACCTTATGTTTCGTTTTATAAGTGCGCTAAACGTATTGTGCATCGAAATGCAGATGCATTGGCCGTTCAGGATGTGGGTAATGAGTTTGATCTTACCCATCTCTCGCCGCATCACGCTTCTCAATTACGGGATTTGTTACAGAGTTTTCCTGAGCTTCTTAGTGATAACTTGAGTGTCACTAATGTTCTTAATTACCATATCCTTCTATCCGACGATAGTCCTGTCAGGCAGCCCCCACGTCGCCTCTCACCTCCTAAGGTGAAGATACTGAAGGCGAGAATATCACAAATGCTCCAACAAGGAGTTATTACGCCTTCTACATCTACTTATGCTTCCCCCATATGCCATGTTCCCAAGGATCAGGAGCACTATTTCAGACCTGTGGTTAACTACCGGGTGCTTGAACACTAAGGTTGTCTTCGAATGTACCTCTGCCTCTGATCTGCATAACTTTTACCTGGTTTGCCGGTACTAATTGGTTTACTGTTCTTGGTTTGAACCAAGCCTGTTGTCAGATTCCATTAGCTGAAGAATGTAAACATGTTACCGCATTTTGTACTCATTGGAATCTGTTTGACGGAGTTCCTTTTGGTTTGGCAACTCGTTTGCTGGATAATATCCTTAGGAACTTGAAATTAGTGTTTGCCTATAATTATTTGGACGATTTAGTCATCTATAGCTGTTCGTTTCAGTCCATTTGGATCATATCCAGAAAGTTCTTTCGAGGTTTCAGGGAGCCGGGCTGACTGTTAAACCCAGTAAGATGACATTAGAAAGGCAGCAGGTGTTCTTCTTAGGTCACCTAGTGTCAGGTCAGAGTATTCGCAACGAACAAGAGCGAACTAAGACCATACGGGCGTTGCCTCCGCCTACTGATAAACTCGGAATTGCTAGGTTCATAGGCATGTTGAACTACTTTAGGCGTTTTGTCCCTAATTTTGCTTAGTTGGCCGCGACCTCAAACGAACAGTGCCGGAAGAGAGTGCGTTTTGAATAAGGACCTGTCCAGGAGCCCGCGTTTGAGTATATTAAGGCAGCTGTAGCCAATCGTCCATTTCTAGGAGTACCATACTTTAATAAAAGGTTTATTGTCCAAAATGACACATCTAATGCTGGTATTTTAGCCGTAAAACTGGCCGTAGTGCCAGATGAGAGGTACGCATTTAATTTGAAGTTAAACACGTGAGAGACACTGAAAATATCCTTGCGGATGTCCTCAGCCGGTAGTTCGCCGAATCTACACCTAGTGAGGGAACCCGGGAGACAGATGGAGGCAGGATTGGGAGAAATTCCTCTTTAGTTTGATGTCGCTCAGCGTCGGGATCAGGACCCTATTTGGCTGGAGAACTGTCGCATGAGTATATTATTAACAGTTGCATTCTGCGTAAAAGGGTCGGGCATGCGAAGCAGTTAAAGAAGTTTGCCAGTAGCTCTGGTGCGCCCGGTTTTTCGGTACTTTCATGATTCGTTGGTGGGTAGCCACTTATAAGTTCCTAAGACTCTGAAAAAAGTCAAGGAGCATTTGACTTGGCCCACCATGGAGCGAAATGTCAGAGAGATGGTATAGCAATATCGGCTGTATAATGTAGTCAAACCCAAGAATGCTCTTCAACAGGGTTTGCTGAGCTCTGAGCGCGAGTCCTGTCCTACGCACAAGCTCTATATCGATTATCTAGGACCCTTTCTTCGTACTAAGAAAGGTCATCGATACGTGTTAGTTATTATTGATGCGTTCTCCGGATTCACTTGGCTCACTGCTACCACCACTATTCCTCATTTAACTAAAGTTTTCATTGTTTTTGGCCCCCCTAAGAAAATTGTTAGCGATAATGCGCCGGCCTTCCTTTCGGCTCCTTTCAAGGCGTCCTATTTTCAGAACGGTGTCAAGCATATCACGACTGCGTCGTATTATCCGCAGGCATGCTTTACGGAGAGGGTTAACCGAAATCGTAAATCCGCTTTGATTTCAGAAAACGCCTAGTAAGTGGGACTCTAGTCTTCCTTGGCTTAGTTTTGCTTTTAATACCACCAATCATGAAGCCTTGGGAGCTACTCCCGCCTCTTTGATCCTTTCCTATCCTGTTAATTCCCCTTTTTAGAACTTGTGGGGAATTCAAGATCTAGTTCCTCAAGTCATCAATGAAAACTGGAACCGTGCCAGACGTAATATACTCAGGGTCCATAATAATCAAGGTGAGCGTTACAATCGTAATCGGCGAACCTTTAGAGGGAGGCCAGGAGATCAGGTCTATGTCCGTAGTTTCCCCAGTAGGCAGCTGCGTGTCGGAAATATGAGTAAATTTACTCCTCATTTTCTGGGGCCTAGCACCAATTTGTTCATTTTAGGCCCGGTGAATCTGCTGGTTAAGGATAACCATTCCGGTAACCAGTACTGGGTTCACCTTAGCCAGGTTAAATCCAGTTAGTTAGTCTGATGGTTAAGTAGCCACCCCCCCGCCCCCCCTTCCAGCATCGTGTTTGTTTGAGGGCGGGAGGTTGAGCCGTGGCTGGCTCGTGTTATGCTTCCCATTAAATATTGGTTTTGGTTGATATTCTGTGATTAGTCTCTCGCGGTTAAGCTGTTATCCTCTCTCTCCGTGAGTCGCAGCAGCAGCGCGTATCGATATTAGTACCCTTGTACTATCTATGGCATCGCGCTTATAGTTTTCCGACTGCAGCGCGTGCGGGTAATGCTCCCGTCCTTTTGCCTCAGAAAGTCTACAAGGAAGAGCTATGTGGTCTACTTAGTTCTGGTGCATAACGGAAGATTAACAAAGATCCTACTATCAAGGTGACAGTATGGACTGCTGCCTTGCTGAACGCTTCATCACTACCAAAGGAAGTCAAAAGAAGTACCACCGAGATATTATGGTCTTCCTAAAGTTCACAAAATGTCTAAGTATGAGAGTGTAGAGGTCTATGAGACCTATAACGAGCGCTATTGATTCACCGACGTATTTTTCTGCCAAACACTTGACTTCCTAATTAAAACAATTGGTAGGAAAATGGAGTCACCACATTCGTAATTCTATGGATTTTATTCAGAGACTTAACACGTCAAAACTAACTAGCACATCATTATTATTTAGCCTGACGTTGCTGTCATTATGCACCGGTACCTTTAAAGGACTCTTTCTCTTATCAGCCAACATCTTGATACGAACATTACGGCCTTATTTGATCATGTGCTTTTATCATCTTATTTCCAGTTTAATGGTGAATTTTATGAGAAGATTGATAGTTAATAAAAATTTGCGGGTTTCCAGCCGCGTCGGGTGGTTAAAATCCCACGGGCTTTCGACCGAGCTCTCCCCGGTCATTCTCAAGTGGTAAGACTGACTGCTGTGTCGTCGTGGCCGCGTCGTTATACAGCCGCACTGCTGGCTGTGACGTCACTGGTGCTCTCTTCCACGCCATATATGATCATGTTTTCATACCGCGTTCATCGCGCCCGTTTTAACATCGCGATAGCCGGGTCCCAGGCTGTGCTGAGTTGCAAACATCCGCCCTTGTTGATGGTGTTTTCAGCGGTTTTTATTTCAATAGCTTCTTTTATGACGCTATCGCAAAATCCCTCCGCTTTCATAACGACAGATGTTTCGTCGAATAGAATTCGGTGTCCATTTTCTAAGGCGTGTTCTTCCACGGCTGATTTTTCTGGATAGCGTAGGTGTAAGCACCTCTCGTGTTCCTTTCCGACGTTGCTCTACCATGCGTACTGTTTGGCCGACGTAGTAACAGCCACACTGACATGGTATCTTGTACACTCCAGGCGTTCTTAGCCCTAGGTAGTCCTTCACAGGCCTTATGAGCTGACGAATTTTTGCTGGGGGCCTGAACACCGATGAAATGTTATATCTCTTCAGGAGTCGGCTAATCTTTCCCGACACTGTACCACAGAAAGGCTAAAACACAAGTTTCTTGCTTTCTTCTTCGGTGGTGTTCTCTTCTCTGTTGGTGTGTTTCTTGCGTGTCACGCCAGATATAGCCTGGACACCTGTCCGTGGCTGTACCCGTTTTCCCGGAAGACGTTTCGGAGGTGGCTCAGTTCTAGTGGCAGACTTGCTGCGCCTGGGACGACTTTAGCACGATGGACGAGGGTATTCAGAACGCCACGTTTTTGTGCCGGATGGTGGTGGCTGAGAGCGTGCAGATACTGATCTGTGTGTGTGTGTGTGTGTGTGTGTGTGTGTGTGTGTGTGTGTGTGTGTGTCTCCGTTTTCTGTAGACACTGTGGCTGAGGGGCCCCTTGGTTTTCCGTCGAATGAGGACGTGAAGCAAGGGCAATGTACCCTCTGTCTCGACTTCCATCTTACACTTGATGTGGCCGTGAATGCTGTTCAGGTGTTCCAAAAATTCACGACCATGGGGCTACATGATGAAAGTGTCATCGACGTAACGCTAAAAGCAACTTGGTTTAGCTGGAGCCGTGTCCAAGGCGAAGTCTTCAAATTGTGCCATAAAAAGTTTGGCTATGGATGGAGCCAGAGGGCTTCCCATAGCCACGCCGTCCAACTGGTCGAAATACTGGCCGTCATGTAGGAAGTACGACTATGTCACTGTGTGCTTAAACAGTCCCACAATTGTGCTATCAGATAATTGGGAGAGGAGATCTATACAGTCTTTGACCGGAACACGTGTAAACAGGGAGACCACACCAAAACTAACCATCATATCTCCTTGACTAAGACGCAGTTGTTTAATTCTGTTGAGAAAGTCGACGGTGTTCTTGATGTGATGCACACAACGACCCACATGCGGTGCAAGGAGGCTGGTCAGGTGTTCTGCCAGTCTATAAGTGGGTGACCCAATGGTGTTCACAATGGGACGAAGAGGAGAATCCGGTTGTGGATTTCTGGTAGTCCAGAAAGCGTAGGTGGTCTCGGCGCCTGAGGGAGGAGAGTCTTAATAACGCCCTCTTCCAGCATTGACTGTTTTAGAAGCTCTGATGTCTTCCTCATTATTCTTGACGTCGGGTCCCGTGGCAGTTAACGCTATATATCCTCTTCAAGCATTAACTGAATTTTGGCATCGTAGTCAGCTTTATTTACAATGACGGATGCATTGCCCTTGTCGACTGGCAGAACCACGATGAGTGCGTCGTTGCGGAGTGCGTGAAGACCATTGCGTTTAGCCCTAGTCAAGTTAGACCTCGGTGGTTTAGATTTTGAAATGATGAGACACGTTTCGCGATGAATTTCGTCAGCATTCTCACTAGGCATCTTACGGATTGTTTGTTCAACCCCACTTATATCATCACAGACAGGGATGCTCTGAAGCGCTGGTGCGAAGTTAATACCTTTCTTAAGCGCCGAAATGGCACCCGCATCGACCTCTTTCTCCGTCATATTGATGACAGTTCCTTCTGTTGATTTCCGTTCTGCACCGTGTTGTTGTTAAGAAATCCGCGCGAACTACCCTTTCTGTTTCTCTGTGGCCTTCTTTTGCTGTGGTGGCCGCGTCGACCCACTCAAAATCTAATTGTGAGAGTACCTCTGTCAACTGCAGATGTATAGCCAGCAGTTCGCGACCTTTTAAATCCAGCTGCCTCCTAGTGAAGTGTATCGTTTCCCGCAACAGGGCAGAGCTGGCTGAACGGTAGATTCACCTGGCTGCCGAGGTAAATCGTGGAATCGCGTTCTCATCTCGACAGCGTAGCAGGAAGGCTAGAGAGCTTAACAGGTTAGCCTTCTTCCCAAGCAGGTTCCCTAGGCGCCACGTTTCCCCCCCCCCCCCCGTAGAGGTACGCCATGTATGAATGCGTGGTTTCGTGGCGATATGAATTAATAAGATTTTCTCGGGCTTCCAGCCGCGTCAGGTGGTTATAATCCAACGAACTTTCGACCGAGCTCTCCTCGGCCACATCAAGTTTACGATGGAAGTCGAGACAGATGATGCACTGCCCTTGCTTGACGTACTCGTTCGACGGAAAACCAACGGGCACCTCAGCCACAGTGCCCGCAGGAAACCTACACACACAGATCGGTAACTCAGCCACCACCATCCGGCACAAAAAGTGGCCTTCTGAATACCCTCGTCCATTTTGCTAAAGTCGTCCCAGACGCAGCAAGTCTGCCACTAGAACTGAGCCACTTCCGAAACGTCTTCCGGGAAAACGGTTACAGCCACGGACAGGTATCACAGGCTATATCTGGCGCGACACGCAAAAAAACAAACTAAGAGAGGTGAGAACACCACCGAAGAAGCAAACAAGAAACTTGTGTTTTAGCCTTTCTGTGGTACAGTGTCGGGAAAGATTAGCCGGCTCCTGAAGAGATATAACATTTCATCGGTGTTCAGGTCCCCAGCAAAAGTTCGTCAGCTCATGAGGCCTGTGAAGGACGATCTAGATCTTAGAACGCTTCGAGTGTACAAGATACCATGTCAGTGTGGCTGTTACTACGTCAGCCAAACAGTACGCATGGTAGAGCAACGTCGGGAAGGAACACGAGAGGTGCTTACACCTACGCTATCCAGAAAATTCAGCCGTGAGCCGTGGAAGAACACGCCTTAGAAAGTGGACATCGAATTCTATTCGACGAAACATGTCGATATGAAGGAGGGATTTTGCGATAGCGTCATAAAAGAAGCTATTGAAATAAAAACCGCTGAAAACACCATCAACAAGGACGGAACCCGACTATCGCGATGTTAAAACGGGCGCGACGGACGCGGAATGAAAACATGACTATATACAGTGTGTTACAAAAAGGGACGGCCAAATTTCAGGAAATATTCCTCACACACAAATAAAGAAAAGATGTTATGTGGAGATGTGTCCGGAAACGCTCAATTTCCATGTTAGAGCTCATTTTAGTTACGTCAGTATGTACCCTACTTCCTCTATTCACCTCCAGTTGGCAAAATAGAAGGAAGGTAATGTTGACTTCGATGTTTGTGTTGACATGCGACTCATTGCTCTACAGTACTAGCATCAAGCACATTAGTACGTAGCATCAACAGGTTAGTGTTCATCACGAACGTGGTTTTGCAGTCAGTGCAATGTTTACAAATGCGGAGTTGGCAGATGCCCATTTGATGTATGGATTAGCACGGGGTAATAACCGTGGCGAGGTATGTTTGTATCGAGACAGATTTCCAGAACGAAGGTGTCCCGACAGGAAGACGTTCGAAGCAATTGATCGGCGTCTTAGGGAGCACGGAACATTCCAGCCTATGACTCGCGACTGGCGAACACCGAGAACGACGAGGACACCTGCAATGGACGAGACAATTCTTCGTGCAGTTGACGATAACCCTAATGTCAGCGTCACAGAAGTTGCTGCTGTACAAGGTAACGTTGACCACGTCACTGTATGGAGGGTGCTGCGGGAGAACCAGTTGATTCCGTACCATATACAGCGTGTGCAGGCACTATCAGCAGCTGATTGGCCTCTACGGGTACACTTCTGCGAATGGTTCATCCAACAATGTGTCAATCCTCATTTTAGTGCAGATGTTCTCTTTACGGATGAGGCTTCATTCCAACGTGATCAAATTGTAAATTTTCAGAATCAACATGTGTGGGCTGATGAGAATCCGCACGCATTTGTGCAATCACGTCATCACCACAGATTTTCTGTGAACGTTTGGGCAGGCATTATTTGTCGGTGATGTCTTGATTGGGCCCCATGTTCTTCCACCAACGCTCAATGGAGCACGTAAATATGATTTCATACGGGATACCCTACCTGTGCTGCTAGAACATGTGCCTTTACAAGTACGACACAACATGTGGTTCATGCACGATGTAGCTCCTATACATTTCAGTCGAAGGGTTCGTATGCTTCTCAACAACAGATTCGGTGACCGATGGACTGGTAGAGGCGGACCAATTCCATGACCTCCACTCTCTACTGACCTCAACCCTCTTGACTTTCATTTATGGGGGCATTTGGAAGCTCTTGTCTACGCAACCCCGGTACCAAACGTAGAGACTCTTCGTGCTCGTATTGTGGACGGCTGTGATACAATACACCATCCTCCAGGGCTGCATTAGCGCATCAGGGATTCCATGCGACGGAGGGTGGATGCATGTATCCTCGCTAACGGAGGACATTTTGAACATTTCCCGTAACAAAGTGTTTGAAGTCACGCTGGTACGTTCTGTTGATGTGTGTTTCCATTCCATGATTAATGTGATTTGAAGAGAAGTAATAAAATGAGCTCTAACATGGAGTTAAGCGTTTCCGGACACATGTCCACATAACATCTTTTCTTTATTTGTGTGAGGAATGTTTCCTGAAAGTTTGCCGTACCTTTTTGCAACACCCTGTTTGTCGAGGAAGAGAGCACCAGTGACGTCACAGCTAGCAGTGCGGCTGTATAACGACGCGGCCACGTCGACACAGCAGTCAGTCTTACCACTTGACAATGACCGGGGAGAGCTCGGTCGGAAGCTCGTGCGATTTTAACCGCTGGAAGCCTGAGAATATTTTATTAATTCATATCGCCGAGAAACCATGCATTCATACAAGATCGATGGTATTGTCATGGGACGCCCCCTCTACCCACTGGTAGCTAATTTATTCATGGAAGACTTCGAGGACAAGGCACTGGACTCAGCAAGTTTTAAACCAACGGTCTTCTGGAGGTACGTGGACGACACATTTGTGGTATCGACGCACGGGATGAATGAATTACATCGATTTCTTGAGCATTAGAATTCCATCCATTCTAGTATCAAATTTACTATGGAAATATAAAAAAAACGTCTACCTCCCATTTTTGGATGTTGTCGCTCGCCGTAAAGTTGATGGCTCATTAGGACACGCCGTATACCGGAAACCAACGTATACAAATCTAAATGTTCATGCCAGTAGCTGCCATCACCCTTCACAGACCGTATGTGTTCTTAAGACCTTAGTGCATAGGGCACACTGTATTTCCGATAAAGACAATTTGCAACAAGAGCTCACATACCTTAAGAGCATTTTTAAATCGAATGGATTTTCTCCGCAACAAATTTGTAGAGCATTCAATGTAAAACCTAGGAAGAAGATAGTAATTCTTTCAAATCTAGTACTTTTTTGCCGATGTGGGTGTATTCCTGAGAAATTCTGTGTTGTGGTGGTCTTTCACCCCCCCCCCCCCCCATCCCCCCAACGAAGACTGCTGCAGCTTTACTCTGTGAAGGACGATTTACAGCTTCGTAAAGCGGGTGTGTATCAGATTTATAGCGGAAATTGTGAGAAATCGTACAGAGATCAAACAACACGCACCGTTCATGAGAGATGTGTAGAGCATCGAAGATACAAACGCTTATTACAGCCAGACAAGTCAGCTGTGGCCGAACATTGTCTTGGTACAGGTCATTCCATGAATTACAGTGATGTGAATATTTTAACATCCACGTCTTCCTTTTGGGAATCTGCCGTCAAGGTATAGAGATTAGAGCAGCTAATAATTTAATAAACAGAGATAATTGTTTTAATTTGGACAAAGCATGGAATCCGGCTCTTGGGGTAGTTGAACTGCAGAGAAGTCGTCACGGTGTCACCGCCGCCGCTCATACATCGATAAGCGAATCAAATGTCTGTACGCCTTCGCCACAGGCGGTGCATGTATAAGCGTATTTCTTTGCCGCCGACCAACATCTCTCACTCGCATGCGCAGTACCGCCGCGGTGGAGCATCTAAGGCCGCGCTTGGCATCTTGTCGTCAGTCTTATGACTCACTCTGAGGATGGCCGGACGATACGCGGCCGAAATATCAGCGGAGGAAATTTTATTTGCGCGGCTGCGTGCCCAAAATTTAATGGACTGTTCATTACGCGGCGAGAAATTGAAAATGGACAGTGGTTATGAAGTTTTTTAAGTGAGAAACTGAGGAAAAATAGGGAGGAAGCGTTTATGAAAAAGCACATCGCCGATTCAAAAATGAGCTTGTAATGTCTTCACTTACGTTGTACTATATCCCACAGTATGTCTCGTTTCACCAGCTATCGATGCCCCTTAATAATTACATTGTTTCATCGTATAATGAGGTCAATAATTAAGTTTTGCATGTTAACCATACGGCAAAGCACTCTTCTCTTTGCGTGCTGTCATTTGCGAAAATCTTGTTTCCATATCTCAAACCGTTTGAGATGTGAGGAATGTTGAGAATATCTCATTCTGGCTCTTTCGCTGGCTCGGACGGTTGCAGATGAGTGCGCTACATCAGATTAATTTTTCCGTCATTGGTGACTGAGACTTCCACCAAAGTCTAAAGAAAAATTCATTATCTCAGCTGAATTTTATACGCGACAACATATTATGTTATGTGTACCAAACGCAAAATCTTAGCAACCCCTATTTTCTATTTTAAACTTTTTCATATTTCATGCAGTGTCTTACTTAAATCGAAGTACCATAATAAATGTCACCATTAACGAAATGATGGGCACGTCACACGAAGCTGGCATATAAAGCTATAAGTAGGGAAAAAAGATTTTTTTTTACGGAATAGTATCTGTAAAATCGTTTGAGGAAGAACGCAGGGCGTGTGGCTCGCTTCTGCCATCGCAGTGTGTCGCCAGCCGGCTGGAAGTGACCAGACAAGGTCGGCCCCGCCTAAAGAAACAAATGAAATCGCTCAGTAACTGTTCCCTGCGCATCGGCCACTGTATCCAGCACGGATTCCACCATCTGCCACAGCATATTACACGGCTTGCAAGGTATAGGGTAGATGTGGACCAGTGATTTTCCACAGCTGCCACTATGCTCTGTATGTAAGTAAAGATTTTACAGCGGGTTTGTCGTTCAGAAATCGCATTTGAGTGTTGTTTGTTTGTGGGAAGACTGTGTGACACCTTGTGTACGAAGGGGAAACGTCTACCAGCACTTACCAAAGTCCGAGACTGCAGTTTGTCGTTACGCTGCTCGCGCTGTCACGTGAATACGGTGCCCATCGGTTCGCGAGGGTCACGTAGGCTGTTAATGGCCCTACGTGACTAGCGCCTGAGAGGCTCGACGTGCTGTTTGGTTGGCTGTGCAGGACCACACAGACACACCAGGTTCCCTGTGTCATGGAACGCAGCGAGCTCACTGGTGGCCAGAAGAGCGCCCTCACGGACAGTGCGGCGACGTCCAGCGACAACTGCTGTCGAAGCCCACATCGACGCGGCAGGAGACCGAGGCGGCCGACAGTGGAACTCCCAACAAGGAGACTGGACATACCAGAGTGGCACTATGTCGTCTTTGCAGACGAGTCCCAGTCCTGTGTACAACATCACATTGGACGTATCCATGCATGCAAGCTCTGAGGAGGACGAACGTTGCCAGGCTGCTTTCGTCATCTTCTCATGGGCTCATCATCTGACTTGTTGGTATGGGGTACCACTGGGTAAATAAGATGATCGCGTCTTGTCCACACAGATGGTAATTTGGACTGTACCTATCACATTTCTGGCGCCTTAAGGACGAATGCTATGACCCTTCTCCGAGATCTTCGTGACATTATCTTTCAACACATTACACCAACATCACATGTTGCCCATGCTGTGCTGACCTGTGCCGCACACCGGAGTATATTTACCGAAATTATGGCCAAAATGGCAAAAATGGACGTTTGGTCAACTATTGTAGCAAGTACATGAAAGGTTCTCGGTTCACTTGCCTCGTCAAATTTTCAGAAAATTCCACGCTTTCGATGATACCCTCCACCATCGTCGTCAGGGACTAAAACTGACTGTCGTGAACTGGCAAGGTTCCCTCTTTCATACTCATAGGAAGGCATCTGATTTGCTGGATTACGTCACGGTGGAGCATACAGATATGTTGCCCCCCTACGTAGATAGATTTTGCTTGCAATCTAGCGATGCATGCAGCACCATCTATCGCATCACGCTGTGAACTGCGAGAAGTAAGAAAATAAACCAACGTGCAATTGAAAAGAACTTTGCGAGAGGCCTGGGACAATCACCTGCTGTGATCGGTAACATTAGACAAGTCAACGTAGCAGAACCAACCTAGATTACACACACTAACATTCACTTCTCAATACGCACATATATAACACAGTACATAGCTATAATTAGTTTGAAGGCGCATTTAAAAATTGCGAGAAAAGTATGGCAAACTAACTACATATGGAACAATCACACACGTGACGAGCAATTCGGTGCCCTAGTAGAAGCAGTCCTGTCATCACGTCACCAGTAAAATCGGTACAGCAAATTAAGGGTATCACACGAATCTACTTTGAAATTTTCAAGTACAAAAGGTTAAGAACTAGTGCAAAGTGGCATGGTACAAACTGAAAGACAGGCAGACAAACTAACAAATGCATGCCGAGTCATCCCAGGCCCATCTCTATGGACGGCAGTGGAGTAGTTTAGGGGTATTCACAACTACAGTTAACCTAGTAGTGAAAGGGAGTGCTTTAAAGGTTTGAAACTATCAAAAATAATTTTGGCCAGGATTTCGGTACATGTAATCCACTGTTGGTTGGTTGAATTGTTGGAAGGCACCAAACAGCAAGGCCATCGGTCCCTCACATTATGGAAGGATGGGGAAGGAAGGTGGCTATGCCCTTTCAGAGGAACCATCCCGGCATTTGCGTGAAGCGATTTGGGGAAATCACCGAAAACCTAAATCAGGATGGCGGAATGGGTTTGAACCGTCGTTCTCCCTAACTAGAGTCCAGTGTGGTAACCACTGCGCCACCATGCTCAGTATATAATCCTCTTTGAGTCGATACAGAGCGTTCCAGACTGTTGCTTTAAACAGACACCAGAAACACTGGCTACGAACTGTGCAGAGACAGCCACAACAGGGGGTGAAACCCGTGTAGGGGCTACACGTAACACGACTTCGGTTCGCTGTCAGGCCACTTGCAGTGCTGCAAGTTTATTAATGCATCATGTCGCTTTCTTATTGGATGATCGTTAGGTTCTGTGTTTGTTTTCGTTCCGTAGTGAACGGAACTTAACAGATGCTCGTTTCAAATCATTGTGCTTCTTATTCCTTATTGTGTGCTTTGCACTCTTTGAGTTACGTTGTAAGTATGTTGCTCATATTCTGATTGAGCTCTGTTGACATCAGTAATACTGGGTCGGGTAAATGATTCCATATTTGGTTGTTGTTCATATAAAACAGAAGTTAGTTTCTTCACATGATGTTCTGAGATTTATGATTTTTGTTACCACTTACGAATCTGTGTGTTAACTACGCGATTTAGACAATTGTTAAGAACGCCGCTTTTATTATACTTTATGTGGTGTCACCGCCAGACACCGCACTTGCTAGGTGGTAGCCTTTAAATCGGCCGCGGTCCGGTAGTATACGTCGGACCCGCGTGTCGCCACTATCAGTGATTGCTTACCGAGCGCCGCCACACGGCAGGTATAGTCTAGAGACTCCCTAGCACTCGCCCCAGTTGTACAGCCGACTTTGCTAGCGATGGTTCACTGTCTACATACGCTCTCATTTGCAGAGGCGACAGTTTAGCATAGCCTTCAGCTACGTCATTTGGTACGACTTAGCAAGGCGCCATATTCAGTTAATATGAATGTATTCTGAACAGATAATATTGTGAATCATGTACCGTCAAGAGCGACGTTCATCATTAATGGATTAAAGTTAAGTATCAAAATAATTGCGTCCGCTTTCTGAATTCTAATTCCTTGTCATGTTCCAGATCTGACGTCAGTATAGTTCTTTCCTCCTCACGCCAGCCTGCGTGTGCTAAAACGCGTGCATTTTGGCCTCCTCTTGTAACACGGTGTTGGCTCTTCTGCCAACACAACACTTTATATCTGTTTACATACGTGTCCTGTACTTTCACGCTTTTAATGAAGAACTCCATCTTAGCGGGTGTCGACAGTATTGCTATTCCACATTATTACATCTGTTGCGGAACTTGTATCTAATTCTGCATTGAGTGCTGTTGCTTCTCGTCACTGGATGCCATGCGTTTCACAATGGCTCGAAGAGTGTCGATGTAGGTGTAGATGTCTGTTTCGTAGTCTCAGTAACTAGCAAATGTTTTCACACGTTATTAACAGGCAGTGCAGATAGTGCATTTTAGCAGAAGTCAATGAAAATTTTGGTGGAGTACGAAAAACGAATGGGAACAAAAATAACAAAGGATACGAAGAGTACACTAACAATGGATTTCAATCGAGGTTCTTAAGCTGTAACAAAAATACGTGAGTCTGCAGAACACCGCGAGACAAAACCAGTGTCCTTTAGCATGCAACAAAAACAAATACAGAAGCATTTAGTTCACCCTATAATACGGATGTCAGCAAAAATTAAACAGAATACGAGCATCGTATTTGCAATGCAATTCAAAGACTGCAATACACATAGAGAGGTCCTCAAGTGGTTTGAATGGCTGTGAGCACTATGGGACTTAACATCTGAGGTCACCAGTCTCCTAAAACTACTTAAACCTAACCAACCTAAGGCCATCACACACATCCATGCCCGAGGCAGGATTCGAACCTGCCACCGTAGCGGTCGCGCGGTAGAGATGTCTTAATCGGGAACATAATTTCAACTCGATTACAGCCAAACGGTAGAAATTGCATTATTGGGTTTTAAAATAAATGTACTTTGGCACCAGACCCACTCATATAAATGAAAAATATTATCATATAGTACTCGCATTTTGCAGAGCAAGAATACAGATTATCACGTCATATTTCCCCGAATTCAATGTTCACCGCCAGGCCATTTGGAGCGCTAGTGTCGGTCTCTGCGACCGTACCTTAACATAGTCGCTACTCTTATGATATTTTGGTATTCTGTGTGGCGGATCACCACCATCCATTCAGTACGATACAGAGTCGTATCAGCGTGGAATGTCTCGCGGCACCCCTGTCTGTCACACGAGCTTAGTTCGACTCGATGTGCTGCCGCTTGTCACTGCCTGATGTAGCTTCACTGTCTATTAATTTTCGAAGCCTGAATGAACAAAAAATTAAGTACTCTAACTAGAAGAGAAACCAGGCATTGAGCAAGTATTTATTTCTTCTAGTCTTCCGTTATTCCATCTCTTCCTCCCGCTTCACTCTGTCCACCTTCTTCCCCCCTTTCTCTAGCCATCCTCTCTCTCTCTTTATCCACTCTTCTCCCCCTCTCTCTGTCCATTTCCTCTCTTCTGCTGTACATGTCCTCCTCCTCCTCCCCTCGTCTCTCTCCACGCTATCACGCTCACCCCAGCAGGAAGCTGGTGGTTTTTAGCTCTTCATTCTAGACAGCGACTAATATGTGTGCCAAATATAACTGAAGTCGTTCCAAGGATTAGGATGAGCATTTTACCGCTAGTTTGCTCGTATACGTACACGTCACCTAATTTCAGACAAATTTCGATCATATTTGTATACATATTTCACCTGTATGCCTAGCGAATTTTCACCCTGCTGTTGTGTTTTCATATAGCTAAATGTTTATGACGTCGTATATCCTGAAATATGTGTTGTACAAAAAGATAATTTTCCAGGTAGATCCAGCAGTATACGTGGCCACTATCTGCGAAATGCGTTGTGAACACAGTTGGCAGTAAAGAAGTAATAAATTAAAACGTCACACATCATCTGACAGTTTCTCGCGCATCTCACTGTTTATGACGTAATATCTCTTGAACTATTTGTTATAAAATTATATATTTTTGTAGGTACGTTGAGCGGCATATATGGATGATGTTTGCGACTAGAGTTGGTTTCAAATAAGTGATAAATTAAAACGTCATGCATAATCTGAACGTTTTTCACTCATGGTTCAGGAGACATGTCAAATACTGAGATGAGCTGTAGAATGATACATTGTAGGTACATTCAGCGACAAATGTGGATATTGTCTGCAAAAAATGTTGCAAATAGAATAAGTAGCAACTAAGTAATAGATTTAAACGTCTTGCATGATATGGTAGTTTTCCACGCAGTCAGTGTTTATGAAGTCTTGTCGCCTAAACTACACTCCTGGAAATGGAAAAAAGAACACATTGACACCGGTGTGTCACACCCACCATACTTGCTCCGGACACTGCGAGAGGGCTGTACAACCAATGATCACACGCACGGCACAGCGGACACACCAGGAACCGCGGTGTTGGCCGTCGAATGGCGCTAGCTGCGCAGCATTTGTGCACCGCCGCCGTCAGTGTCAGCCATTTTGCCGTGGCATACGGAGCTCCTTCGCAGTCTTTAACACTGGTAGCATGCCGCGACAGCGTGGACGTAAACCGTATGTGCAGTTGACGGACTTTGGGCGAGGGCATATAGTGGGCATGCGGGAGGCCGGGTGGACGTACCGCCGAATTGCTCAACACGTGGGGCGTGAGGTCTCCACGGTACATCGATGTTGTTGCCAGTGGTCGGCGGAAGGTGCACGTACCCGTCGACATGGGACCGGACCGCAGCGACGCACGGATGCACGCCAAGACCGTAGGATCCTACGCAGTGCCATAGGGGACCGCACCGCCACTTCCAAGCAAATTAGGGACACTGTTGCTCCTGGGGTATCGGCGAGGACCATTTTCAACCGTCTCCACGAAGCTGGGCTACGGTCCCGCACACTGTTAGGCCGTCTTCCGCTCACGCCCCAACATCGTGCAGCCCGCCTCCAGTGGTGTCACGACAGGCGTGAATGGAGGGACGAATGGAGACGTGTCGTCTTCAGCGATGAGAGTCGCTTCTGCCTTGGTGCCAATGATAGTCGTATGCGTGTTTGGCGCCGTACAGGTGAGCGCCACAATCAGGACTGCATACGACCGAGGCACACAGGGCCAACAGCCGGCATCATGGTGTGGGGAGCGATCTCCTACACTGGCCGTACACCTCTGGTGATCGTCGAGGGGACACTGAATATTGCACAGTACATCCAAACCGTCATCGAACCCATCGTTCTGCCATTCCTAGACCGGCAAGGGAACTTGCTGTTCCAACAGGACAATGCTCGTCCGCATGTATCCCGATCCACCCAACGTACTCTAGGAGGTGTACGTCAACTACCCTGGCCAGCAAGATCTCCGGATCTGTTCCCCATTGAGCATGTTTGGGACTGGATGAAGCGTCGTCTCACGCGGTCTGCACGTCCAGCACGAACGCTGGTCCAATTGAGGCGCCAGGTGGAAATGGCATGGCAAGCCGTTCCACAGGACTACATCCAGCATCTCTACGATCGTTTCCATGGGAGAATAGCAGCCTGCATTGCTGCGAAAGGTGGATATACACTGTACTAGTGCCGACATTGTGCAAGCTCTGTTGCCTGTGTCGATGTGCCTGTGGTTCTGTCAGTGTGATCATGTGATGTATCTGACCCCAGGAATGTGTCAGTAAAGTTTCCCCTTCCTGGGACAATGAATTCACGGTGTTCTTATTTCAATTTCCAGGAGTGTAAATGTCGTTCCACGATGTAATTTTCTGCTACATTCAGAGCTATAGGCGAATACTGTCTGCATAAAAAATTGGCCACGAAAACGTTAGCAACAAATACCCAATTAATTAAAACGTCACTTGCCAAGTGAACAGCAACACTGTAGTAAGTGACATTTTTTTTTGTTTTCATCATTTTTTGGTGTTATGAGAGAGAAAAAGTTTCGTAAAGATTTGAAATTATGTGTCAAGTTTATTGCAAGTCTGTAAGTGATCTGAGCTACAAATGCTGGATGACTGAAGAGTGGGTGTTCTGGCTCGTGGGCTGCGCTGGTTTTGCACTCCCACCCCCCACCCCCAACCCTTGTGGTCCTTACCACCACAGTGCTCCTTTCCACTCAGTAAATGATACGTGCACCAAGTTTGGTTGAAATTCGTCCTGTGGTTTAGGCAGAGGTGTGGAACGAACA
This sequence comes from Schistocerca gregaria, assembly GCF_023897955.1. Classification (NCBI taxonomy): domain Eukaryota; kingdom Metazoa; phylum Arthropoda; class Insecta; order Orthoptera; family Acrididae; genus Schistocerca; species Schistocerca gregaria. Next base: position 1,928,079 of record NW_026061863.1, on the reverse strand, counting down.
TACATACATACACATATACATACAAACATGTATATAATTTGTGTGAAGTACACAGTGAGAAGATTTAGTTATTTACTCTCCTTCCAGTGCAGTTTTAACACTCTCAATACCAAGCCATTTTCAGTAACGTGTATTACCAAAGAGAGGGGGGCGGGGGGCTACTTTGTACCCACAGTAAAGAATTTATAAAATAAAAACGTTTCATTACTTGTTTTTAAATTGCGTTATGAACATAATCAGGATCCAGTACCTCAACATGTCTTATAAAATGCATTTTTGAAAACAGTTTTAACCTTTCACTTACATCACTTTTAAGTTAAGTAAGTCTAATTATCTTGAGAAAAATTATTAGTAAAATTCGTTATAAAACTATTGAAGTGCACTTTACTATAATTAAAATAGTTACAAATACCTGACGTAATATAGAAATATATGTTATGTACATAACATAGTGTCGTGAGAGTAATTATTCACGACTTTCTTGGGCTTGGAACATACAACAGTTTTTTGCTGTTTTGCACATATGTACCTCTTACAATTGTGGCAGACTATTATTGTTTTGTTCACTTTGTTGTACTTTTCTGCTTTCGAAAGGCTTTCACTAACACACAAAAGACATCTACCTTTACCTCCATGAGCTTCCTTTGCACCGTAGTCCTGCTGGATTTTCCTCTGAGAATACCCTCCATTCTTGAAACTACAGGCTTTGGCAGTCCAGAAATATTTTTAGCCCTTTCTTCAGTGTATGGTTTCGCGAGCTGTAGTCCAAGTTCTTGAAGAATAAGTCGTCACTTACTAGGTTCTTCTTATCCCAGTCCGGCAAGTTCAACAAAAATAGTGTAGACCTATTCACCACTGCTATGCACACAAGAGTACAGAAAAGAGATAGCGCCCACCTTCTTGTAGCCCTCTTAGTTGAATATTTCCTCACCATTGGATCTATCGTGTCAACGCCACCTTTAGTCTCATTATAGTATAAATTTATGATCAGATGATAGAAATAGCAGATTTCTTTTGGGTTTTTTACGGGGGATACAATTGTTATTGGAATATTTCCAACACTAATATGTAATTGTCGTCTTGAGATGTCTCTCAGTTCTTGAGGTATGTGTTTCCAATTAGCTTGTAATGTTCCCACGAGAGTCAGTTTGTGATTCCTCTATAGATCTTCGGCCAAATCAATTGAAGTGTAATATCTATATGTGGTGACCTTTCTCACTGAATTATGTATAGGAACTTTCAGGCGTTTGACCACAGCTGCAGCGGAATTTGAGTGCTGTGTACCATTATTTCTTTTCCCAGCATAAGGCTCCGTGCAGATAACATATCTAGTTTTAGCGTCTGTGAGCATGCGTGTAAGTACACCGTATTTACCATGCTTTTCCTTCACGAAGACCTTGACGGGATACCTGCCACGGAACAATGGAAACTTTTTATCAATAACAGTGTGCATCCCAACAGAATAATATTTTGGACAAAATTCATTCTTTTTATCAAAAACTTCTTGTATTGCAGCAAACTTATCACGTTTATTGCGATCGCTTCGTGACTCTCTGTGATCAAATCTTATTACTTTAGTAAGCTGCTCGAATCTGATACGACTTGTAGCAGTATAAACAAACGTTCCTTAAGTAAAGAACCATAAATCTGTAAATGATGACTTACTGTCGTTTTCCTTCCCAATTATAATAAATAGTCCTATATACGCCATGAACGCAGGTCTGTCTGTCTGTCTGTCTGTCTGTCTTGGGTATTTTCTGCCTCAATGCTTCTTGATTGGTATGCTTTATTATGATGTTGACAATTTCTGGAGACAAAAACTCTTCAAATATGTCTGTTATTGTTCCTAGTTTACCTTCGTCTCTTATGCCTTCTCTTTCTTTCACTGTGTTTTCTGCTACTCGTCTTCTAATTTGAGGTGGTTTGGAGGTATAAATTTTTCCAGTGCTTGTAATATCCTTGTCACTAACCTCGCAAACTGCGACGTCATCAGTTTCAGGTACCCAGAGTTCATCATCAGCTTCTGTAAGTGCTCTATCATTGTCCACATCCTAGCGCACAACACAATCCTCTTCAGGTCCACTCACTACAGCTTCAGTTTGATCAGATTCCATTTGAGAAGCCGTAGCTTCTTCCAAAATCTGTGGTATTTCTCCATCAGTAAGTGAATGTCGACAAGTTTTGAAGCACAGTTGTATTAAGACTGAACTAAGTGCCACTGAACAGGAAACAATAAAGAAACAAAGGGAAATGAATCATTGTTGGGACCATTGTTGCTATCAGTCCAGAGAAATATAATTTCCATGTGTTCTAAGGTCATATAATGCTGTTATTTGTGGAGTAAGACAAACATTGTGGAAGTCTCATCTACTACCAAGCGGGTAAGACATTATGACCACCTCCCTTCAACTTAAAATTTCGGATTAAGCTTAAACGAAAAATGTAAATCAATCATAAAATCTGTAAGAAGATTTCATCAAAGACAACAAACATTTTTTACAAAACTTAAGAAAATAAAGTACCCGAGTAGATTTCAATATTTTCAAAAGGTGGGTACAAAGTACCCCCCCCCTGGTAATGCGAGTATTGCGAGGGTTACTGGTCAAGACTGTAAGTGATTAGGATTTCCATTACTATATTTGACCGATATACTACTAACTCGCAAAAAAGAAACGATATTGCTCGCATTACTAACGATTTCTTTTAACGAACATTTTCTGAGTATGTCGTTTTTGACCTGCGATAGCGCCACTACGCCATCACAAAAATTGCATCAAAACTGATAAAGTGGACCAACAATTTCCTGCAAACGTGTTCTTACGCTCTATAGAGAAATTTCAAGTAGCGCTTCTGACACGAAAGAAACGACAATGATGTCCCGATACCGGATACGCTCCGTTGCTGTAACCTGCTCTGAGGCAGACGAGAGGACCTTGCTGAATTGCCCTCTGCCACTTCCTTCATACCTACCGCAGTTCAAGGTCAGTGTCGCACGTGTACTTCCTTGCGTACGTATAGTACGACACAGTTCTCAAAAAAGGTTGAAATATCGCCTTTGCTTAATATACTCGGAAGTTCTGTAACCTTCACAGAACTCTTATAATTATCTTCTTAATATATTCCTCCGCAAGTGAGTGTGCTGCGAAATGATTGGCCCGTGTCACGCACACGGCGCCTTCAACCATACCGCTAGAAAATAGACTGAAGCACCAAAGAAACTGGTATAGGCATGCGTATTCAAACACAGAGGTATGTAAACAGGGAGAATACGGCGCTGCGGTCGGCAACGCCTACGTAAGACAAGTGTTTCGCGCAGTCGTTAGACCTGTCAAGGCTGCTACAATAGGTCATGATTGTGAGTTTGAACGGGATGTTACTGTCCACGCACGAGCGATGGGACACAGCATCTCCGAGGTAGCGAAGAATTGGGGATTTTCCCGTACGAGGATTTCACGAGGGTACCGTGAATATCAGAAATCCGGCAAAACATATAATTCCCGACATCGCTGTGGCCGGAAAAATATTCGGCAAGAACGGGACCAACGACGACCGAAGAGAATCGTTCAATGTGACAGAAGTGCAGTCCTTTCGAAAATTGCTGCAAATTTCAATGCAGTTGGAGTGATATGGGGCCCCTGATACGTCTAGATACTACTCTGACTCGTTCCTAAGCATCCTGTCTGATCACCTGCATCCGTTCACTTTCATTGTGCTTTCCGACGGACGTGGGCAATTTCAGCAGGACAGTGCGACACCCTACACGTCCAGAATTGCCTCAGAGTGGCTCCAGGAACACTTTTCTGAATTTAAACACTTACGTTGGCCACCAAGGTGCGCAGCCACGAAAATTATTGAGCATATCTGGGATGCCTTGCTACGTGCTGTTCAGAAGAGATCTCCACCCCCTCGTATTCTTATGGATTTATGGACAGCCCTGCAGGATTCACAGCGTCAGTTCTGTACGGCATTACTTCAGACGTTAGTCGAGTCCATGCCACGTCGTGTTGCGGCACTTGTGTGTTCGTGGGGGACCTACACGATATTAGGCAGGTGTACCAGTTTCTTTGGCTCTTCAGTGTATATTACCATCGGATTGGCAGTTCTAACATAACATTTGCGTGTGGTACGTGACTCACATTGTCCCTTACATACTCACTTCAACGAGAGACACAACGGGCGTTAGTGACTACTTAAATATGCAACAGTAGTTTTAATAACCAACTTACAACAGAAATAGAAATAATTTTCCTGCAATTTTCTAGAAATTTCTCCCAGTAAAATAGATTAATAGCCGCTGTACATGTATTTTGATTGTTTTTTTAAGAAGAGTTGTTATTGCTTGTTTTTCCTGTGAAGAGGAGCCTTTTTCTTGTTGTCTTCCAGAGTAATTTGTTATAACTTCCTTTCTTCGCGTGACGATGTTTAACAATTTTGCGAAGAGGAGTGTTACTTCACAGTTTATTCCATTCTTTTGTATGAAGAAGTTGTTTCTCTGCTTTTCACGAAGCAGCTCACCTTGTACAAAGACCAGGTTATAGTTGTGAGAGGGTTACTTAAGCATTCTGGAAGAGGAATCAGGTCGAATCCTGTGAGGAAAATACCGTTACGAGCTACAAGCCTCCATCAACTTAGGAATTCTTTTATGGTGAGCGTAAGACGGAGCTAAATGGGAAAAGTAAAAAGGAGCGTAGCTGTGATTCGAATCTTGCTAGTAACAATGTCTATTTTTAGTATTTATGTTTCACATTTATTAACAAATGAAAATGACATTATCTCATAGTCTTTAATGATAATAAAATCTCTCCATTTCGAATTACTGACCGCGTAAAAATTTGATATAGAGAGGCGAAATGCGTTTATTAAATAAGAAAGTTGTACATCAACAACGTAGTTCAATCTCTAGAAATGAAAATAGGGTTTATTTTGTATCTGATGTTTCGCATTTTTGTACCCAATAAATTTTAAAAAGGACGTTATTTTTATTAAAAAATGTGATTCGATAGTTGATAAGAAACGTTTCCATATCATCACAAATTCGGTATTTAAATAAAAGTAAAAGTGGATGCTAATAGCGAAATTCGAACTAACGATTTTACGCTTACAGGCCTCTACGAAATGGCTCTGAGCACTGTGGGACTTAACATCTGAGGTCATCAGTCCCTTAGAACTTGGGTTAGTTGGGTTTAAGTAGTTCTATGGACATTACACACATACATGGACAAGGCCTTTACAATATGCATTTCAATGCCAGTGAATACGTTAATGGTAATAAATTTTTTGTACGGTACTCAATAATGAAGAGAATTCTTATGATATTCAAGAGCGACATATTCGAGGTGTTTCTTATTTAATTGTGTCGTATTTCGTTAGAAAGTTGCTATCCCAACACAAACCTGCTGGGAGACGCGTGGGAAGAGAGTCGCTGAGGTTCTGGAAGGTACCGGCAGGGATGTGGAGCCGTGCCAAGTCTACAGCCGTGGCCAGCCTGGCTACTTGTCTCAGCTGAGCAAGCATGGAACGAGCAGCCCCATCCAGCCACTCTTTGAAACCACTCGTACACTGTGAGCTGTGTGACTCGTTGCATTGTCCTGCTGGTAGATGCCATCGCGCTTAGGAAAAACAAACTGCATGTAGAGGTTGACATCGACGCATATTTGTGTTGATCCACTGTGGTTTCCAGAATGACAAGATCATTCAAGGAATTTTGTGTCGTCTTGTTGTCACTGTTGACTTGTATTGTACGAAGCAAGGAGAGCATGTTGTTTGGTGGCCAGTATCCTCTTCTATAACAAAAAGTGCATGGGTGTATTAACAGGGTTCTTTACTTATAAGAACAAGAAGTTACTTAAGATGGCCGACTTTTACTTCACACAAGACCTGGACTATGCACACTATTCTGATGGCTAGGTACTGACTGTGAGCTAGAGGCTGAGCTAACTGCGATTTCGACTCCCATTAGGCTGTGACTGATGACTCAGTTCGTTGACTCACTGGACGCCTGCTGACTACCCCCCTCTCCACCCCAAATCTGCGGCGGCGATCTAAATACTGGAGGTCGAGAGGGCGCTGGCGGCGCATTGTTTGCGAGTGCGTCTTTGGCCTCTCTCCCGATAGGCTCGCTTGCTCCGGTGACTACAATCAATCTTCTCACAACCTCTGTGTCACCTGCTGTGCTGGCGAGATCTTATGCCAGCACATTACCTCCCCCCCCCCTCCCCCCGAAATGGCACACCGTTGCCGTGTAGTGAGGCAGTTAATGACAATGGGGAGGGAGGCAGGATGCTGGACGTAGAGATGAGCGAGGAGCCGTAGCTGTGGAGAATGGCGTGCTTCTGGCTGTACCCTGCCTTCTGGCTTGTGAGGCAACAGCAACGCACTCCAGAAAACTGCTGCCAGGCCGCACATTCAGGCCTAAGGGCGTGTCCTGGGGCGACGAGGGCGACGGCGATGCAGATGCCATGTCCACCTCCATTGGGTCGGCGAGCGGGTACGGTCAGGGCGAGGGCGTATCGTCCATCTGTTCCTTGGTGGCACCAGCGGGCATCTGCGAAGGCCGTGCGCCCCTGTGAGGCAGTGAACATGGGGGAAGGAAAGCAGCAGAATGGTGGAGAGATGACACGCACGAATTTGGTTCTGATGGCGGCGGTGCAAACCATTCGGAGCTGCAATCAAATATGTAAAGAGCCAATGCGTTCCTGAACCACGCCTCTTGCACCAGCGCTCACTGTTGCCATAAACAGTACAAAAAAAAAAACAAGATTACGCGGCACGAAGCGGTACCTGCGGCCCATTCGCGGCACCGGATGCTGTGGTGGGTGTAGCAAGTGAAGCACTGACCTATGGCTGCGGCCGTGCAGAAGTTCCGGCAGTGATGATCCGTCTCGTGGGTGTGAGCGATAGGAGGCAGAAAAGAGTTGCAGCGCCTGTTCCGAATTAGAATCTTAATAATTTTACAATAAAACACCATTCCGAGGTTTTTAATTTAAACTATTAATCAGATTTTATTCTGTATTATAGTACATGTGTAGGTGGTGAGAAGCTTGGCCACTGTTGTTTGCAAGTCCGTATGAAGCGATCTGCTTGTCCGCTGGTCTGCGGGTGAAACGGAGCACTTGTTAGATGACGAATGCCGTTTCGTTCACAAAACTGTTCAGGGTTTGCCATGAAAACGTTCCCAATACCACAACGCTCCCGCCTCTGGCCTGGACTCTTCTGACGACTGTTGCCGGGTGTTTTCTTTTAGATGTTTCTAGCCATAAACGCCAGCAGCCGTCAGTCTAGTGGACCATAAAAACGGGAACCACGTGATGAGGCCATCTGTTGCCACTGGGTGGACGTCCAATTACGGTACTGGGCTGCGAATTCCAGCCTCTGTCGACGACGAACAGCGGTCAGCATGCTGACCTGAAGCGGGCGCCTGCTGTAGAGGTTCAGACACAGCAACGTGTGGTGAACGGCCGCTGAGGAGACGCAGTCGGCAGCCCCTCGGCTAAGATGGGCGGCCAGCTGCTCAACAGCTGCTCGTCTCTTCGGCCGTACACGTCTCCACAGCCATCATTCACTCCTGTCATCTGTGGGGCGCGCTGCACTACACTTCCACTGGCGCCAGGTTTCGTTAGCGCCGTCTTACCGTTGACTTCATCCTTCAGCCACGGTGACAGCGAACAATTTTTAAACTTAGCCCTTTCTATCCCTGGCTCGAAAAACAATTGTCGTGCCCTTTTGGTCGCCAATTCAGTTTCTCCTTTTCCTATCAACGACTGCACCGTTTACCGCGTCCCCTGACACGCTATGCGTACACCCTCCACTGCTAGAGCTGCACTTGCTGTCTGTGAGTGGTTACTGCATGTGTGACGCTCTTTCAGTGATTACATAATACTGTCAAGTTACAAAGAACTTGACAGTATGAGCCCATTTATCAGTTTGACGTTGCGCTCCTTCTCTCCTAGCTGCTATGCACTGATTCGGTTGAGGAAGATGCCATAAGGTCAGTTTACCCCGGAGCCACTGCGCTGAAACAGTTTATTTGGTGTCTTCAGTCCCCAATACTCGGTCTATGTGCAATCTTGAGATGCAGATCTCCAATCTAAATGTACATGTGCACCACTGCAAACATTCTATTTTCAGTTGGTCATCCTGCTAAGATGCAGATGTGCTAATGCCGTCTACATTATTTAATGGGACCCACATAGCAAGTCTTTCTGTTCAGTACGGGACGTTGGCCAGCAGAGATGTCTATTGAGGCAATGGAGGACTGCAGGATAGGTGTGTTGAATCTGCAAATATCTTACATTAGGTGTCAGGTTACCAACTTGGGAATGCTTGGTAAACACCCCCCCCCCCCCCCTCCACCCTATTCCCCGAGAACCAGTGAGAATTGATTAAAGTCCCCAGAGTAGTCATCGAGGCAACTTTGTCATGTGACAAAGGTGACGACAACCGGCTCACTTACTCTCCCCTCTAAGCAATGAGGATCAAGCATTACCTCCTCCCCTCTTTTATAACTGGGACACTTGAGTGCGAGGGGCTACTCCAGAGCTGTAAAGCACGGGGGGGGGGGGGGGGGGGGGGCATCAGCCAATGGCTATTTGTTTGTAACGAATTACATTAAGTCATGTCACTTGAGTTATATTTGTTAATACCAGTATTATATAATTAGAGGCACCAGCGGATGCCGCATCCAGGAAGTACTCTCATTATTCCATATTTTTTTGTAGTTTTCACCCATTTTCATATTTTTTTGTGTATTCCTCAGTTTTATGTATTTTTCTTTCTTTTTCTTATTGCTACCAGATTTTCCACAATTTTACGTATTTTCCACCACACTTTTCCCGGCGTCACGTCGCCATTGTGACTCTATCTGCCAATCACAGTCCAGCGTGGTTCCGATTTACGGATCACTGCTAAGCCACCACTCCATTACTAGTGTGTGTGTTACGTCATAGTGTTAGAAATGAAGAAATTGGTAGAAATAGTGACGTCTCGTCTAATACATAATAAAGAATTTCTAACCAAAGATATTCTATGTATAACAAATACTACACTGTGATACATAAATACCAAATACATCGTCAGATTGTGTGATGTCATAGCGATATTTTGATGCTTCCAATCAAAGCTACTGTGTTTGTACAACAGCACTACAAAATATGCCTCTGGAGAGGTGAGCAGTATCTGCAACAAACCTACCTAATGAACAGCACATCACCTGCAGGATGGCCCTCCACTCAGAGACCCAAGGAAACTGAGTTTTGTCATTTAATACTAACATGGCATTCTGAGTCATATGTTTCTTCATTTCAAGTATTTCCAGGTGGATCATCCTTTTGATATTCTTTACAGAATGTAAAATCTTACAATCAACATAATTTGAGCGATTAGTTTTCTGTTATCAGATAATTAGCAAAGGTTTAACCTTTCTTTCTTAATCTGTAGTTTCTCTCATGTTCAGATAACCTAAGTTATTGGTCTGCCGCTGTGGTTGCCCCGGTTGCTGCCCGCAGTGGGGCTGAGCCCTCGCCTGTGGTTGATTGGGAGGTCGTTCCAAGGCCTGGCAGGCAGCGAAAGGCGTCCCCGGAGGCTGATCAGAAAGCCTCCCCGGTGTGTCTGACAAACCGGTTTCAGGCACTGTCTCTGGCTGAGCCAGATGCAGCTGCCTGCCCTATTTCAGAGGATCATTGTCAGCCTTCAAGGTCCAGGCAATCGCAGAGGGTGGGCTTACTGGTAGTTGGGAGCTCCAATGTTAGGCGCGTAACGGGGCCCCTTAGGGATACGGCGGCTAAGGAGGGGAAGAAATCCAGTGTGCACTCCGTGTGCATTCCGGGAGGAGTCATTCCTGATGTGGAAAGGGTCCTTCCGGATGCCATGAAGAGCACAGGGTGCAGCCAGCTGCAGGTGGTGGCACATGTCGGCACTAATGACGTGTGTCGCTCTGGATCTGAGGAAATTCTCTCTGGATTCCAGCGGCTATCTGATTTGGTGAATGCTGCCGGTCTTGCTTACGAGATGAAGGCAGAGCTCACCATCTGCATCATCGTTGACAGAAACGACTGCGGACCTTTGGTGCAGAGCCGGGTGGAGGGTCTGAATCAGAGGCTCAGATGGTTTGGCGACCGTATTGGCTGCAGATTCCTTGACTTGCGCCATAGGTTGGTGGGGTTTCGGGTTCCGCTGAATAGGTCAGGAGTTCACTACACTCATCTGGCGGCTACATGGGTAGCAGAGGCTGTGTGGCGTGGACTGGGCGGTTTTTTAGGTTAGATGGTCTCGGGAAAGTGCGGGATGGGCTGCAATGCCAAAGGGTGCTTGGCAAATACAGGACTTGCTTGGATCAAGGAACAGTCGGAATTATCGTTGTAAATTGTTGTAGTTGCGCTGGAAAAGTCCCTGAGCTTCAAGCGCTAATAGAAAGCAGAGAAGCTGATATCGTTATAGGTACAGAAAGCTGGCTAAAGCCTGAAATAAGTTCCGCAGAAATTTTTACGAAGTCTCAGACGGTGTTCAGGAAAGATAGATCAGGCAGAATTGGTGGTGGACTGTTTGTGTCTGTCAGTAGTGGTTTATCTTGTAGTGAAGTCGAAGTAGATACTCCGTGCGAATTGGTGTCTGTGGAGGTTATACATAACAGCCGAATTAAGTTAATAACTGGCTCCTTCTACCGACCCCCAGACTCCGATGATACAGTTGCGGAACAGTTGAGAGAAAGTTTGAGTCTCGTAACAAATAAATACCCGACTCATACGGTTATAGTTGGTATGTTGGCAAAAATACTTGTTCAAAACCGGTGGTAGGCAGAAAACGTCTGCCGAGATTGTCCTAAATGCTTTCTCCGAAAATTATTTCGAGCAGTTAGTCGACGAACCCACGCGAATTGTAAATGGTTGCGAAAACACACTTGACCTCTTAGCCACAAACAATCCAGAGCTGATAGAGAACATCATGACTGATACAGGGATTAGTGATCACAAGGTCATTGTAGCTAGGCTCAATACCATTTCTTCCAAATCCATCAGAAACAAACGCAAAATAATTTTATTTAAAAAAGCGGATAAAGTGCCACTAGAAGCCTTCCTAACAGACAATTTCCATTCCTTCCGAACTGACTATGCGAATGTAGACGAGATGTGGCTCATATTCAAAGATATAGTAGCAACAGCAATTGAGATATTTATACCTCATAAATTGGTAAGAGATGGAACGGATCCCCCGTGGTACACAAAAAAGGTCCGAACGCTGTTGCAGAGGCAATGGAAAAAGCATGCGAAGTTCAGAAGAACGCGAAATCCCGAAGATGGGCTAATATTTACAGACGCTCGAAATTTGGCACGTACTTCGATGCGAGAAGCCTTTAATAGGTTCCACAACGAAACTTTGTCTCGAAATTTGGTAGAAAATCCGAAGAAATTCTGGTCGTATGTAAAGTACACAAGCCGCAAGACGCAGTCAATACCTTCGCTGCGCAGTGCCGATGGTACTGTTATCGACGACTGTGCCGCTAAAGCGGAGTTATTGAACGCAGTTTTCCGATCTTCCTTCACCAAGGAAGACGAATGGGGTATTCCAGAATTTGAAACACGAACATCTGCTAGCATGAGTCTCTTAGAAGTAGATACTTTAGGGGTTGCAAAGCTACTCAAATCGCTTGATACGGGCAAGTCTTCAGGTCCAGATTGTATACCGATTAGGTTCCTTTCAGATTACGCTGATACTATAGCTCCCTACTTAGCACTCATATACAACCGCTCGCTCACCGATAGATCTGTACCTACAGATTGGAAAATTGCGCAGGTCGCACCAGTGTTCAAGAAGGGTAGTAGGAGTAATCCATTTAACTACAGACCTATATCATTGACGTCGGTTTGCAGTAGGGTTTTGGAGCATATATTGTATTCAAACATTATGAATCACCTCGAAGGGAACGATCTATTGACACGTAATCAGCATGGCTTCAGAAAACATCGCTCTTGTGCAACGCAGCTAGCTCTTTATTCGCACGAAGTAATGGCCGCTATCGACAGGGGATCTCAAGTTGATTCCGTATTTCTAGATTTCCGGAAAGCTTTTGACACCGTTCCTCACAAGCGACTTCTAATCAAGCTGCGGAGCTATGGGGTATCGTCTCAGTTGTGCGACTGGATTCGTGATTTCCTGTCAGGAAGGTCGCAGTTCTTAGTAATAGACGGCAAATCATCGAGTAAAACTGAAGTGATATCAGGTGTTCCCCAGGGAAGCGTCCTGGGACCTCTACTGTTCCTGATCTATATAAATGACCTGGGTGACAATCTGAGCAGTCCTCTTAGACTGTTCGCAGATGATGCTGTAATTTACCGTCTAGTAAGGTCATCCGAAGACCAGTATCAGTTGCAAAGCGATTTAGAAAAGATTGCTGTATGGTGTGTCAGGTCGCAGTTGACGCTAAATAACGAAAAGTGTGAGATGATCCACATGAGTTCCAAAAGAAATCCGTTGGAATTCGATTACTCGATAAATAGTACAATTCTCAAGGCTGTCAATTCAACTAAGTACCTGGGTGTTAAAATTACGAACAACTTCAGTTGGAAGGACCACATAGATAATATTGTCGGAAGGCGAGCCAAAGGTTGCGTTTCATTGGCAGGACACTTAGAAGATGCAACAAGTCCACTAAAGAGACAGCTTACACTACACTCGTTCGTCCTCTGTTAGAATATTGCTGCGCGGTGTGGGATCCTTACCAGGTGGGATTGACGGAGGACATCGAAAGGGTGCAAAAAAGGGCAGCTCGTTTTGTATTATCACGTTATAGGGGAGAGAGTGTGGCAGATATGATACACGAGTTGGGATGGAAGTCATTACAGCACAGACGTTTTTCGTCGCGGCGAGACCTTTTTACGAAATTTCAGTCAACAACTTTCTCTTCCGAATGCGAAAATATTTTGTTGAGCCCAACCTACATAGGTAGGAATGATCATCAAAATAAAATAAGAGAAATCAGAGCTCGAACAGAAAGGTTTAGGTGTTTCCCGCTCGCTGTTCGCGAGTGGAATAGTAGAGAGATAGTATGATTGTGGTTCGATGAACCCTCTGCCAAGCACTTAAATGTGAATTGCAGAGTAGTCATGTAGATGTAGATGTAGATGTAGATGTACCACAGATCTACCTGACTCACAAGCAGTACTGTGGAGAAGTATAAGTTAGTCACTCTATACACAACACTCATTGCCAGTATTTCTCGGTGACATAAGCAAAGTGATACTTTCCTATGTAAACAATCTACATCTCATTATCTTTGGATCTTATGCATTTATAACATCCTCGAACTCAGTTTGAATTACCTTTGGCAATAAGACCTGATCTCATTAAGGTGATTAAAGGGCAATCACCACGCAGCATTGTAAGAGAAGATCTCAATGAATTCTCGGTTCCACAAAACCAATTACAGCAAAATAAGCATCTCCGGTTTAAAGACTATGAGACTAGCCGACAGAGATTTTCCAAGCTCTTTATAGCTCCTAGGTCTCCGTGAGACACCCTATTGTAGTGCAGAAATGAAGCAGTTGCTGAAGTGAAGCACATCCTGTTCATCAAAGAGAACTACTGACGGATGTGTTATGGAAAAATGTTCTTCTCCCCGTGTCCAGTGAAACTCTGTTGCGATCATGAGTAGTTGCCATCTACGATCACTGTTTGTAGGTAATGTCTAGTAAAGTCATTAGAAGATCGAAATCGGTTGCAAAACGATTTAGTAAAGATATCTGTATGGTTCGAAAGTTGGCAGTTGGCAATTAGCGCAAAGTTATGAAAAGTGTGGGGTTATCCGCAAGAGTGCTACTAGGAATCCGTTAAACATCGGCTACACGATAAATCAAATCTAAAAGCCGTAATTTTAAATTAATACCTAAAAATTACAGTTACGAACTACTTAAGTGGAAAGAAGAGAGAGAAAATGATGCGGGGAAGACAAACCAAAGACTGCGTTTGTTTGGCGGAACAGTTAGAATATGTAACAGATCTACTGATGAGTCTAGCTACACTGTGCTTGTCCGTCTCCTTTCGAAGTACTGCTGCGCGGTGTGGGATTGTTACCAGATGGAATTAACGGAGTACATCGAGAAACTTCAAAGAAGCGCTGCTCGTTTTGTATTAATATAGAATAGGGGAGAGAGTGTCACTGCATGATACACAGTTAGGGGAGGACGTCATCAAAACGAAGGCGTTTTTCGTTGCGGCGGAATCTTCTCACGGAATTTCAGTCATTAACTTTCTTCTCCGAACGTGAAAATATTTTGTTAACGCTGACCTACATAGGGAGAAACGATCATCATAATAAAATAAGGGAAATAAGAGCACGCACTGACAGATATACGTGTTAGTTATTCCACCACGCTGTTCGAGATTGGAATAATAGAGAATTATTGTGAAGGTGGTTCGATAAACCCTCTGCCAGGCACTTAAGTGTGATTTGCAGTCTACCCATGGAGATATAGATGTAGACAGTGGACGCTCATATCAATAAAAGTACCCCGTAACTCCACAGGAGAAAACGCAAAAATCACTGCATGAAGGATTATAATTAGTGTGTTTATGATATGTTGAAATGTCTGTGTAGAGTCGCTTTATAAGACTGTTGCCCTGTTTGATTCTGTTTGTCTGCAGTTGGTTCTACTAACCCTCCCAGAAGGACTGAGAAGTTTCAGTGATAATCTGACGTTAAGTGCAAGCAACTCGTTCTGCGCATCAGTATGTCAGTACTTTAAGTGATCCATTAATATTCCATGTGTAATCTAGCCCCATAGTTATAAAGTTCGTCCATTAGCCTACCTTGTGTGACCAGGTCTTTTTATGTGTCTTTTCAGGTTTGTCTTGGGTTTGGTACTTGAGCTGCTTTTCGTCTGCTAGAAGCACAGGATAACCAATTTTGTACCTCTTACGTGGGCAAAGAGGTCTATCGGTGCTGTTCGACAGCTTCGTGGTTGTCAAGTTGGTATTGTCCGTTTCCCGTGTGGGCTTTCCATGCGCTCCGAGCCGAGCGGTGGCTGTCGGTGGATGTATGGCTCTGAGCGCTATGGGACGTAACATCTGAGGTCATCAGTCCCCAAGAACTTAGAACTACTTAAACCTAACTAACCTAAGGACATCACACACATCCATGTCCGAGGCAGGATTCGAACCTGCAACCGTAGCAGTCGCGCGGTTCCGTACTGAACTCGGTGGATGTAGCTGTGCTCTTAAGTGAGCCCTCTCCTGCCAGTGATGAGATAGGTCGTAGCTTCAAACGCGGTCTTCATGCGTGAAGCCGTTCGGAAAAGCTCTTGGCCTGAATGAAGTGTTTCGATTACTTCTTGCTTTATATTGCTCTTGATAGGCAATGCTTGAGTCTATGATTTTGTCAGTGTCCGGAGTTTGCTTTGTTCCTTTCTACTATTGTGGTGTCAATGCGCTCTACGGGATATGGTTAGCCTGAGTTAATGTGCTTTAAAGCTTTGTGAATATGACAGAACTTGTGTTTTCGTGTATGTGCGATATTTCTTTTTATGTATTGTAGTTTATCACATGTTCTATTTTCTGCTGTGATCTCGAGTTGTCTTTATTCTGTGAGCGTTGCGCTCTATTACTGAATCTCAATAGTTGGTCCGTGTTATTTTAACTGATAAGTGATGGGTGAATATTTGCGTTACTGCATTTCCGTGTTTTGTGGGAACGTGTAGCAGCTGCCTTTGTTTAATGGGGGCCATATGTTTCTCGAATCATTGGGGCCTTCCGCCTTGATGGTTTTATTATGAATTCGGTGTGATTCATGATCTATTCGTTCTTACAGTGGTGTACTCTCATTGATTTATACATTTAGCGATTTTCACTCACATCTGTTTGAAACAGTTGGATGTGCAACTCAGGTGACTTCTTTCCATGATGCTTGCGTGAATTCTCAGGTGGTGTATTTGCTGTAACAAGATGTTTCAATCGGTGTAAACCCCTTTGATGTTAGTGCATGCACGCAATGCAGGTAATGTTCCTCTGAATTTCGTCGTTTTCGTGTGAAGCTTGATTGGATAACTGAAGTCATATGTTTCTGTTCCGTTTCCTCTCTTTTCCCTCACGTATGCATAGTTAAATTGCGCTATGTAATTTCTTCTTGCCAGATCAGATTAGTTTATTTCGTGTTCAGGCACAACTAAAGTATATCTACAGAATGTCCACCCATAATTCTTTGTGGCTATTTTTGAATAAATGTGTTTCATGAAAACTCAAATCGTGTGTCCTCTAACTACTTCAGAACGCACCAAATAGCTGCCAGACTTGCAACTCGATGCTCTTAACTGCTTCTTTCTTTGAAATATTAGCCTGATTTTTATATGCTGCACAAAAAGACAGTGATAACGAAGTACCCAGAGAGAGGAATGAGTAGAACTAATGTGCCAAATTCACAATCCATTGATTAATTATACAGGTTCATTTAACGATGTTATGTACTATGGTTAGATTTAGTATTGCATTAACTGCATGCAAATTTTTTTTCCACTATGCTCAAACAACCTCTGTGCCGGTTGGTGAACTCACGAAGGGACTGAAGAGAAATTTAATGAGCCGAGGAAAGTGAATGAAAAGCTATTTGATGACTTAGAAGCTGCGAATCTTAAGCTCGAACGGAACGTGGAAAGTAAAGCGAATGACTTTAGAAGATGCTACGGGATGAAATAGTGATCGAGTTAGCGAAAACGTCGAGGGTCGTCGAGAAGCGTCTGTGAAGCTGAAAGCGAGCAGTTGCCGCTAAACAGAGTGCTCGAAGAACAGGAGAGCAGGGTTATGGCGACGTTCGTGGCTGCCCAAAGTGAACGCGTAGAGCTACTGTCCCGAGCTGAGAGAGCGGCTGCCGGGCGTTTGGAAGTCACGAAGGGTCAGGCAGAGCAGAGAATCAGCGCGATACGTACTCTGTCTTTTGCTGCGCCCGAGTTCCTGTTCCTAAGAGCTGCCGAGAGCCGGGAGTTAACGTCGCAGAGACAGTGAGCACCAGTTCGGCCGCAGGCGGTGGCGATAAAGCAACAGACTGCCGGCTACTGTGAGCAACACCCAGGTTTGGTCCAGAGGAGACGATACGTAGCTCGTGACTTGAAGAAACGTGTGGCTCACCTCAAAGCAGGTTGTCCCGAAATTGAAGTAGACAGTTCCTGCGAATTAGTATGCACAGAGGACATTCTTGGCAACCGGAATCAAATAATAACTGGATCCTTTTACCGACCTCCCAATTTAGATGATACAGTAGCTGAAAGGTTCAAAGACGAGTTGAGTTTAATTTCAAACGCGTACCCGACTCATACAAATATAGTTCGTGGTGCCTTTAATCTATCCTCGATATGTTAGTGAAAATACATGTTTAATTCCGGAGGTACGCATAAAACATCATCCGAAATTTTGCTAAACGCTTTCTCCGACAACTATTTCGAGCAGTTACTTCATGAATAGTAAAAGGTTGTGAAAACCGCGCTTTACCTGTTAACAAGGAATAATCCTGAACTAGTAACGAGGATTAAAACGTATACTGGTATTATTGAACGTACCCAGATCCCCAAGTCCTCCACAAATAAACGAAATATATACCTGTTCAAAAAAGCACATAAAAATTCACATAACACCTTCCTCCACTCCTTCCACATTAATAATGTCACTGCAGACCAGATGTGACTTGAATGCAAAGAAATAGTATCGGCGGCAATTCAGAGATTTACACCAAATAAATTAACAAACGACGCAGTTCATCCTCATTGGTACGCCAAACGCGTCAAAACACTGTTGCAGAAACAACGAAACAAACATGCCAAATTTAAACGGAAACAAAATCTCCAACATTGGCGATCTTTTAAAGAGACTCGAAATTTAGCGCTGACTTCAATGCGACATGCTTATAATAGTTTTCACAACGAAACTTTATCTCCAAACCTGGCAGAAAATTCAGACAGATTCTGTTCGTATGTGAAGTATGCTAGCAGCAGGACACAATCAATGCCTTCTCTGCGCAATAGCAATGGAGATACTATCGAAGACAGTGCTGCCAAAACAGAGCTACTAAACATAGTTATCCGAAATGCCTTCACAAAGGAACACGAAGTAAATATTCAAGAATTCGAAACAAGATCAGGTGCCAACATGAGTAACGTCGAAGTAGATATCCTTGGAGTAGTGAAGAACCATGAATTACTTAATAAAGGCAAGTCTTCTGGCCCAGAGTGTATACCAATTAGGTTCCTATCAGAGTTTGGTGGTGCAAGTCATCGAGTAAAACAGAAGTGATTCATGGCGTTCTCTAGGGTCCTTTGCTGTTCCTCATCTCTATAAACGAGTTGGGAGACAATCTGAGCATCCGTCTTTGATTGTTTGCAGATGACACTGTCGTTTATCGGCTAATAAAGTCATCAGAAGATCAAAACAAATTGCAAAGCCATTTAGAAAAGGTATCTGGATGGTGCGAAAATTGGCAATCGACCCTAAATAACGGAAAGTGTGAGGTAATCCACATGAGTGCTAAACGTAATCCGTTAAACTTCGGTTACACGATAAATCAGAAAAATCTAAAGGCCGTAAATACCTAGGAATTATTATTACGAACAACTTAAATTGTAAGTAACACACAGAGTATGTTCTGGGGAAGGCTAACCCAAGACTGCATTTTACTGGCAGGAGACTTAGGAAGTGTAATACATTTGCTAAGGAGACTGCCTACACTATGCTTGTCCGTTATCTTTTAGAATACTGCTGTGCGGTGTGGGATCCTTACCACATAGGACTGACGGGGTGCATCGAAAAAGTGTATTATCACGATATAGGGGAGAGAGTGTCACTGAAATGTTGGAGGCTTTGGGATGGAGATCATTAAAACAAAGGCGTTTTTCGTTGCAGAGGAAGCTTCCTACGAAATTTCAATCACCAACGTTCTCCTCCGAATGCTAAAACATTCTGCTGACGGAGACCAACATAGGAAGAAACGACCAGCATAATAAAATAAGGGAAACCAGACCTAGCATTGAAAGATATATATGTTAGTTTCTTCTGCGCTCTATACGAGATTGGAATAATAGGGAATTGTGAAGGTTGTTCGACGAAATGGCTCAAATGGCTCTGAGCACTATGGGACTCAACATCTGAGGTCATCAGTCCCCTAGAACTTAGAACTACTTAAACCTAACTAACCTAAGGACATAGCACACATCCATGCCCGAGGCAGGATTCGAACCTGCAACCGTAACGGTCGCGCGGTGTTCGATGAACCCTCTGCCAGCCACTTAAATATAATTTGCAGAGTATCCATGTAAATGTAGATGTATAGGGGCTGATGGAGTTGGAGCCTCAGGGAATAAATTGCAAAGAGGGACTCGGAACGCGAGGATAAGTGCAATTACAGGGAAAGCAATGTTGCGGGAGGTTCTCGCGGCGGAGGACAGACCTTCGCGAGAGAAAAGCAAAGCTTCTGTTTTAAGCATTTCCTTTCACTACGTGAGTTTGAGTTGTTCCTGAACTCGGTTAACTGAATTCACCCTATGCCTGGTCGGAACTGTTCGAATTTGTGCTTTCCCCAGTGTGGCCCAGCACACACAACTGAATTCGTGCGTTGTTTCTTAGCAGGGGAACCTGCCATGCCAATGAGGACCAGATAGCGGCGTTGTGAGACAGTAAGGGAATTTCGGAAGGCTTTCCTTTCAGCGCAGGGCGGAGTAGCCACGAGGTTTGAGGCGCCATGTCACGGATTGAGAGCCCTTCCTGCCGGAGGTTCGAGTCCTGCCTCTTGCATGGGTTGTGTGTTGTTCTTAGGTGGGGTTATTGTAAGTGATGATCTCAGCAGTTTGGTACTTTAGGAATTCACTCACACACATTCCTTTCAGCCTACTAGTCGGAGGCTGCACGAGCCCACACAACACTATCGTAATACTCTTCCTTAAATATTCTGGATTTACGAGCGCCGCCCGTTTGCTCGAACACATGGTACAGGCTAATCAATTTTTATTTTATACGTTCGGAGCAGCAGAGCTGATCAGTATCTGCCTGACTATAATGCCAACCCACATGTGTCACATCATCCCAGCTGCCAAATGCAGCCGGCCGGTGTGGCCATGAGGTTCTAGGCGCTTCAGTGTGATGTCATTTGGTTAGTTAGGTTTAAGTAGTTCTAAGTTATAGGGGACTGATACCTCATCTTTTTGCAAAATGAAAGGGTGATGTGGAAGCATTTAAAGCGGCGCAATAAGAGTTCGAGTACGATTTGGGGGACTATGTGTCTAAGTATACGATCTAGTCACGCGGTGCGCAAACGCACGATTCCAGTTGCGGGCGCAGTCGAAAACCTAGACCAGAGTGACTGACCGTACGCGGCCACCCTAGTTCCTTTGGGAAGAACTGGGGAATAGAAAAACGTAGGGTAAATCAGTACAGGAATGAAGGGGCACACGTACGCGGTCACGAGAACCCTGGAAGCAGTGGGATGAAAAACCATTTTTATGCATTTCTGTCTGTAAAATATCTGGGAGTGTGGGTGCGGAACGATTTGAAGTGGAATGATCATATAAAATTAATTTTTGGTAAGGCGGTCACCAGGTTGAGATTCATTGGGAGAGTCCTTAGAAAATGTAGTCCATCAACAAAGGAGGTGGCTTACAAAACACTCGTTCGACCTATATTTGAATATTGCTCATCAGTGTGGGATCCGTACCAGATTGGGTTGACGGAGGAGATAGAGAAGATCCGAAGAAGAGCGGCGCGTTTCGTCACAGGGTTATTAAGCGTGATAGCGTTACGGAGATGTTTAGCAAACTCAAGTGGCAGACTCTACAAGAGAGGCGCTGTGCATCACTGTGTAGCTTGCTGTCCAGGTTTTGAGAGGGTGCGTTTCTGGATGAGGTATCGAATATATTGCTTCCCCCCGCTTATACCTCCCGAGGAGATCACGAATGTAAAATTAGAGAGATTCGATCGCGCACGGAGGCTTTCCGGCAATCGTTCTTCCTGCGAACCATACGCGACTGGAACAGAAAAGGGAGGTAATGAGAGTGGCACGTAAAGTGCCCTCCGCCTCACACCGTTGGGTGGCTTGCGCAGTATAAATGTAGATGTAGTAGCGACAACAACGGGCGGTCGTAGTGAGTTCGATTACGGGGCTGGAATCAGCTGAGTGGTGATAGCAATAACGGGTGGCGGTGATTTGGGAACAACTGGGGAATAGAAAAAGATAGGGAAAATCAGTACAGGAATGAAGAGACACGCGAACGCAATCACAAAACCCTGGAAGCAGTGGGATCAGAAACCACTTTAAGGCCTTTCTGTCTATTTAATTATTCGGGAGCTGACCGTTTGGTTTTAAACTTTGTTTTCTGCGTTTAATTTGATTGGGAAACCGTTGAGATTAAACTTAACATATACATGGATGGACATGAGAAATGAAAGGTGTAAGTAGGCTGTTTAGGTTTTTATGTTGGTAACGCCACATAGCACTCTGTATGAAAATCACTGATTGTGCTGTGTGCAGTCTGTGGCTGGTTGGCATTGTTGAAATATTCTCTATTGTAGTGTTGGGCAGTTGGATGTGAACAGCCCTTAGCGTAGCGCAGTTGGAGGTGAGCCGCCAGCAGTGTTGGATGTGGGGAGAGAGATGACAGAGTTTTGAGAGCGGATGATCTGGACGTGTGTCCATCAGAGTAAATTTGTAGGACTGGATTTCTAGTTAGTGCCTTCAATAGTTAGAATCTTTTATGTAGCTGGCAGTACTGGCGCTCGCTATATTGCAGTAGTTCGAGTAACGAAGATTTTTATGAGGTCAGTGATTCGTGAAAGGTATAGGTTATTGTTAGTCGGGGCCATTCTTTTGTGGGGATTATATAAGTCAGATTGCGTTGCGCTAAAATATTGTGAGTCCGTTTAGTGATGATCAGAGTAAGTAAAGAGAAATGTCTGAGTACGTTGAGTTTTGCTCAGCTGTTTGAAAATCAAATAACATAAAGGAGATTATCAGCACAATCATTCATAAATTTTTCTAAAGGGAGGTTTCAAAGGTTGCAATAAATTTTTCATCTATGATTATTACTTTACATATGAAATATTCTATTGCAGATTAATAAAAACGAATTTCTTTGAATGTTCCCAAAATAATGTTCAAGTTATATTTTTATTCAAGGACTACAGCTGTTTGTACAAGAATGAAAATATGATTTTTCATCGAACTTAGCAAAGATTTTCACGTTGCACTGGATTTTTGTTTACTGGATATAGCCCGACTAGCTTTGAAGCGTAAGACTATCTTTACTTTATGAATTCTTTTTTATATTTCTAAGCTCTCCTGAAGAATTATCCACTTTTAAATACACTTCACGTTATGTTCAGAATTTATCACTTTTTGAATGAAAATTTAAAAGAGCTGCAGCTTGTATCCACCTGTGAATGCACAAGATAAAATCTACTATCTCTTTGTATTCTGCCTATGGAATGCTGTGAAAAGAAACACGTTTTTATTTTCGTTCACCTCTACCTGTACCCTTTTTAGGATGTGGTCGTTATTGCGATGGTATATTTTAATCTGCCGCTGTTCCAGAATGCTCGCTCACGGTGCAGCTCCGTACTGCCAGCGATATACAATAAAATGCTGGAAATTCTAAAATAAAATGGGTAATGTCCGGTGCGAACTTTGCAGTAATTGTGACAAACAGATTTTATTAGATAAATATATTTTAACAGAAACAATTAAAATCTTTACACACCGTTTACAATCCCAGCTACAAATGGCGTCGATCATCGACTTATGACAAATGAAGACTACGTAAGAGCCTAATGCAACGTTACGGGTTCCTCTCCCATTCAGTCTGTGCAGAAGGCAAGCGATTCTACTACAATATATTGCCAATTTATATCTTACCTAATTTTTGTACAGTCTTTGTCGTTTTTGATAACATATCCTTTCTTCTGTAGCGATTTTCACATCCTCCGCCACAGATAGTATTTAACAGTCTTTGAATAATCATTTATAATAGCAAAATTCATAATTATCTTTTAAATGTCCTTTTGAAATACAATTAACAGAAACACATATAAATTATTTGTTGCAATGAACATTATACATCGAAATGTTCTTTTAACTTTCACTTTGGATGCGTGCTGCCAGAAAACGTTACACCACGAAAGCAGAGACTGCTCATGAGGGGACCGTGAGCAGAATAGGAATGCCTTGGCGGGACCACCACAGTTGGAGAAAATCGAACCCGCTGATCCACAACATAATCCACTTAACGACAATGAGTGGCGGGAACTCTCGCGACAGAATGGTGCGGAACAGGACGGATCTCTGAGCAAGGTAAGTGCGAATGTTCTACACGTGAAAAAATCCAGCACACGGGACGATTTGTTACAGGAGGCTGCAGGCAGTAAGGTTTCAGCTTTTATGCCAGATATCACCACCTCTATTAGAGTATCAGTACCCAGAACGCACTTGAGCTGCATCTGCCTGTGTTCGATTACAGGTGAGGCAGCGTTTCGTAATTATGTGTGGCTACAGAGGCAGCGTGCAATATTTCTGCAAGGGACTTCTGTCGACTTTTTGAGTACACGCCACACGGAGATGATGCTCTGTACTGGGTGAAACGAGGTCCGACACGATGCTACGACGTGCTCCGTGACTTTTGCTACTTCAGTGTATAAATGTACCGGATGTCTCTCTTAAAAGTCTTCAGGCACATTTCTTCTGGTTTTTCAGTAGATATTTTAAATGTGTAGATGCAGTCAGTCCAAACGTGTAATGGTCATCACGTCGACGGAAAGCTTCGGTTTGTTTCCGTTACACGCGAAATGCTGTTTGAAGCGGAATTTTACATTCTCATTCGTTAGAGCGGCCCGAGATTAGTCCAGCTTGGTATTCGTTTTAGCGATACGTATTAGCAGGAAAACTGGAAAACGGAGAGTGGCGGTAGCTATCAATTTGGGCCAGGGCCTTGTTGTCGCTGTTAGAGTATCGGTTATTCTTAGAGTTTTCCCGCTCCTGTTAATACAAATGGATGAAGCGAATGACGTTGTAGACTAGTTTGTGGCCCGTCCATCCGAATGGGTACGTGAAATTCCGCTTTGAAAATATATTATTTTTTTTAACGGGGAACAAACCGACGCTTTGCGGCGACAGTGGCACATCATGACAGGCGTAATGAACAGTATTAATTTCGACTGACTCCACCTACACATTCCAAACACGAAATCGAAAATATCTGTCGGAACACCAGAGCAAATGCGCCTGAAGACTCTTGGGTGGAATACCTACACAGGATATTGGAGAAATAGTGGCAAATATTTTGATAGGTGATACCAACCACAAGAACAAGAAAAAAAATACCTTGAACGTGGGTCTGGAAATGCATACTTTGTGAGATCTCTACACTTGTCCATAGTGGCTGAAGACGTTCGGGTGTGAATATGTCCGCCTGACACGCAAGGTAGATATTAAATAAACAAGTGACGTATGGCCACAGGTGCTGCCCCCATGATCCGTGAACCGAGCGAGGTGACGCAGTGGCTTGCACACTGGACTCGCATTCGGGAGGACGACGGTTCAATCCCGCGTCCGTCCATCCTGATTTAGGTTTTCCGTGGTTTCCCTAAATCACTCCAGGCAAATGCCGGGATGGTTCCTTTGAAAGGGCACGGCCGACTTTCTTCCCCGTTCTTCCCTAATGCGATGAGACCGATGACCTCACTGTCAGCTCTCCTTCCCCAAACAACCGAACCCCAACCCATGATCCGTCAATAGCGTTCACTACTGTACGTGTCTTTCCGTATTGACGTACTCCAGTGTACACAAGTCTGAGCACTGGGTAATCTACAGGCAGTTGTGTTGCATGTACTATAGTTTTAGCGTTGTTAGTGTGTGTTATTTTGTAGTAAATTGCTTGCAACTATGGGTATGTATCGCATTTATTTATTCGGAGTATGGCATTTAAGTACATTTCAGAATTGCATCACGTTATTCTGTATTACATGCTTTCACAGACAAACATCTAGTCCCTGTAAGTCATATCGCAATGTTTACTGTCACTGTGATATTTGTACTGCACTGTGCACGAATAGGTTGGTAAATTTTCCATTTCTCTTCTGCTTGTTAACAATGGAAGCTTACTACTCATAAAGTGACATGACGGATATAATTATCTCCTATGGGTTAGCAATTGGAAATAGGCCGTAAGCACGTTCCCACTACGCAGAAAAATACCCACGTTGCAGAGTACCATGCGATAAGTTGTTGACCCAAAGTTTTCGGCTTCTTAAGGACACGGATTTTCTAGCTTCCAAAAGACGAATGGTGGACCGAATGAGTCAGTTCACACACCTCAGATGCAGGGGGACATACCAGATTTGCTGGACGAAAGACGTGCAACAGCAGTGTGGGGATTTGGCGATTGACACCAACAGAAGGCATAAGTCATCCTGTTGTTCGGCTGGTACTGCTTGAGCTATTGCTGTATCCGTAACACCTTCAACACATCGAGGCACTAATGCCAGAGGACCACGATAGCCTATCATAGTTGTGTCATTGGCCCATACAGAAGCGTGCTGCAGGTCCACTGTTTTCGACGAAGAATTTATTTCTCTGATCCTTTGCGGTTCACAAAGGGTCGTGCTGTGAACTTCCATACTCAGCACGTGTGGGCTTATGAAAACCCCTATGCTGGTGTACAAAGAGTACATCAACCTCATTTCTCCGTCAACTAATGGATAGACATTCTTGGTGATAAGTTACTAGGGCCATATATCCTACTCCAAACATTTAATGGAGCTCATTATCGTCAACTTCTTGTTAACATTTTGCTTACCTTGTCTGAGGAGGTACCACATCAGTAAAGACTACCGATGTGGTTTATGCATTATGTCACATTTCATCTGCAATGTGTGTGAATATCGGATGCTGACGCTTCATGTCTTTTGGAATGGTTGGGGCGGAGGGGGCACACCTTCGTCCCCTGTTCCCTCGACTTCGGTCCCCTGTAGTTTTGGTTATGGGAACAGTTCAAGGCGTTAGTCTTGCAGTACCACATGTATGTGAAATTAGAAATCGTTACCAGAGTCGGAGACTATTTAGACTCTGACAAATCCCTTTAGATACAGTTTTGATATACATAATACAATGGAAATATGCTACTTGATATTTGGCCCTTACATGAGGTCCTAGGGTGAACAATTTGTATAAAATTACTTAATAACTGTATTTTAAAAACAATTAATAATGCAAATCGAATGAAAGGAACACTAAATTCTTTAAATGAAATTCAAGTAAAAAATGAACTGGTGATTTATTGCAAAAAGTCTTCTTCGTACACAAGAAAACCAATAGACTAACTGTCTATCATGTTAGACTAATACTGACAATCAGCAAAAGCATAATGTCCAGGGAAGGATAATGTGTTCATGCTGCACATTCCCTCCACGATGTTGAGGCGAAATAAATAAAAAAAAATTAAATTTCTTGGTTTTTTGTAAACAGGAAAAATTGTGGACATGGAATTGTAACTTCAGAATTTTTGAAAGGCGTTTGTTTTTTTACGGGCTGTATTAACCAGCTTGAATGCGGACAAATTCAGTGCTGCGTGAAATATGCCTGTAATATAATTTACCATTCCGATTAATTACATTTTTGAATTCTACGTCACTGTTGATTTAATCAGAGTTCTCACCTTAGACGTAGAATTAGTCCTTCTGCCACAATATTAATTCTTTAGTCGCCCTCGATGTTCTTCTCTTTGTTGACCGTGTGTACCTTCCTAAGTCGGCATCGGTTCACTTCACGTAGACGGTGGAAACCAAGGAAATACAATGCTACGTCACTTTAAAAAATAGTGAGAAGTATCGAAGTGTTACGAAAATTATTTATTCACAAGACAATAAGACTTGCTCTGCTCGTCGCACAAATCATGATTACTAACAACATGGCTGCCTTTCCGCACAGTCC
This sequence comes from Schistocerca gregaria, assembly GCF_023897955.1. Lineage (NCBI taxonomy): Eukaryota > Metazoa > Arthropoda > Insecta > Orthoptera > Acrididae > Schistocerca > Schistocerca gregaria. The sequence continues at coordinate 1,901,144 of NW_026061863.1, read as the reverse complement.
GAAATTACGTCCGTCCTCCACAAGGCAACAATCGAAAGTGTCTCTCAGCTCCTTCGTGGAGTATGAAACAAAAGAGAATCCAATTTGAACATTACAGAGATTATATCCTACATCCCTCTCAATTTGATCTTTAGCGCAGCCTTTAAGGTGTTGTATGTCTCGGCGTCGGAATGTGTCATTACAATGTGAATAAACAGTACGAATCTGAATTTTACTATGTAGTGATTCCTTGTCGGGACTAAAATGAAAAGAACCTCTCTTCGTATCCGTAATCTTACGGTACTGCGGTGGTGTACAACTACAAAATGGTAATCTCCCAGACAAATTGGTGCCGCTACAATGTGCTCACCAATTACTAGCCATCTCGATCTACATCCACATCTACATCGATACTCTGCTAATTACGTTGAAGTGCCTTGCAGAGGGTTCTTCGAACCACCTTCAAAATTCTCTATTCTCCAAATGTCGTATAGCGCACGGAAATAACAAACACCTACATCTTTTTCGTACGAGCTCTTCAAATGGTTCAAATGGCTCTAAGCTCTATGAGACTTAACATCTGAGGTCATCATTCCTCTGGACTTAGAATTACTTAAACATTAACGAACCTAACCACACACACATCCATGCCCGCGGCAGGATTCGAACCTGCGACCGTAGCAGAAGCGCCGTTCCAGACCGAAGCGCCTAGAACCGGTTGGCCACAGCGACCGGCTGTACGAGCTCTGACTTCCCTTATTTTATCCTAGTGATCGTTTCTTCGTATCTAGATCGGCGTCAACAAAATATTTTCGCATTCAGAGGAGAAAGCTGGTGACTGGAATTTCGTGAGAAGATTGCTCCGCAACGAAAAATGCCTTTGTTTTAATAATCTCCATCACAAATCCTCCATCATTTCAGTGACACTCTCCCCCCTATTTCGCGTTGATGCAAAACATGCTACCATCTTTGCACTTTTTCGATGTACCTGCTAAAAACGCAGTGTTGGGTTAGCCTTCCCCACATGATTTTCTGTGTGTTCCTTACAATTTAAGTTGTTCATAATTGTAATTACTAGGTATTTAGTTGAACGTATGGCCTTTAGATTTGACTGATTTATCGTGTGACGGGAGTTGAACGGATTACTTTTAGCACTCATGTGGATGACCTCACACTTTTCGTTACTTATGGTCGTTGCAATTTGTTTGCCGGCCGGTGTGGCCGAGCAGTTCTAGGCGCTACAGTCTGGAACCACGTGACCGCTACGATCTCAGGTTCGAATCCTGCCTCGGGCATGGATATGTGTGATGTCCCTAAGATAGTTAGGTTTAAGTAGTTCTAAGTTCTAGGGGACTGATGACCACAGATGTTAAGTCCAATAGTGCTCAGAGCCATTTATCTATTTCTTTGCAATGTGTTTTGATCTTCTGATGACTTTATTAGTCGATAACCGACAGCGTCATCAGCAAACAACCTAAGCGACTGCTCAGATTGTCTCACAAATCGTTTATACGGATAAGGAACAGCAAAGGGCCTGCAACACTAAGATGTGTGCGTCAACACGAGATCTGCGCCCCCATGGAACTTGTGGACCGAGCTAAGTTGTCGGGACGACTTCCTAGTGCAGAACACCAGAATGTTCGCCCCCCCTCAGCGATCGAGCACGAGAAGTCTCCTCTACGACGATCGACCCAAGAGTGTTCGATCATCCACATTCAACTCCTCAGTTTGGGCCGTCATGGCAACAAGCATGTCATTTAAAACGTTATGTACTTCTGTCCAATGACAGCAGACGAATCAGAGCCTTGTATAAACAACTCAGAATTTCCAACAAGCCAAGCAAACGCCGCTGGAACCCCACCAGGTCAGGTTCACACAGCAGCAGGCCGCTCCTCGTCAAGAACTGGTCAGTTCTCTCCAGATGTTACCGGGTAAGACACTCAGCGTCAAATTCTGAGCTTCCTGGTGTCGTGACTCGTGACGTCACTATGTGTGCCACTGGATGTCAGACTCGGAAAAACTTTCTTCTTCAAGGCGTGAAAATGACTGTAATGCGTGAGTTATTGCCGGATTTGTTATGCGCTCTGTATGTGCTTTCACCCTTCTCAGACAGCAGCTGGTATAGATTTTACGCTTGTGAGCGTATATATACGTTGTTATGTGGCTAGAGGAGCTTGTGGACTGGCCGTTCGATTTCCTTTACGTACATTTATGTAATTCGAAAATCTGTGCCCAGACATCAGTTTACTAAAACAACGTGACAATTTTGTAAAACTCAAAATTGTTAATTCTAAAAAAGGGAGATATTTTTCCGGCTCACTTAAATACAAATCTATTCGTAAGTATTTGAGTTTCATATTGAAACAGTCTCGAGGTTAGAACCTCATTTTCAGCAGTTTCTTTAATTGTATTAATATTGTATTTTTTTGTCAACTGGAAATACTGAATTATAATATTCTAATGAAAATACGATTTTATTTGAGTCAAATCAAATAAATTAAAATTTGATTCAGACATGTGAAATGACTTGTCAATACTAATAAAACTCCCAGAAAGAATATCACTCTGCAGCAGAGAGTGCGCTGCGATGAGACGTCCTCTCAGAACTAGAATAATCTGCCAGATGGTTCCATCAGTAATACTGGTGCGCTTTATATGTTCGTTTCTCCATGTAATGGAGAAAAAAGAATTACTCGACATTCACAGTGACTAGAGTATGTACAAAAAGGGCAATCAATACACATTTGCAGTTGACCAGCAGATCGTTCTGCAGATACAGTCTATCCTTTTGAATTTTTAAGTACTATAATCTATTTCTGTGAAGGATGCTTATCACGATATTTATTTGCTCTTTCACTTTAATCACATGAACTCTGAGAGTTTTATGTGACTATATTATTTTGTTTCTGCAAACATAATTCGTTCCACCAAAATAGCTGGAAATCCCACAGCAGATCAGTTCCAGTCATTCCACGAGTAAGGAGGTACACGGCTCGTCTTATCTGTAATTCAACCATGCCTAGACGGTCAATACCGTATTCTATCGCGTCCGCACTGTTACTTTGTGCCAACAAGGTCTCTCAACAAGGGAGGGGTCAGGCGTCTCGGAGTGAACCAAAGCTATGTTGTTCGGGTATGGAGGAGATACACACAGAGAGAGGAAATGTCGATGACATGCCTCGTTCAGACCGTCCAAGGACTACTACTGCAGTGGATGACCGTATCCTACGGATTATGGCTCGGAGGAACTCTGACAGCAACGCCACCATGTTGAATAATGCTTTTCGTGCAGCCACAGGACGTCTTGTTACGACTCAAACTTTGCGCTACAGGCTGCATGATGCGCAACTTCACTTCCGACGTCCATGGCGAAGTCGATCTTTGCAACCACGACATTTTGCAGCTCGGTACAGGTGGGCCCAACAACACGCAGAATGGACCGCTGAGGATTGGCATCACGTTCTATCCACCGATGAGTGTCGCATATGCCTTCAACCAGACAATCGTCGGAGACGTGTTTGGAGGCAACCCGGTCAGGATGAACGCCTCAAGATACACTGTCCAGCGAGTGCAGCAAGGTGGAGGTTCCCTTCTCTTTTGGCATGGCATTATGGAGGGCGGACGTATGCCGCTGGTGGTCATGGAAGGCGCCGTAACGGCTGTACGATACGTGAATACCACCTTCCGACCGATAGTACAACCATGTCGGCAGCATATTGGCGAGGCATTCGTCTTCATGGACGACAGTTCGCGCCCCCATCGTGCACATCCTTTGAATGACTTCCTTCAGGATAACGACATCGCTCGACTAGGGTGGCCAGCATCTTCTCCTGACATGAACGCTATAGAACATGTCTGGGATAGATTGAAAAGGGCTGTTTATGGAAGACGTGACGCACCAACCCTCTCAGGGATCTACGCCCAATCGCCGTTGAGAAGTGGGACAATCTTGACCAACAGTGCCTTGATGAACTTATGGCTAAAATGCCACTACGAATACAGGCACGAATCAATGCAATAGGACGTGCTACTGGCTATTAGAGGGAGAGGTGCGTACAGCAATGTTGACCACCACCTCCGAAGGTGTCCCTGTATGGTGGTACAAGATGCAATGCCTGACTTTCATTAGCAATAAAAAGGGTGCAAAGGATATTCATGTTGATCTCAATTCCAATTTTGTGTACAGGTTCCGGAGCTCTTGGAGCCGAGGTGATGCGAAACTTTTTTGATGTATGTACATTTTTACTTTGTCTGTACAGAACTGTATACACTGTTAGCGTAAATAGCGCTAGGGAGGTGCATTATAGATTCAGTAAGCGTACAATACTTCAAAACTCGTTTACTACCTCATTTTCCGCAATTTGATCTTACGTTCTTGCCTCAGTGTCAGAGGTACAACAACAGAGTTTGCGTTTGGCTGTCATCCATTCGTATGTTCCGCTACATTTTTGGAGAGAAACCCGGTTGCCGCACAGTCGCGGCGTTGGCCTCTCTCTCTCTCTCTCTCTCTGTCTCTCTCTCTCCGTCTCTGGTGCCGACTCGCTGAGTGTGACACCTAGCGGCAGCACTGGGTACCTTTGGCGCGACGTTGCGAGTCACAATCCCAGAAAGCTAAGGAATTAACGCCGGGTCTTGAGACTCAGACCTGCTAGCCGCCAGTAGCGCACGCAACACCAAAGATCCCACCCTCCTCCTAACGGCGCGTGACCCCTGCGGGCCCCAATGTAGCTGCCCTGCCGGACTTATAACCGGGGACTCAATGCTCTGAGCGGTGAGCAGGCTGTCCCTCCCTTATTCCCATTGTTGTGTGCCTCGGACGTTCTACAACTCTTGGGGAAACGAACTCCGAGGTTCCCACGAATTCTCTCAGCTGAAGTGATGTAAGTTAAGACACACAACCTCTGGAATTTTTATCAGGCACAATAGTGAAAATCAAGTATATTAATGAGAGTTTAATAAAGTGATGAGAATCGTCTTCCAGCATTTCTCCGTCATAAGGAGTGGGTGGTGTTAGTTTATCACTGGATGGAGCAACCCAGATTGCTTGTAACATTTCAGCCGACGCCACGCCGGTCAATGATACCCAGACACTACAGGTTCGCGTCTTCGACGCAACTACGAGCAAGCGTATTTCGGAGAGTGCGTGATCTCTTAAGCTGAGGATCAGAGCGATACATTTCCATTGGAGGAACGTCACGTTGAGCACCTCATATGAGAAATGTCATTAACGGATATCAGGATGGACGGCTCGTATGGACAAGTGTACAGATCACAGAAAGTATGCGTTTCCCGATCCACGTTATAACATCCCAGCTTCCTCAACCAAATTATAACGTCCCAGGACTTTCTGCACCAAATTATAACATTTCAGCTCCTCAACACCAAGTTAAAACGTTGCATTAGGAGGTGTGTGCTTCGTGCAAAAGGTCTTGAGTTCATATTGACGACAACAAGTAATTCTTCATTACAGACGTTTATTTACAAACAGAACTGACAGACTTCACAGATTCAATAACTGGATCTCCGAGCTAACCGCACTGCATATCCGAACTGGCAACTGACAACTCCTAGGTGTATTAATATCTTTCCAAACAATCAGAGTCTTTGACAATGTTTTGTTTACAATACCATAGCAATTCACGACTTAAAACTAAATTAGACATTACAGAATTTTAGTACAGATTAAAGTAAGTAAGAGGATCAGTACATATAAATTCTTACAAGCATAATTTCCAAATAGATTTTATAACATTTTTCTACCAGCTTCTGGATAACCTTCACCAGATTTGTACCGGTGTTTCCAGAAATATCTTGACATTTGATTCTGGATATTTCTTGAGTGATTTAGAACAACTGTTTATATGTAAAATGATTTAAATCGTGTTTCAAATCGTAAATAAATCTTTTTAGCAATATTTCTTGATACAAATCGTCTTTCGAAATCAGGTTATGAAACAGTTTTCACAAGTTTTCGTATCTTTGCGATCATAATATAGAATATCTCTTTAGCTGGTGAGTTTTTAAATGTATCTTGTCCATATTATACGAAATAATTTAGCTCAAAACTGATAATTTATACAATTAATCAGAGCTACAGCAAACAGTGAGTCTTTCTTTTACAAAATGAAATATAATTACAAAATTGAATGAAAATAGGTTACTAACACTAATATATATTTACATTAATTCTATTTTTGTTCTTTCTGTGCAAAATGTCCTAATATTGACACAGTACAATATTTAAACATCACCAAGGTTTCCCTTTACATTTTGCATATCTGTATCGACATCCCCTAAAAGTCTACAGTATCGAATACTTCAATATGTCCCAATATGTCCTGTAATGTTACACAACCCCCCCATCAGCACTTCCACGTGAAACACGGAAGGGTTGATGTCCTTACATTGCAAAACAGAAAAGTTTTACACATATCTTTGGTGTCTTCTTTCTTGAAGACCGGTGATCTTCTTTCTTGAAGGTCAGTGATCTTCTTCCTTAAAGGTCGGTATACCTCAATGCCGCACACTGTATTTCAGTCTCATCTTCACAGTCCGTATGGTTTCCATATACACTGCATGCAATCACAGGCTGCAATAGCACAGTCCGCTATGAATATACAGCACACAGTGGTCAAACCCAGTTAAACATTAGCAAAAGCATTTAATAGTCGGTGCACCGGTTTTTAAGGACACAGAAATTTGAATTCTCTAAAGTCTAATTACTCAAGAAAATTTACTCTAAATAATTTCTTAAAGCTAAGAGAGGATAGACTGACAGGTGGAGAAAATTGATTATACAGGATCACAGAATAAGTGTAAGATGCAATGCCAGAATACTAACATGAAATATGACAATTGCATAGCTAGGGGACCTAGTGCTCGCCAAACACTTAGCACACAAAGAATGTATGCTCCCCTGAGGAATCAGATAAATACAACATAACAAAGTATACAAAAATATCCTGGTAAGATTACATATAAAAGTCTATAAACATCTATTATCTAAAACACTTTTTTACATTTTTTTATACAATTTCAGTTCGGTCACGTTTTGTAGGTCAAACAGTCTCCAAGAATTTGGGTAGACTAGATGGTAAGCATTCGGATGAGGATTGTCCTGAATCTTGAAAGGTCCAATGTATATGTCAAAAAACTTTTTTAATTCACCACTGATGGCTTTAGACTTCTCTTGTGTTTTAACAAGGACCAAGTCTTCAATTTTAAATTGAGTAGGCTCCAATCTTTTGTCACGTCTACATTCCCTCTTATCACCTTGAGATTTCATGGTCTTTCTCACTATTTCCTCTCTCTCTTGAGTACTTAATGGTTTGCAGACTGGAAAATCAATGAAATCACTAATTGGATGTGGTGGTTTGCTATTATACTGTATTTCATACGGCGAAAACACTAATGCTGTAGGCTGTTCACAACATCTTCGAATTTCTCAACATAGTCAATCCAACTAGCATGATCAGTATTGCAGTAGGTTCTAAAGAATCGCCCAATTTCCCTCATGTATCTCTCCGAAGGGTTTCCTGACAGATGATAAGCTGAAATAAGAATGTGACTTATATTTTCATCTTCAACAAAAGCTTTCCATACTCCAGAAGTAAATTGAGTCCCATTGTCTGATAATATTTTCTGAGGTTTTCCAACCCTGCCAAAATAGTCTCCTCTGATTTTTGAAATAATGCTCTTACTGTTTGCCTTGCGAAGAGGGTATGACTTAATGAATTTTGAAAAAAACATCAACCATAACAAAAACGTTGCAATAGCCTCCTCTGGTCTTCGGTAATGGTCCATATAATTTGACAGCGACAAACTCGTGTTGTTCTTTCGGTAAGATGTTTTGCATCAATCCTCGACAAGTTTGGTTGGATACTTTTACTCTTTGGCACCTGTCACAACCCGTTAAAATTTTTCTAACCCTCCTGGCTATGTTGTTAAAGTACACATTTTCTTGGATTTTCTGGATACACTTTTGAATCCCACAATGACCAAAACTTTCATGAATGTACTTGATGAGTACATTGATGTACTGTTCAGGCCAACATAATTTCCATACATCGCTATCTACACTGTTTCTCTTGAATAGAATCCCTTTGTAGATTTTGTAATAATCTCCCACTTTTTCATGTCCCTATTTCCCTAAATAACTTTTGACCAGTTTACAGTTCTCATCGTGGTTCTGATTCCGTCGGATGTCATTACAAATGTCTCTGATTTCTTGTTCATTGTCCACCCCTCTTAAATACATAATTTTGAATTCTTTTTCACATTCCCCACTGTCATCTTCAAAGTCACCCCCCACAGGTAGTCTAGATAAAGCATCAGCAACTACATTATCGGGTCCTCTAAGATATTTTATTGAGTAATTAATTTGTTGTAACAAGAGTGCCCACCTGGTAATCCTTCCATGATGCAACCTACATTCTTGAATATAAATTAATGCCTTATGGTCTGTGTAGACAACTACCTGGTTTCCCAATAAACAATTTCTGAATTTAGAAAATGCCCAGTAAATGGCCAAAAGCTCTTTCTCAGTAACAGTGTACTGCCTCTCATGTTTTTTCAAGGTTTGACTAGCAAAAGCAATAGACCTGTGTTCTATTTTCCCATTTATATTTACTTCTTGGAAAAGGTGAGCACCTAGGCCATAATCACTACTATCTGCCATAATGCAAAAAGGTAAACTTAAATCAGGATGGTACAAAATTTTACTGTTACATAACTGTGTTTTTATTTCTTCAAAAGCAGCTCCACATTCCTGATCCCAAACCCACATTGCGTTTTTCTTCAGCAATCTGTTAAGACTTGGAGCAATTAGAGCTTGGGTACTAATGAACTTTCTGTAGTAACCGCACATCCCGAAAATTGACTTGAGTTGTTTCTTGGTTTTTGGAATTGGGAATTTTGCAATTGCCTTGAGTTTTTCAGGATCTGGCAAAATACCATCCTCAGAAATACTGTGCCCCAGAAACTTCAATTTTTTCATACCAAACTTACATTTAGATAATTTAAGTGACATTCCCCCTTTCCTTAATCTATTGCAAACCTCCCTCAAAGTATTAACATGTTCTTCCCAAGTTTCTCCAGTGATCAAAATGTCATCTACATACACAGTTAATTTTGATAAAAGATCTTTTCCCAAAACAAAGTCAAGTGCTCTAATGAATTCGGCTACTGAGACATTCAGCCCAAATGGTACCACACAATACTGGTAACATCTTCCCCCATACAAAAAGGCAGTATACTTTTTGGAATCATTTTCTAATTCTACTTGGTGAAATCCTGGTGTGAGATCTAAACTGGTCATATATTTCATTCTTTCAAATTTATGAAGTAGTTCGTCTATATTCTCGAGATGATCGGTCTCTCTTTCCACATACTTATTTAGGTGTCTTGAATCTAGTACAAGCCTGACACTGCCATCACGTTTTGCAACCACTACCAAAGGATTATTGTATTGGCTCTTACTTCTCTCAATGATGCCCCACTCTTCCATCTTTTGAAGTTCCTTTTCTACATCTTTTCTCTTTGCAATGGGTACACTATAAGGTTTTATAAAGAATGGCTCATGTGGTTTTAACCTGAGTTTACATTGGTAATTCTTTACTCTGCCAGGTCTATCATCAAAAACATCACAGTAATTCCACAATAATCTTTCTACCTCTACCTTCTGTTCTTGGTTCAAATTATCTGATTCCCGTAATTTTTCTTGAACTATATCCCCATATTCTCCATCATCATAATCCTCAGTAATTTCATCTACACAATAACCACTGTCTTTAGAAAATGTAACGTCCCTAATTTCAATTCCCTTATCAGCACAGTTTTGAACCGACATGTCAGTACTGGAACATACTCTCGTCTTAAGATCAATAAAGGTAAACAAACTCTTTTCCCAATCAAATGCTGCATTAGCTTTTAATATCCAGTCCATACCCAACAGTACATTCTCATTTAGGTCACTTATTACAGGACATCCTTGAGTAAACTGTACATCATTTATACTGAAGGACAACAACATCTGTCTATTAACAATTTTGCTCAGTTTGCCAGTAATGCCTCTAATTTTTATTCCAACAACAGGTAATTCAACAAAGTCAGGATCATGGTTAATTATATCTTTTAATTTGCTTGAAATGGCACTAATTGGACTCCATGTGTCAATCAAACAATACCCTTCCCAACCTGCAGCTTTAATTTTTATGTATGGACAACCCATAGTGGTGTTTTCCCTTTCTTCCTGTTCTTCATACAAAAGATCTTCTGCTATCTCATCATACCTCTGTTCCATATTTAGGTTTCCTTTATTAGGCAATACTTTCTTCAAACTTCTAGGTCTACTGGAATTTACTGGAATGTCTGGATTACTATTTACCTCACTCACATCCTGACTAGTACCCCGTTTGATGATTTCATTAGGCTTAAAAGCAGAAACTGGTTCACAAATTTCCCTTAATTTGATCTTAACATCATTGTCATCACTGTAATCTTTAAATTTGTCCCAAACAGATTTCAAAATAATCACAGGTGCATCAGCACAATCAACCCCCCTGTCTCCTGATGTATTACTAAGCTGAACTGGCACAATCTGATTCTCATGTGGAATGTAGTTAGAGTTCCTGGCACAACTATTCTCAACACTATTGCTTATAACATCCTCCTTAACCTCAACATAAACTATTCCATCCAATTCACCATCAAAATCTTCTAGTACATAATCACCATTAGCCTTAACATCAACATTATCATCATCATTGCCTGAGCTTACACTACAAACACTACTAGTATCACCAACATTACTCACAACACCATCTTCACCAACCACATCCACATGAATATCAGACTCTCCAGAAACTTCAGTACGAACATCATTATGACAACTTACATCTAAAACATCACCACACATACGTTTGTACAATCCAAAATTATCAAAGTTATTCTTACCTTTCATTTCAGCATTAGATGCTGCTTCTTGATTATATAAATTTGCAATTATATCATCTTCTAGGCCTACTTCATCAACGGTAGCCTGGTTCCTATTACAGTTGTTTCTAGTATTTTCTCTGATGACATTCCAAAATTTCCTGTCAAATTTAATTTTTTCATTACCTCTATCTACAGATCGATCATAGCATACTGTCTATACTGGTTAGGTCTCTGATTATAGTGCTGTCTGTTCCGAGTGAAATTAGCCTGATTTTGAAAATTCCTTGCCTCAAACTGACAGACTCCCAGTGGAGCATTTAGTCGTTTAAAGGCCTATGTCTGTCGTTTCCCTGCCTCGGGTTACCTTCTCTCATGTCATTACCCCAGGACCTGTTTCGATTTTCCCATTCTCTGTTTGAATTAAAGTGCTGATCATTCCTACCAAAATTTCTTCTGTCATTGCTATTATAATTATCCCTGTTGTTGTTAAAGTTTCTTCGTTCACTATTACTGTTATTATTAGCACGGTTCGGTTCCCACCCTCTGTGTGCTGAACCTACAAAGTCGTTGAATGTGTTGTTTTGTTCAAAGGCTCTATCAAGTTTGTCCACATATTTCAAGAATTGTTCTATGGACTCATCTGGACCATATACTAAACCCCATTGTACTCTTTTCGGAAGTCTCCGGTTTAGTGCATCAATTTGAGTTAGCTCATCAAATGGCTTATCCAGATGCACTAATTTTTGCAACTGTTTCTCACAATAGGCTTTCATTGACCCATCAGATTCTCTGTAACTAGGACCATTCAAGAATTCACTTTTGATTCGAGCTTGCTCAGTTTCAGACCAAAATTTGGTTAGAAAACATTTTTTCGAAATCTTCAAAGGACATTTCCGCATAACAATTCTGATTGGCCCACGAAAGCGCCTCACCATCAAGTAATTTCTTTACAAATTTTATCTTAACACTATCTGTCATTATGGACGTGAACTGCTCCTTGCAGAATTGCATGAAGTCTTTTGGGTGTATATTCTTGTCACCGGGATAAGTTTTAATTGGAAAATTTCCCCATATCCCATTACAACTATTACTAAAACCTTTTTGAAACATAGTTTCTTGTATTTCTACAAATTTTCTGTCTACATTTTTTTCGACATTACCTACTCTACTACAAATTTCTGTGACCTTTTTGTCCGTATCAGATTCCGTATCAGATTTGAAAGATTCAATTTCGTTTTCAAAAAATCGTTTTGTCTGGTCAAATTCATTTCTCAATTGAGAATTTTCCTCATTTACAAAATCAACAACTTTTTTAAAATTTGACTGGTTATTTGAAATTTCGTTACTTAAATCAGTTTCAAGGACAGAAATTTTGAACTCAACCGTGTCCACACGACAACTAACTTCTTTTTGGTTTGACTCAAAAGTAATTCGCCATTCTTCGAGAACCTGATTAGTGTGAGCAATCTGTTCTGTATTTGAGTTTATTTCTGATTTTAAATCACACACAGCCTTCGAAATCGACCTGTCCATCTGTTGTTGTGTCTGTTCAATTTGTTGACGTAATTCGGCACGAGAATCGTCCATCTTCGAGTTTAACTCTGAAAACATTTGTTTTAACATTTCCAACATTCCTACACTGTCAGAAGCACTTTCCCTAATAGGTGTACTCGCTACACCGCTGTCAGTACTGAAATCTGCGTCTTTTTCCATTATTTTAGGAAGCAGTTACTTATCTTAGTGTCCGTCGGCGGTCGTTGGTGTCCGTGTTTTGCGAAATTTCTTCAATTCCAGGATGGTTTCACTCGGTTGATTCACTCCTCTTCTAGTGACCCCAGAATCGACGTATTTACTTCTTGTGATCCCAGAAAAGACGTATTTTATTTAGAAGAATCACTGGGTGGTCGTCAAATAGTCTGCTTCCTCCACCAAATTAAAATATCCCAGCTCCAGCGCCTCCACCAAATTATGACATCCCAGCTTCCTCAACCAAATTATAACGTCCCAGGACTTTCTGCACCAAATTATAACATTTCAGCTCCTCAACACCAAGTTAAAACGTTGCATTAGGAGGTGTCTGCTTCGTGCAAAAGGTCTTGAGTTCATATTGACGACAACAAGTAATTCTTCGTTACAGACCTTTATATACAAACAGAACTGACAGACTTCACAGACTCAACAACTGACTCTCCGAGCTAACCGCACTGCATATCCGAACTGGCAACTGATAACTCCTAGGTGTATTAATATCTTTCCAAACAATGAGAGTCTTTGACAATGTTTTGTTTAGAACACGATAGCAATTCACGACTTAAAACTAAATTAGACATTACAGAATTTTAGTACAGATTAAAGTAAGTAAGAGGATCAGTACATATAAATTCTTACAAGCATTATTTACAAATAGATTTCATAACATTTTTCTACCAGCTTCTGGATAACCTTCACCAGATTTGTACCGGTGTTTCCAGAAATATTTTGACATTTGATTCTGGATATTTCTTGAGTGATTTAGAACAACTATTTATATGTAAAATGATTTAAATCGTGTTTCAAAACGTAAATAAATCTTTTTAGCAATAGTTCTTGATACAGATCGTCTTTCGAAATTAGGTTATGAAACAGTTTCCACAAGTTTTCCTATTTTTGCGATCATAATATAGAATTTCTCCATTGAAAGTTCCAGAAGTGTGCATTAAACGTTCATTTACAGACTTTCTCGTTAGCTGGAGAGTTTTTAAAAGTATCTTCTCCATATTATACGAAATAATTTAGCTCAAAACTGATAATTTATACAATTAATCAGAGCTACAGCAAACAGTGAGTCTTTCTTTTACAAAATGAAATATAATTACAAAATTGAATGAAAATAGATTACTAACACTAATATATATTTACATTAATTCTATTTTTGTTCTTTCTGTGCAAAAGTCCTAATATTGACACAGTACAATATTTATACATCACCAAAGTTTCCCTTTACATTTTGCATATCTGTATCGACATCCCCTAAAAGTCTACAGTATCGAATACTTCAATATGTCCCAATATGTCCTGTAATGTTACAACGTGTAATGGATTTTTTTTCTTGTTTTGGTGGACAGCCCCACCTCTCGAAATATTCGACACTTTGCACTACAGGTTGAAAGAAGAGTGACGAACATAAGATGCCTTCAATATTTATTAACGTTGTGGGTGGTTCTCTTGATTTATGCTAACTTTTTTCCACCCTACGTCTAGATCTGGTTTTGTTCCCTGCATATAAAATTATATGCAAGCGTTTCTATCGCACCAGAAAGGTTGGAGGAGGTTTGATGTAAGATCTATTCGTGGTTTCTCCCTTATCGAAATCGTTTCCCATAAGAATACAAGCTACATCGTTAGCCTCGTGGCTATTGAGGTTGATCCTCAAAAAAACGTAGTACTAATAGTTCAATCCAGAACGGTTTAGGTAGCCTTTACGGTAGTTGGGTGTAGCTGTGTGGTTGGTATCCGAACAGACATCCGAAGTAGTGTGGCGGTAATGCTTCAATCTGTCCGAAGAACAGTTCCAGCTTTATAAATGTAGCCAGAAGTGTATCGTGACTAATGGAGTTGATCATTAAGACCGATTAAAGTATTTTCCTAATATATTTTGTTGCCCTTATTTTATAAAATCATTCGGTGGCTTTCTAAGAGGTACTTTGTGTTAGGAGTACGAAACGTAAATAAAATTACATTTTCACACGTTTTACTTGAGGCAGAATTAGGTAATAAAGCCAGTCGATACCTTTCGTATAGTGGAACGACGTAGTTGCTTACTGGCTGAGTATTTTTCAAGAGATCCTCTCACACAGACTGGTAATTTACACTGTTTTTAAGAGACACTCCGAGTGCGCCGTATCAGTCACTCTTTAACCTGTTACGTAAGGCGATTCGTTCCTGCTGTTATCTTTTGCGTTAATTCAGTCCCGCAACCAATAACCGTGCATTCGGGCGGTAATCAGTTATCGGTGCGTTATTGTAGTCTAAAAACTGAATCCGTTATAGTAACTCTTTTGTTTACTCACTCGGGGTCCCACCGTTTTGTACACAACTGAGGTGAGAAGTAGTTGTGACGTTCTCTACGGCGACATCAAAAACCCATTCTGAGGTGGTGTCGTCGAAAGCGTAAACCGAAGCAATCCGCCTGGATTCGAATACATCTTTCGAAAGCGAGTACAAAAGAATATTATCACAGGACTTTACAAACAGGTTTTTCAGAAATTCCTACCAGTTCACTTACTTAAATTATTTAATATTGCAACGCGTTTCGAGCTATCACCTCTTTATCAGGCAAAATATGACAAAACAAAAAACATTCAAACAGAATGGACATAGACCTTAATGCAAGTATTTTTTTAGTCTTGTCGTTTGTTGTGGCTTTCCTGCAGAGAAAGTCAAATACAAGCCGTATGAGAGCGCGTTTACTTCCTTTTCTTGTCTGTAGATGAATACTGGAGCACTCCGTTCATCAGAAAAGGCTGCCGTCTTGTGGCCACTGTGGCTTTAAATTGTAAGCACACCACGTAGCTCACCCGGAAAACATGAATAACTGATCTGGCTACTTCAGTATTATGGGCTTAATTTGTATTATTAGTTCACTTTTCTCGGACATGAGCAGACATCCACCAGTAGCAAATAATGTGACCGTGGCTTCCAAGTTAAGGTTCTTCCGTTAATCACAAGGCGTCTACTTCGGTAATAATCTTGCTGGCATTTCGATGATCTTTCTTGGGATTTCTTCATGATTCATTACATTCTTGCACGTGCTACCTTTTTATAGTTTTATGCACAGTGAGATATAATATTTAGCGATTTTAAAAAGCGAGTAAATCAAGCTGCGTCGGATAGAGGTGGAGAGGAAAGCTTCAGTTACGTTTGACGCGAAATAGCATTTAGTCATAATGGAGCGTACACTGTCAAAGCATTTTATCAAAACGGTAGTTCGTACCAGCTAGCACGTCGTGCAATCCGCAACCACTTCAGCGTTAATCGAAATCGGCCGGTGCACCTGCCTGGGCGATTAAAAAGTGGCTGGGGAACATTGAGGAGACGGCGCCAACTGGGAAACCAAAAACTGTGCGCTCGCCTGAAAAACATCGAACGTGTACGCCAAATGAAACGCGTATAGCACGTGTGCCTTGACACGACACTACAGCGCGACACGCACGTGCCGCACGAGTCGCGCGGCTGCAGTGCATATTGCGACACGTACACCGTACTTAGCACGCGCCGAATGGCGACGCTCTGCAATGACAGAACCGAAGCGCGCGCACCTTTTTATCTTTCTCTAATAATTTACAGAAACTATTCACTGAAAATATTTGATTTTTTTCCGTACTTGTAGCTTTATGTGTGAACGTCTTGGCCAAGTGCCCATCATCTCGCTAATGGTCATGCTTACTGGGATCTACACATTTTAGTAAGTCACTACGCAAAACTCAAAAAGTTTGCAATGAAAAATAGGGGGCGCTATGATTTAGCGTTTGGTGCGTATTACACCATATGTTTATGAGTATGAAATTCAGCTAACATATTAAATTTTTGTTTAGACTTAGGAGGAGGTCTCCATCTGTCTTCGATTTCGAGAAAATGGATCCCATGTAGAGCATTCACTCCCAATCTTACGCCACGGGAATGAAATATTCCTACATCACTGGTATTTCCTAAACCGCTCGAGACATGGAAACAAGATTTTGGTTAATAATGATACAAGGAAGAGAGTACTTTGCCACGCCGGCCGGTGTGGCCAAGTGGTTCTAGGCGCTTCAGTCTGGAACCGCGCGACCGCTACGATCACAGGTTCGAATCCTGCCTCGGGCATGGATGTGTGTCATGCCCCTAGGTTAGTTAGGTTTAAGTAGTTCTAAGTTCTATGGGACTGATGACCTCAGATTGTAAGTCCCATAGTGTTCAGAGCCATTTGAACCATACTTTGCCACGTCGTAAACACACTGAGCTTTCTTATCTATCACGGTATATCAGTAGTTACACTTCCCTATTTATTTATTTTTTTTCATTCCACTGTCTAATTTTTTTAGAGTTATCGACAGCTAGTGAGACAAGAGTGTCCTAATATGAAAGTAAACATGAAATTTCTTCTCTTATGTTGCCACAAACCGTCACAATGAGTTTTTTGATAAGATATTCGGCTCTCTGGTCGCCAGTTACTTGTTTAATGAGACAGATTTCTAAAACAGTGTGTCACAATAACTGCTGCAAAAATGAGTTTATGCAAATCATATTGTGTTTTGGTAAAAGAAGTGCTCTCAAACCCTTCAACAAGAGAAGTGTGACCGTTACTCGCAAATGGTATTGCATCTTCGAATGAGACGAGGTTAACAACTCACACGAAAATAAATCGCTAATTCTGTTGGAATTTTTGTTGAATCTCACAACCCATTTTATTTTTAACACCGAGCGACTGAAATGGAAACTTACCAAAGAGTTTTATTCCTTTCCTTCATCTGAGCAATAGCAAAGTAATGAAGAGCGTGGTCTTCAGGCGGGATACCACGCACACCACTGATGCCGGTTCCTCACCAACGCCTTGCCAAACTGACAGTCCGTGGTTCGCGAATAAAATAGTTGTTACTGAGAAAAGTAAACAACTGATACGTGGCACAACACAATGGCCAGTGTATCGTCAGCAGCTGGGAATAAATCGCGCGACAGGAATGCGGAAGCCAGAAAGTATGCTTTGTGAGAGGAAGAGTTCACATCGTTCCGAAAACATTGTCACCATTACATTTCTACATATCACCACACTCTTTCAGGATATTCCTACTTTTATAATAGTACCGACCACTAATTCCTTTGTGTAGCCTGTTGTGTAATTAGTTTATTAATGCTGATAGCGTGTATGCAACCACTGAAATACTTTTCCTCGTCACGACGAGCCGATTAAAACATCGTTATTTACGAGGGCTTCTCGACTATTTCGGGCTTGCAATGGAAATGTCACGTCCACATGTACGAAGTATAACGTCTCTTATTAGACCCATATCCACATGATGATATGAAGTACTTAAGTTTTACTATCTCGGACGCTTTTTACCAGGAGCGCAAAGGGGTCATACCTGTGGAAATTATGCCTTCCCGACTTTTTGTAATGGATCGCAGAGATACTTCAGCATAAGAGGCAGCAAGTAGGTAACCTTGTTTTACTTTCCTGTCTTGCTTCTAGATGACACGATTTTATAATATTCCTTACTTCCTTATTCACTACCCTCACGGTAAATCGTCTGTCCCTTCTTACGTTCTGAAAAAATTGTGGAGGCAGACGATATACTTTCAGTGGCTAATGGCTCACCGGTTATTGAACTGTGCATTGGGTTTTTTGACAAAGAATAAACAAAACAAAAGAACTGTACATATGTATGTAAATGAAAACTATTACGTGCTAACGAAAATGGACGGAGCGCTTAAACAGCGAAAAAAAGAACACTGCTCAGTGATAGAAAACTTCAGTTTACATTACAGGCCGTACTCTTCGGATGGACAATACTTCCACTGCCCGTATGCGCCATGCCGAAGTGAGTATATGGCAGAACTGCCCTCCCGCTCCCCGCCTCACACATCCGTCAGTACCCGCGTGACGCGCGGCGCGAGAAACTGCGCCGCTACCACAAAGCCGCGCGACCTGGCGCAGGCGCGTGTCGCGTCCCAGTCGCGTCGCGTCGCAGTTTGCGCGGTCCCATTTGAACCTGTGAAGTTGCAAAAACGCGCGCTAAACTTGGGATTTCAAAGAGAACGGTAGGAAGGATTTAACCCCAGGATTTGCACTTTCACCCCTACAAAATCTAAACGGTACAGGTCCTTAAGGGAATAGATTATGTGATCCGCAGCCGCTTCTGATTAAAAGTTTTGGTCATGATTATTCGGGACCAGGACATTGTAAACCGTTTGTGGATGAGGGATGAAGCTCACTTCCGTCTCTCCAGTTATGTGAACAAGCAGAACTTTCGATTTTGCAGTGACGTTAATACTAGAGAACTGCATCAGCAACCACTGCACTGGGCAAAAGTTACTGTGTGGTTCGTAATGTCTTCAATTAGGGATCATAAGGCCAAACGATTTTTAAGTTGTAACAGTGACTTCGCAGAGATACGCTAGTAAGCATGAATATTGTCAGTCGTTTGTTTCCAAAGATATGGCCTCCCGAAATGGGTACATTGCATGGCCCTCTTGTTCACTGGACGTCACATGTTTGTGACTTTTTCTTTGGGGTTATCTGAAGCGGAAAGTTTAGCAAGATAACCCACCTCGAACAACTGAAGCCCTGAAAGAGTGGACGCGACAGGAAGTGTGATGAGTCAGTACAAGGTCTGGCTGGAGGAATGCGTGCTTCTAAGCGGACGCCATAATAAGACAGTTATCTTGAAAAAGTAACTGAGGAGGAGGAGGAGGACATTAGTGTTTAACGTCCCGTCGACAACGAGGTCATTAGAGACGGAGCGCCAGCTCGGGTGAGGGAAGGATGGAGAAGGAAATCGGCCGTGCCCTTCAAAGGAACCATCCCGACATTTGCCTGAAGCGATTTAGGGAAATCAGGGAAAACCTAAATCAGGACGGCCGGAGACGGTATTGAACCGTCGTCCTCACGAATGCGAGTCCAGTGTGCTAACCACTGCGCCACCTCACTCGGTGAAAAAGTAACTGACGTTTTACTGTTACAGAAAACACTTTTTCGTATATTTTAAGATTATGAAATAGAAAAAGTGTCTTTATTTAACAGCTTTTCAAAAATCGCTCTTTATTATGCCTCACCCTGTAGTTGAAACTCTCTTCTTCATTTAGCTCATGAGGCCCTCAGCTTTAAAAGAATTTATTGTGTCGTAAACACAGTACTATTTCAATATGCTATACGAGCTTATTTTAGGAAAGACACACGGGAAATATATAGTGGTAAATGCGAAAAACAAATACAGAACTAGTTCTCTCACAAATGTTATGACTACTCTTATTTTTTATTTGGGGGACTTATGAAATCTGAATATTTTCGTAGTCTCCATGAAATAGCTGTGTTAATCTTAGATAACGGTGGGTGTGATTAACGTCTCTGACTGGTGGTGTGGAACTGTCTCAAGTGAAGGACAGCAGTAATTGGGTTATTCAGATACACACAGTAGACGATTGTAACTGCACTGTTTACGTGGAAAGAACCCACACATATTACAAAAAATTGATGTATGTACGTATGTGGCACATCTCCCCCTAGACCACTGGACTGATATGGACCAAAGTTTGTGCACATACCACTTACTGACAGGTAACAATCATAATTCAGGAGGTGCGGCATCATAAACGATGAGATGCATGAAAATCAGCCGCACCATGCCTGATGTTGAAATTTGCTTCTGTACTACTAACTCTATTCGTAACAAATTTCGCAGACATTCGCAGCGAAAGGCACATACAAAACTATATCATGATGCCACACATGATTCGGGAGATCCGACGTCATGAACACCAAGATGTGTGAAGAACTGCCGGAGTGTGCCTAATGTTTATATTTATCCTTGCTGCTCACTCTGTTAGCAACATATTTTGCTGACGGTATCGACATACGCCGCTGAATGCGCCTACATGAATGCATCGTTGTAGGACTCTTTACTGCCGAGCCACTCGTGCAGTCGAGTGAAGTGACTCCAGGCAGCGCTTTTGGCAGCTTTCAACTATGAGGCGCAAACGGTTGTAGGCCTCGCCACAGAGGCGTGCAGATACTCGAAGCAGCTGTGCCAAGCGCATCATCCCACGCCGAGCCTACTGGCAGGTGTGCGTGCAAGGTTCCTCGTTGTGGAAAACTAGCAAAGTGAACACCCCGACCGACAGTGCCGGCTGTCAGCTAGTGTACAATAAAAACATTATGACAGGTGACAGACTTACGTCATTCAACAGTCTCTGGTCAATGAATTAGTTCTTTCTTATGATCTTAATGAATTATTGTCAATGTAAACAACAAGACACCAACAGAGATAGTGATAAATGGTTCAAATGGCTCTGAGTACTATGGGACTTAACATCTGAGGTCATCAGTCCCCTATACCTAGGGTAGTTAGGTTTAAGTAGTTCTAAGGACAGCACACACATCCATGCCCGAGGCAGGATTCGAACCTGCAACCGTAGCAGCAGCGCGGTTCCGGACTGAAGCGCCTAGAAACGATCGGCCACAACGGCCGGCAAAAGCGATAAATGAGGTATTAGTGAAAGATACTGGCTTATTAACATGGCTTGCTTCAAATTTTCAGAAAATGTAACTGATTCGAATATTTGACTAACGTAAAGCCTACCAAAATCGGCTGTATAGTTACGTTCACAGTCTGCACATAACTTTGCGGTGCACGGCCGTTGCCCCTGATAACAAAGTGCGAGTGCACCGCCCTCGTGGATAACATTGCGCCCCCTAGAGTGTGCAGCTGGAACACTGATAGAGGCAGAACATTCCCATTCGTCTGGTGCGCTCTCAAGTGTCATTGATACCTTCTCTGACAATGATCTCTTACCTTCGCCATCAAAATGGCCTACCTCACTGGGAACGCATTTCTGGCCATATGTCCGCATGACCTTTTTTGCTCCTTTTGCTGCGGAAGCTGTGATCTCTGTATCTTGAAACAATACAAACCAAGGGAAAATCGAAATCACTATCTCTCGCCAATAAATAAACGATCTCTATAATCATACAACACGAGCGAATTGTGTTAAGTAACTGATCGTTCATTTTGGCCGCTGTGCACAACGCAAATACCGTCTCCTTGCGATGAACAGCTTACGAATAGAAGAGGTTATAGTTATTATTTGCGGGTCGTCTTGCCCCTCAAAAACTGGAGGGCAGTAAGTGATCTTGAAATTCGGCGACGTTCCTGGGTGCATTACGTGCTCCCACTTCTGGCCATATGAGGGTACGACGAGAATTGTCCATATAATCGTTCCGATGCGCTCACGTGTTATGTTTTGGAGAGGCATACCGTTGGTTGGGCAAATTGATCATGGTACACTCGCAGGTCAGCGGCATTGTGACACTGCATTCGTTTCCCATGCGTATCTTTTCAGGCTGTATGCGACCCTCACTGTACTTTTAAGGACGACAATGCGTGATCGCATCGAAAGCACTGGTGTAGGAGGTCTTTGAATCAGTGGATGTTCGGCAAACGTAAACACCGTGGGCCACGTCGTTATGCATTGGGGATGCATACCGCAGCTCGCCTACATGTTCCAGCGACCATCCAGAGTTCTCAGTCAAACTTGTTGAGGAATGGAACGCTCTACCACATTTCCTTACCAACCTCGTGCCCAGCTTGGGAGCTGGTTACAGAGCACGCACAGCTGTGTTTGGTGATCACATGCTTCATGGAGAACACGTTCCGCCTTTTGCAATGTGACTACTGTCTTTGAACAAAAACGTCAGTTATGTTCGTATCATTGCATGCTGCTTTGTTACCATCTGTACCATGCAGCAGCAATTATTTCTATTTTGCTTGACAGTGACACAACATGTGAAAGTTACTTTGGCCCGGAGTTTCGCAAAGCACTATAATCGAAAACGAAAAAGGTCTGACGGGGTCTATTGGGGTGAAGTGAGACCACGGGGGCTGATTCCATACCACTGTGGCGGCTCCTTTATTGTATGAAGGACTGAATTTAGTTGAAAGTACTTGATCTTCATTTGTCGAGTATATGCTGAAGATTAAAGTTAATCGCATGTGAACCGGTACTTTCAGAGACTAAAATAAAGAGCTCCTGCAAACGCTATTTACTATTCTAAAGAAATGTGACTGGGATCCTAGAATACGCAACTGACTACAACTGTATGTAAGCAATATCTGTTTCTGGTGCTCCATTTATGACAATATGAGAATAGGGGGGGGGGGCATAGGATAGTGTACCTACAAACACATCTTCTTTCTTGGTCGGTGTTTCAGTTAGTCACCGATTTTAGAACTATATGAAGCAACGCGTACTAGAGGACGCGGTAAGTAGTTCCTGGCATTTTCGACTGCTGCTGTTGTGGGGCCTGAGGTTTTGTTTTCTGCAGGGTTTGCAAATATAACGAGTTCTACATATTTAGTGTTGTGTAATATATTAAAGATATTTGGAGGATACTGTCTGTTCTATGGTTAAAGAATTTTGTGGTGAATAAAATATTGTTTAATTTTGACTAGTTACATAACGTGTGGATGAATAAGTTATAGTTCGTGGGTCACAAACCATCTCGTACCTTCAAACGGAAGACCTTGCACCATGGAGTATATGAGATTTGCAAAAGAAGTATGTTTATGTAATGTATTAACGAAGTTACCAGTCTCGAAAAGGGAAATTTGTGATAGCTGCAACAGCTTCTATTTCAGATCGTTGTTAACTTCTAACTGGTTTTTGATAAAACGATTGATTTCGCTTGCTGATTATTCTTGTGTAGTAGAGTAATAACGTAAGACATTTCTCATAGAGAAATACACTACTGACAAAATTTTTTCTCGATTGCAACGATTTGAACTGATATTTGTACCTAGGTACATGACCATGTTGTATCTTGGAACAGTCTCTCATTTGTCAAAAATCTTACTTTTCCGGAGTAATTGTAATTTCAGAAAGAAAGTGCACCACTCCTAAAGTGAATGCTGTCATTTCAAAATAGAATAACAAAATGGAGTAAAGGTCTATTAAAGTGTGAAAGTCTGAAGTGTGTTCCACGGTAAAACACTTTTCGCTAATAATTGTCAAAACTAAGAACAAACACAAAACGCTGTCCGAGCATATAAACGATCGATAGTCGAACTAAAAATCTGAATGCCGGGTGTTCGGACAAACTTCTAGGACTTGTAGAAGGGAGACAGGAAAGAATATTTTGAGTACAAACCCATGCCCAGGAATGTACCGTTTCAGTTCTACAATGGTTTCAACTTCGATTTTTAACTCATCCACTTCTGTTTGAGGGATTAAATTACGCATAAGGCAATACAAAACAATTCGAAATGAAACATAACGGAACACCTGTTTATCACTTAAGCACATTTGTTTGTGTTAAGACTCCTCGCCCTGTCCATCTGTCACCATATCGTTTGTTCAGATGTCTGCAAACTGCACGATACAAACGAGTTGGTGCATCATCATGCTGAAACCACATTTCCTGATGGGCAATCACTGGCACAGCTTTCAAGGACGGCCCCAATATCTTTTGTAGAGACATAAGAGATGCAAGACCAGTTAGAGTGGAAGGAGGTACGGCCCAGTTACACGACAGTCTGGAATGCCTGCCAACAAACAAATATCCAACAGGCACCGAAGCCTCGGAATGTGCTTCGCATGGAGCTTTTTGGCTGCCAGACATGGCTGTTTAGCGAATTCAGAACACAATCCCTCCCCAGTGAACTCACATTTGTCTGTGAACAGGAGTAGTTGGGTAAGGAAAGGATCAGCACATTTTGTTAGCGCAGGTTGCCTACATCAGGAGCAAGCATACATTCAGTGGAAAACCTATTGGTCTCTTTTGATTGACAAGTCCTTAACTTACTATTTTGCTAAGTGGATTATGTCCACCTGAGGATAATCCGTCATTCCAAGAAACCCTCCACACTCCTCCCTTCCCTCTCCTTCTCCCCACTTCTCCTCCTTCTCCACCACCCCTCTGGAAATTGTCTCGCAATACAAGCACACTTATGATATGGACCCATTTGACTAATTAATTAAATCGACCAATTAATTAACCCCTCCCTATCTGGGACACCCCCAGCAGTTCCCCTCCCCTCCCCTCCCCCTCCAGGAATTTGTCTGGAAAAAGACCCAATTGATTGGCTAGCAGGTGGAAAATTGATTGCAGTGTATGGAATATTGTTTAACCCTTTATTTGGCAGTGTTGCTTTCAAGCAACATCACATTTACCTTGGCCTTATGGGACAACAAACTCTTCCCAGTGCATTTTACTGGCATTACTGCCTCCAGGCAACATTCCTTTACACACTGCCAACGCCAGTTTTTGTAATAGCTTAAGGTTTTCCACACGAGATAGCAGTTTGTGCAGTGGTGTTACAGAGATCTCCTCGTGTGAGCAACAGAGGTGTCTTATTTTGGTTCTAAAAGAGTGGATTTAAATAGATTGAAGAAAAACTGCTAAGATTACTGGCAAGATATACCCAGAGGTAAGTTTACAGCAGAAATATTTCAATCTTTGTTTGGAAATACGTAAGTAGTATAAAACTTTTATGTTGCCTGTGAGCAACATTGCCTATAGTTGGGACATGTGCCATTAGTATATTACACATGTTTACGGTGTGACAGAGAAGATATTTTTATTTTTAGGGGCTTTTTAGCAATGGATTCCAGAATATTTTATGGAATTGAAAAAGCGAGAGGAATAGTAGTTCCACTAGAAAACCCGGCTTTGTCTGATCTAAGTGAATCTGATGACACTGAACTCGAAGCTTTGGCAGGCTGTAGTGATTCCAGAGCGTCAATCTCAGTTCCATAACCAAGTTATACCAGACACTGATTCTGATTTAGGAAGTGAAATCTCAGAAGCTGAACATGTGCAAGGACCTTCTGCAGTGAATCCTTCTAGTGCAAGTGGCAGTCAAGTGAAAAAGTAAATTACAAAAGCAGTCACTTACATGTGGGTAAAGGAAGATACAACTGCTAGGGCAGAAAGTCTCTCTCCTGTGTTTTCTGATGAAGGCAATACACCACTGGGTTATTTCAGAAGATTCTTTGATTCAGAACTAATTGACAAAATTGTGCAGGAAACGAACTTAAACTCTGACCAACGAACTACACGTCAGTAAACAGCAATATAAATTAAATAGAACAATTTTTCGGTGTTCTGATATACATGGGTCTTGTTTCTATGTCTTAGTAGACTGACTATTGGTCTCAGTCAATGAACTGTGAAAAATTCACCAGCATTTTCAGTTTGAAGCGCTTTCAGAAACTCCGCCGATACCTGCATTTTACGAGCAATGAGAATGCTGTGAACTGTTCTGAAAGACTTTTGAAAATAAGACCTGTTCTTGAGTCAATTGTATAGAACTGCCGTGAGCAGAAACAAGAGTCGGCATTTTCTACAGATGAGAAGATGGTTGCATATAAAGGTACAAGAGCAGGTAATTTGCGCCAATATATTCAAATAAGCCACACAAGTGGCGTTTTAAGATTTTTGTTCGTGCTGGTGTGTCTAGAGTTGTCTATGATTTTCTTCCCTATACTGGCAAGGGGATGATAACTGATCTTGCTGATGACGTGAAAATAATGGAATTGGAATACTTTTATTTTGACAATTTATTTTGCAGCCTTGAACTTAAAACATACTTAAAAAACATCAAAACATTGAGTCCATGGGCACCATAAGGAGGAACTGAATAAAGAACTGTCCTCTACATGACGAGAAGCGGTTACTGAATGACGAGTCAGCTATGGCTACAGGAAGGACAGTCACTCCGACCTCATTTTAGTAAGGTGGGCAGGCTATAAAATCGTGACACTTGCAAGCTCGTTTTTTGGTGTCCAACCACTCTCAACAGGAAAACGATGGGACAGCAATCAAAAAAGAATTGATGTGCCCTGTCCCAGTAATGTACGTCAGTACAACAAGCACATGGGAGGAGTTGATCTTGCTGGTATGCTGATAGAGCTCTACAGAGTACCAATGAAAACTAGGCGATGGTACATGAGATGGTTTAGATTTATTCTAGATCTGAGTGTTTTAAATGCTTGCCTGCATTTTTCGAAGAGAATCTCTGGACAAAAAGACCTCATCAAAGTCATTTAGGGCAGATACTGCCAATGGTTTGATATTTTCAGGTAAAAGTAAAGTAGGAAGACCTTCAACAGACAAACCACCACCATAAAAGAAGAGGAGGAAGGCAACAGCTCCGACTGTTACACAAGATGCCCGATTTGATAATATGGAGCATTGGGCCTGTATACGGTCCCAAAGGTCGTTGTCGTTATTGTCCGTCTGAATATTCTACAGTCATGTGTTCCAATTGCAATCTAGTATTGTACTTCGATCCAAAGAGGAACTGTTTCCAAAAATTCCATTGCAAGAAGAACAAGAAGGGAAAATGAAACAGTTCTATTACACAGCAGGAATGCATAAATGTGTTTATAAATTAAATTATTCACGTACGGCAAACATTTTGCTTCAGGTTATCGGCAAACTCCTTTTTCCTATAATATGTATAAGTGTGATCTACTGCTGGCAATGTTGCTTGTAAGCAACGTTTCATAATTTTCATAATTTTTGTCAAAAATTTCTAAAACTGACTGAATTGTATTTCTTTAAGTATAATAAATAGATATAAGCACTTAATTTTTTTTATTTTCACCATTTGCCAAATAAAGAGTTAAAAAGTTTCTCATACACAAAACAATGTGTGAAAGATTCTTTATTTAAACAATTTAAGGGATACAAGGCAGTGTATATCATACAGTTCATTTATTTACTTTAAATATTTAAATAGACAAAATTCCATTACCTACAAATTCTTTGAGGGTGAGAAGATACTTGGAATATTAAACAACTTCGAAATTTTTTTTTTAGCCCACACGCCCAAACACTTCACTGGGCTTGTCATTCCACGTATTACTATATGTGGAGGCCACGCTACCCCTGCTCAGGTCCGTGACTGGCCACTATGAGAGCAGACGTTGCAGTAATCCCCAAACAAAAGAGCTTCTGATGGTGGCTGTTCTTTATTATTTGATTGCTGAGAAATTCCTGTTCAAGCACATGCTCTCTCTCTCTTTCCCCTATCCCCCTCTCTCTCCCTCCACCCCCCCCCCCCCTCACCACAACCGGTCATGTCCTGTAGTGTAACCCTGCTAGGACTGCATTCACCATTGGCCATGGTCGGATCGAATCACACACAAAGCAGCATTTACCTAGTAAACCCCACCTGTGCATTTCTTAGAGTGAGGTAATATCTCCATCAGATTGATTGTCTAATTAATTAAATCGATGCCCTTCGTGTGGGACAGTTTTCCGTTGCTTTCTATTGGTGGATTACTAGGATTAGAATATTTGATGTGATTCGATCCTACAGCTTCCCAATTTCCGAACCCTACTGTTATTTTTTCCCGTTGCCTCCCATTGGTGTATACTGATACAGTTAAGTCATTTATAGAAAGTCCATTAACCTGGAGGTAGCTGAAAATTTCAAATTTCAGCTCAGCTGCATGCTGTGTCCATAGAAATTCTGTGGAGATTTCGGACTGGTATGTGTGCTCGTAATAAAGCAACAACAATAAATTGATTAAACGGGGATTGGATATTGCGATTGGATTTTTAAATCTTTGTAGAATTCCTAAATTGGTTCTCTCCACTACATTCGGAAGGAGGAGGAGGAGGAGGAGGAGAAAGGGTGGGTTAGGGGGTAGGACAAAGACACAGAAAATACCACAGTCCAGGCCGTAGCAGTAGTTGTCATGGCCAGATGTTGGATATCGCTGAAATACATCCTGAATGCACATGCCCAGTGTCCACACGTCACTCGCCAATCTCCTCATGAGCAACCAGCGCCAACGCTCAGAGGTCGGACGGCCGTAGCCAGTTTGGTGGACGCGTGTGTCCGCCAGAGTGCACCACCCTGACGTGGAGGGCGTCTGGAAGTGATTGGAGTGGTAGGAATTAGGATGTTATCAACACGTTCATTGCCAACACTTGACAGTTATCGATATTGAATGACTCAATTTTCCAAGGGGAATACATGCAACACATACGATCACAGAGACAGCCCAATGCACACTGTGTATTAGTTTGCTGTTTAGCTATCGAAAGGGCACTGTGGCTGGGACTTGTGTGTGCAATAACCGACTAGCTGGCCTACTGGAACTTTTCGTTGTAACCACCGATTGCCAGAAAAGCCCATTTGTTCTGGCCACATGCCTCCTCTGGCACATGCCTCACATTCGAAACCGCGTCGTCCTAGGAAACCAGCAAAATTTATTTATCGCTGTAATTAGAATTAAATATTACACTTGCAGCCCTAATCTCATAACATTGGACACCGACTCTGGAAATATCCCCCTTATAATTGGGTACAGTTTAACACATAAAATGCTTCATCCTCCTTGGGGGTATTGGTGCATTAGTACAATGGACATCCAGCTCACAAAATAGTTTGATTGGGGTGATCATGTGCCATCACTGTGGATTTTCAGAGTATAAAAGGAGGTGTGATAGGAGCAATCGTACACCTTGCATGTTTATTATTACTGGAGAATCTAGACAATATTGGTTGTTGTTTTGGTCTTCAGTCCTGAGACTGGTCTGATGCAGCTCTCCATGCTACTCTATCCTGTGCAAGCTTCATCATCTGCCGGTACCTACTGCAACCTACATCCTTCTGAATCTGCTTAGTGTATTCATCTCTTGGTCTCCCTCGCCGTTTTTTACCCTCAAAGCTGCCCTCCGATACTAAATTGGTGATCCCTCGCTGTCTCAGAACATGTCCTACCAACCGATCCCTTCTTCTAGTCAAGTTGTGCCACAAGCTCCTCTTCTCCCCAATTCTATTCAATACCTCCTCATTAAGTATGTGATCTACCCATCTAATCTTCAGCACTCTTCTGTAGAACGACATTTCGAAAGCTTCTATTCTCTTCTTGTCTAAGCTATTTATCGTCCATGTTTCACTTCCATACATGGCTACACTCCAATACAAATATTTTCAGAAACCACTTCCTGACATTTAAATCTATACTCGATGTTAACAAAATTTTCTTTTTCACAAACGCTTTCCTTGCCATTGCCATTCTATATTTTATATCCTCTCTACTTCGGCCATCATCAGTTATTTTGCTCCCCAAATAGCAAAACTCCTTTACAACTTTAAGTGTCTCATTTCCTAAACAAAAATCCCTCAGCATCAGCCTCGTTTTGCTTTTGTTGATGTTCATCTTATACCCTCCTTTCAAGACACTGTCCATTTTGTTCAACTGCTATTCCAAGTCCTTTGCTCTCTCTGACGTTCGCCGATGACATTGTAATTCTGTCAGAGTTTTTATTTATTCTCCATGGATTTTAATACCTACTCCGAACTTTTCTTTTGTTTCCTTCATTGCTTGCTCAATATACAGATTGAATAACAACGGGGACAGGCTACAACCTTGTCTCACTCCCTTCCCAACCACTGCATGCCTTTCATACCCCCCGACTCTTATAACTGCCATCTGCTTTCTGTACAGATTGTAAATAGCCTTTCGCTCCCTGTATTTTACTCCTGCCACCTTCAGAATTTGAAAGATAGTATTACAACCAACATTGTCAAAAGCTTTCTCTAAGTCTACAAATGCTAGAATCGTAGATTTGCCTTTCCTTAATCTTTCTTCTAAGATACGTCTTAGGGTAGGTATTGCCTCACGTGTTCCAACTTTACTATGGAATCCAAGGTGATCTTCCCCGAGGTCGGCTTCTATAAGTTTTTCCATTCGTCTGTAAAGAATGCACGTTAGTATTTTACAGCTGTGACTTATTAAACTGATAGGTAATTTTCACATCTGTCCACGCCTGCTTTCTTTGTGATTGGAATTATTATATTCTTCTTGAAGTATGAGGGTATTTCACCTGTCTCATACCAAATGGTAGAATTTTGTCAGAACTGACTCTCCCAAGGCTGTCAGTAGTTCTAATGGAATCTTGTCTACTCCCGGGGCCTTGTTTCGACTCAGGTCTTTCAGTGCTCTGTCAATCTCTACACGCAGTATCATATCTCCTATTTCATCTTCACCTACATCCTCTTTGATTTCGATAATATTATATATATATATATATATATATATATATATATATATATATATATATATATAATATCACCTACATCACATTAAACTGATAGAGCTACCCATTCTTCTTCTGCTGTGTTTCTTTCCCCCATTCCTGCCAATTGTTCCCTTATGCTCTCCTTCAAAGTCGGTACAACCTCTGGTTCTTTCAGCTTATCCAGATCCCATGTCCTTAAATTCCCACCTTTTTGCAGTTTCTTCAGTTTTAATCTACAGGTCATAACCAATAGATTATGGCCAGTGTCCACATCTGCCCCTGGAAATCTACTACAATTAAAAACTTGATTCCTTAATCTCTGTCTTACCATTAAATAATCTGATACCTTTTAGTATCTCCAGGATTCTTCCATGTATACAACCTTCTTTTATGATTCTTCAACCAAGTGTTAGCTATGATTAAGTTATGCTCTGTGCAAAATTCTACCAGACGGCTTCCTCTTTCATTTCTTAGCCCCAATCCATATTCACCCACTATGTTTCCTTCTCTCCCTTTTCCTACTGACGAATTCCAGTCACCAATGACTATTACATTTTCGTCTCCCTTCACTACCTGAGTAATTTCTTTTATCTCATTATACATTTCATCAATTTCTTCATCATCTGCAAAGCTAGTTGGCATATAAATTATACTACTCTAGTAGGCATGGGCTTTCTGTCTATCTTGGCCACAATAATGCGTTCACTATGCTGGTTGTAGTAGCTTACCCGCACTCCTATTTTTTTATTCATTATTAAACCTACTCCTGCATTACCGCTATTTGATTTTGTATTTATAGCCCTATATTCACCTGACCAAAAATCTTGTTCCTCCTGCACAGAACTTCACTAATTCCCACTATATCTAACTTTAACCTATCCATTTCCCTTTTTAAATTTTCTAACCTACCTTCCCGATTAAAGGATCTAACATTCGACGCTCCGATCCGTAGAACGCCAGTTTTCTTTCTCCTAATAATGACGTCCTCCTGAGTAGTCCCCGCCTGGAGATACAAATGGCGGATTATTGTACCTCCAGAATATTTTACCCAAGAGGACGCCATTATCATTTAATCATACAGTAAAGCTGCATGTCCTCAGGAAAAATTACGGCTGTAGTTTCCCCTTGCTTTCAGCCTTTCCCAGTACCAGCACAACAAGGCCGTTTTGGTTAATGTTGCAAGGCCAGATCAGTCAATCATCCAGACTGTTGCCCCTGCAACTACTGAAAAGGCTGCTGCCCCTCTTCAGGAACCACATGTTTGTCTGGCCTCTCAACAGATACCCCTCCGTTCTATCTACAAACCTTGCCACAGCGACCCCATTCCAGTAATCCAGCAAGATCTCCAGTCACTACTCAAATCCTTATGCCCACCTCAGAGCCTCTCCCTGGAGTCCTTGCCTCTGCTCAACTCTCTCACTCCACTAATAAATCCTACCTTCTACATGATTCCTAAAGTCCATAAACCTAATCACCCAAGACACCCCATTGTGGCCGGTTACTGAGAGAATTGCTGCTCTCATAGACCAACCCCTACAATCTATTACCCCTAACATACCTTCCTATTTAAAAGGCACCAACGATTTCCTCCAGCCACCCAGAGTGGCCGAGCGGTTCTAAGCACTACAGTCTGAAACCGCGCGACCGCTATGGTTGAAGGTCCGAATCTTGCATCGGGCATGGATATGTGTGATGTCCTTAGGTTAGTTAGGTTTAAGTAGTTCTAAATTCTGGGGGACTTATGACCTCAGAAGTTAAGTCCCGTAGTGCTCAGAGGCATTTGAACAATTTCCTTCACTGACTCTCCACAGTTCCTGACTCTTTACCACAAAGTGCCATGCTTCTCACTATTGGTGCCACCTCGCTGTACACTAATGTTCCTAATGCCCATAGCCTTCCTGCTATTGAACACTCCCTTTCCCAAAGGTTGCACAGATTCCAAACCAACAACCTAGTCACCATGACAAGTTTATCCTCACACACAATTTCTTCTGCTTTGAAGGCATTACCCACAAACGAATCCAGGGTATGGCTATGGGCACCCTCATAGCACCATCTAATGCCAACCTATTCATGGGCCATATAAACGAACCCTTCCTAAAAACAGAGAATCCTAAACCCCACTCCTGGTTCAGATTCAGTGATTACATCTTTGCTATCTGGAGTGAGGATAAGGATACCCAATCCACATTCCTCCAGAACTTCAACTACTTCTCCCCCATTTGCTTCACAAGGTCCTACCCAACCCAACAATCTACCTTCCTAGATGTTGACCTCCACCTCAAATGTGGTTACATCAGTACCTCCGTCCATATCAAACCTACTAACCACCAGCAATACCTCCACTTCAACAATTGCCATCCATTCCATACCAAGAAGTCCCTTCCGTATAGCCTATCCCCACTTGGTCACCGCATCTGCAGTGATGAGCAGCCCCAATCTAACTACCTCACTGAAGCCTTCACTGACCATAATTATCCTCCCAACCTTGTATAATAACAAATCTTGCATGCCTTATCTATTCAGTCTCCCACCACCTCCCAAAATCCCACTGTCTGACCACAGACAACCATGCCCCTCATAACTCAGCATCACCCAGGACTGGAGAAACTGAATTACACTCTATGCCAGGGTTTTGATTACCTCTTGTCGTGGCCTGAAATGAGAAGTATCCAGACCACTATCCTTCCCATGCCTCACATGGTATTCTGTCATCCACCGAACCTACATAATGTACCCATCCTTACACAACCCCTGCTCCCAATCCCTTACCTCATGGTTCATACCTCTGTAACACACCTACATCCATACATTCTCCTGCCACCACCTACTCCAGGTCAGGCACCATCACCACTAATCCCATCAAAGGCAGGCCTACCTGTGAAACTAGTCATGTGCTTTACAAGCTAAGTTGCTACCACTGTGCTGCATTCTATGTAGGAATGAGAACCAACAAGCTGTCTGTCCACACAAATGGTCACCAACAAACTGCAACCAAGAAACAAGTGGACCACCCTGTTGCTGAACATGCTGCCAAACATGATATATCAATGACTGCTTCACAGTGTGTGCTATATAGATCCTTCCCACCAACACCAGCTTTTCTGAATTGTGCAGGTGGGAACTTTCCCTGCAATACATCCGATATTCCCATAAACCTCCTGGTCTTAACCTTCATTAGTCACTGTTCTCATCCATCCCACACATTCCCTGCACCCGTTCCAGCACTATGCAGCCATTATTCCACCACCACACCCAGTCTTTTTATTTCCCTCCGTTTCTGCTACTTCTGCCACCCTCCCCACCTCTCCCCTGCCCATGGTCTAACCTGCAGCACTTTACTCTAAATCACTTCCACCCTCCCTCCCTGCCCCAGTATCCTCCATACCCCCACCCAGTTGCCACTCCCATCATGCAATGTTGCTATGTGTAAGTGTGTGTGTGTCTGTGTGTGTGTGTGTGTGTGAGTGAATTGTGAGAGTCGTTGTTGTGTGTATCAGCGACACAGCATCTCCACTAGATAGTGAGTAGGAGCTTTCTTTCTCGTAATATTGTTAATTCTATCCAGGATTTTCCATTATTTGAATATTTATTATACTAATTCATGAACGAGATAGATGAGCAATTAAAATAAAGGGCCAAAGGGCCAAAATGAACTCCCTTGGCCTCTTTCAAAACAGAAAGAGCATATATTATTCAAAAAATTTCATGTAGAATGCCCAAGTACAAGTAGACCCTAATATAAGTAAATCTATATTTTTATTTGAATGCTCCTGATAAAGTAACTGATCTGACTATTGTTGTAAGCATACCTGTATTCATTCCATCTATGCTGCGATCAAATGGTTAATTTTCCATACTTGTGTGTGAAGTGTAAATATTCCATTGTACAATTTCCCTGTATAAAACTGATGTGCTCAATACTATGTGGAAAATGATTCAAAATCAGTAGCCAATAATTAATTAAATAAAAAAAGTCCATTTGCAGTGTATATGTACAAATTGAGAAAGCTCATTTTTCTTAGTAAAGCCACAAAGACAAGTTTTATGAAATTACACAAGTTTTTTTGTACTCAAGTTGATCAGATACACTAATTACATACAGCAGCAGCGTTTTTTCATCATAATGGTCCAGCTAGGCATTGGGGATATGGTATTCTTTGAGAAGGTACTCCACTATTTTCCATTTTTAGATCACCTACAATGCTCAAATATTTCAATATGTGTAAAGCCCTAAAAACCATTAACAATACCCTCTAACATAACCGAAGGCCAGATAGAAGGTCAACTGTTTCAGGAATTACAAGAAATGGAAAGAATAGAATCCCATTAGTTGTCAACTGCTGGACACTGCGGGTTCTAGATAGTTATTTCCATAGCGGTACAAAAATATTTTGCTCACTCCAGTAACTATTCTCTCTGGAAATGTCACTGGGTTACCTGTAGTGGTAGCGTGTTAAGTGTCAGAGAATGAAACTTAAAGAGAATAATAACAGCTAGAGAAAAATAACAACCTCTGACAGTTATTTCCATTGTCGCTCTAATTGCTTTATTTGTACTAACTGCCCAAACTAATGACGCAAGGGAACTCTAGTACATGTACAATGCCTTTAAGTTTGCTCCTATCAGCAACCACTCTGACATTAACTTTATTTAGTTTTTGTGCTGAAAGTAGTGAGAGCGCACAAAATAACTCATAGTTGTATTAATAGATGGCGCATAGTCTCTGTTATTTCCATGACATGTAGAACCTCTTCCAGATGACATATCCCTCTCTATCATAGCCAGATCTCAGATTAATTGACGTGAAAGCATAGTATGATCTTCTGTAAACAGGTGGCGCAAAGCACTGTTATGTAAGTAACTGCTAGTATCAGATGAGCCCTTATCACAGTAACTGCTACTTCTCAATAACCAGTTATTTCTATCAGTTACGTTATTTTCTTGTCACCTCTAATGTACACCATTACGCCAGGAGATACTGATTTACTGAATACTGGGGAAAACATCTGCAGTAAAATTCATTTTTACAGCCTTATATACACTCCTGGAAATGGAAAAAAGAACACATTGACACCGATGTGTCAGACCAACCATACTTGCTCCGGACACGCCCCAACAACGTGCATCGTGCCTCCTGTGGTGTCGCGACAGGCGTGAATGGTGGGACGAGTGGAGACGTGTCGTCTTCAGCGATGAGAGTCGCTTTTGCCTTGGTGTCAATGATGGTCGTATGCGTGTTTGGCGCCGTGCAGGTGAGCGCCACAATCAGGACTGCATACGACCGAGGCACACAGGGCCAACACCCGGCATCATGGTGTGGGGAGCGATCTCTTACACTGGCTGTACACCTCTGGTGATCGTCGAGGGGACACTGAATATTGCACAGTACATCCAAACCGTCATCGAACCCATCGTTCTGCCATTCCTAGACCGGCAAGGGAACTTGCTGTTCCAACAGGACAATGCTCGTCCGCATGTATCCCGATCCACCCAACGTACTCTAGGAGGTGTACGTCAACTACCCTGGCCAGCAAGATCTCCGGATCTGTCCCCCATTGAGCATGTTTGGGACTGGATGAAGCGTCGTCTCACGCGGTTGCACGTCCAGCACGAACGCTGGTCCAACTGAGGTGCCAGATGGAAATGGCATGGCAAGCCGTTCCACAGGACTACATCCAGCATCTCTACGATTGTCTCCATGGGAGAATAGCAGCCTGCATTGATGTGAAAGGTGGATATACACTGTACTAGTGCCGACATTGTGCATGCTCTGTTGCCTGTGTCTATGTGCCTGTTTTTCTGTCAGTGTGATCATGTGATGTATCTGACCCCAGGAATGAGTCAATAAAGTTTCCCCTTCCTGGGACAATGAATTCATGGTGTTCTTATTTCAATTTCCAGGAGTGTATATATCAAGATAGACGACAAACAATGTCATATAGTTATTAGCCATATCAAGCGAGAACAAATTCCCTCTCGTTCATACCACTACACTTCATAACTGTATCAAGAAGAAGATTCCGTAAGCTAAACGGCAGCAGATGTCCAGGGCTGTTAAAATGACAATTTTTGCTATGCCTAGGTTGTATAACCTGAGTTGACAAGTAGCATAAATAATAGTTGAAGGAGACCAAAAGAGTGTTACAATACAGTACAAACATGGACAAAGACCACAGTATGGAGATAGCTACACATTGTATAAAAGTCTCATTCACAGTGATTATTAATTTTATAAAAATCGTTCATGCACTTGCAGCTTGTTTCATATTTCACTGTACACATATGGACCAAAAATTCACACAATTCAGAGCAATGATCAGTTAATGACTTCAGATTTCTAAAGTCAAGGCTATGTTTTTTACTTGTGGTGGCAGGCTGTTCTGTATCTTGGTTAAATGGTGCCATTGTTCATTGTTTGGACATGGAGTTTCCTATCTAATACAAAGTGTGTTGAAATGACGATAATGTAATAATAATCCTTTGAGTTATTTTCTCTTTGCCTTTTTATGTGTTTTTTCTGTGTTTCTTCGCTCTGTTTATATTTTGTCTTCATTGTTGTCCCATGGTTGTAATTGTAAATTGTGTGAAGTAACGAGTTGAAATTACTTATCCTAAATAACTGTTATTTTCTTAGCAACTGGTCATGGACCCAGGTGCCAGGTGTTGCAGTACAACAAATAAAGGTGGAAAAAATTAATCCAGTACCTAATTTAGAGTCATGGCTCAAGAAGAAGAGGAATACAAGGTACTGTTGTTTAATGGGAAGAACTTTAGCAACTGAAAATTTAGGACTGAAATACTTCTATATGAGCTGGAAGTGAGTTTTGTGTGAAAGAGATACATGGACATGGCTGAGACAGCTGAATAGTGTGCATGGAAGAAAACTCTTCTGGGAGAGATTGGCAAAACCGATAAGAAGTGTAAGTCTCAAGTAATCCAAAGAATTTCACAAAGTTGCTTGGAGTAGGCCTACACCAAAAATAAGAAATACATTAATTCAAACATTTGAGCTGAAAGGTTATGGCTTTTATTAAGAACGACCTTTAAACATTAATGCGAATGACAATAACTCTTGAAATTAATTTTTTGGAGTTTCGTAAGTTAATGGGTAATTTGAAGGATCGGATGATAATATTGGAGGAACTGATATAGTATGCGGTTTCTTACAAACAATTCCACCAGAATCATAAGTAGTTGTTACTGCTCTGAATACCTTCTCAAGTGAGGAATTGGAACCGAATTTCTTAAAGGGTAGATTACTAGACAAAGAAGCAAAACTTAGTAAATCTAAAGGTAACAACTGGACAGTAAATGAATTGCCATCGTCGACAGCATCTGACAGCAAGGTAAAAGGATGTATTCAGAGACAACCAAGTCTCAAGCTATGTATGATGCAGTTAAAGCTTTGTCTAAAAATAAGATTTTAGTTGATATTGTGGATGCTAGGAGTTGTCATTTTTTACTTTGTAATTCACTGTTGCTATATGAGTTCACATATTGTCATTTTGTTATATAGAGATAATGAGTGGAGGTTCGGACACTAGAAAATGGAGTGCCTAGTGGAGAAATCTATACATTTCTTATGTATTCTTCTATTACAGTTCAATAGGAATGACAGCTACGGAGGCAGTCAGAA
This sequence comes from Schistocerca gregaria, assembly GCF_023897955.1. Lineage (NCBI taxonomy): Eukaryota > Metazoa > Arthropoda > Insecta > Orthoptera > Acrididae > Schistocerca > Schistocerca gregaria. The sequence goes on along the minus strand of NW_026061863.1, from coordinate 1,862,820 downwards.
ACATTCACGCCACATGTGGGAGGGGGATAATTCCATGAGACAGATCATGGCAAGAATGCAGTTTTCTTGTTTTAAGAAGGATCATTTTGACATTAGTGATTCAGCACATTCAGGAAGACAGTCAAAGTTTCATAAAGATTGTTTAAACACATTAACCCACAATAATCAATGTCAGTAAACTCGAGAACTGGAAAATGTTATTAACTGTGATCATTCTACCATCGTGCGACATTTGCATGCAATGGAGAAGGTTGCAAAAAGGTACCACATGCTCTAAGCCGAAAACACATAAATCAGCAGGTGGATGTATGTGCTTTCCTCATTGTTAGTGATCAGTTTGCTTGAAAGCAACGTTGACCATTCCTAACTTGTATCGTTATAGCCTTATAGGTGACAAGAAATGGTGTCTTTATCCTAAGATCATAAGGAAAAGAAAAGAATGGTTGCCCCCAAACAAAGCAGCAACTCCCCATATAAAAGCCTGCATGCATCCATAATATTATGCATCTAGTTGAACAGTGATGGTGTGGTGTAGTACAGATTGCTTCCCTGAGATGTAACCATCACTGATGATATTTATTGTCAGTAACTGAGACATCTTATGGACGCAATTTGAGGACAACGACCAGGCAGACTGCGAAAAGTGATGCTACTCCACGATAACGCCCGCGCCCATTCTGCGAGACTGACCAAAAACTTTATACTAGAATTGGATTGTGAGGTCATTCTGCACTCACCTTATTCAACTGATCTTGCACCCTCAGTTTTTCCTGCTCCCTATCGAACAAACTTCAAGCTAAGCTTTGCCGGATGCAAAAGGTGCTCCTACCATGGCTCGACGAGTTCTTCACCTCAAAACCACTCGATGTCTACAGTCATGGAATCAAAAAGTTATTTCAGCATTGATAGACTGTTGTAAATAGTGAAGGAGAATATATTATGGATGAGTAGGGTGTGTATGTGTATCTGTTGTGTTTATCAAACGTACAGAAAAATGCAACAAACTTATGTAACAACCCAATATATGTGTTACAGACGTGGGAAACAATGCCATTATTGAGGAAAAATACAATGTTAGATTGCCACAAAAGCATAGAGGTATAGTTCTGCAAATTTAGCTAAATCTCTCCAAAAAATAAACAGAAATGAAAATAATTTTTCTTTCTCAGCTGTTACTGGAAGTTTTCCAGGTGGCAAAGTGGATTGGTTTCTAGATTTGAGGGTAACAGGATATTTAGTTAATTAATCTGTTCTTTGATGGATGTGAACAAACTGGTGAATCAAATAAGAATAAAGTTTGGAGAAATTTATGTTGAAAGCATAGTTTGTGGACTGGAATTTCAAATTAAAACTAAAAGGTGCTCTTCTAGTGTCAGGTTCACTAAATAATTAACTGTCAGTGCATAAACTATTATTGGCTGGATGATGCTTGTTTTTAAAAATTCAGCAGGTTCAATTCAAAAGGGTGATAGCTATAGCTGCTGCTCACAGAAATGATTCAATTGTGTATATACACACACTAACAAGGGGAGTGTGAGGGTTGGGAAATGATGTTAAGAGTGGGATGGCATGTGTTGGCAGCACTACCCCATAGAGTTACAATGCCCCAGCCATACGGCCAGATGGCTAGCCACTCACGAGAAAAACACTCCGAAACTTTCAGTCCTACAGTATATAATACCCATGTGTCAGCTCACTGAACTGTATGGCACAGTGGTCGATACAATATTGGTAACAATTCTTGCTTCGTATTTCCAAAGTATGTATTTGCTGAAAATCAGGAGATTTAAAAGTGACAACGGTCATGAGTATATTTGCAAAGTCATTTACGAAATGGAGTGGCGGAGCGACTAAATCATACTGTCATTGAGAAGTCTCATTGCACAATTCTTGGACGCGAAGTTTGAAAGCAATTTTAGTCAAAAGTTACTGGCAGATACTTTTATCATTAACCGTAGTTATACTTCAGTTTTAGATGCAGAAATTCTAGAAATGCTATCGGATGGAAGAAAGCCAAATTTAACAAATATGACTTTGGGTGTGTTGCATAGTGGCACATTCCCAGGAAAGTATTGAAAAGGAACTAGCCCATTAAAATGAAACTGTCTAATTAGCCACAGAATATAGTGCGCCAAGCAACACAAAGTTGTATTTGGGAGAGATGTAATTTTTGAAAAAGATAAGTTTCAATTTGAAGATGAAAGCAATTATGATTGGATCTTGAAGAAGACCATTCAAGTGAACAATGTAATTCAGAACATTCTTCAGTTTCCTCAAAGTTATTTCTGTTTTGAAGTCCTTGATTTTGTGCAAACTGTTGAAGGGAACTCAAGGCCCACAATGTCAGAAGAAGTGGAAGCCAGCAGAAACTTTGCGGAAAAGCAATAGAATAACAAGAAAATTATGTTTTTCAAGGATTATCCAGTGTTTCCCTTGAATGCAAAAACATTAGTGGGAAAACTTACCTCAGAAGTCTGAAGACGTTCAGGTTAGGCATCATGAAGAAGAAGTAGAAGAAGAATGGAAAAAAAGCAATAATGGAAAAACTGGGCTCTCAGTCATCTAATGGAACTTTGACTTATGCACCACTTACAGCAAATAAAAGTATCACTGACAGTAAGAGGATGTTCAAAGTAAAAATAGACATGTCTGGAAATATTGAAAGAGATATGACTATACTCCACTTGCTCAATTCACAACACTAAGAATGCTCCTTAGTGTGGTGAAGGAACATAATTCATTTATGGAACAAACAGATGTACAAAATTGATTCCTGCATTGAGACCTGGTGTAAAGATTAAGAAAAGACTTGTATGCAAACTAAAAAAAAACTTTTGACAGTTTTAGAAGGAAATCATGTTTCGACAACCCAAAATTGGCAGATGTCTCTATGTTGAAATCATTGATGATCATTATACTCAATTTGCTTCCATAAGTAGATAATATTCCAGCTGGATGTAATAGTAAAAAAAAAAGTCACCTACATTAAGAACTAGTTAAAATGTCGAATGTGAGAACTTGGAGAACCAAAATCATTCCTCAGAATAAATATGCAGAGCAACAGTGGCAAAATGTTTCTTTGTCACTATGTTCATCTTGAATACTTATTGAAAAGATTCAACATGGAAGACTGTAAGCACTGAGAACATCGATGGAAGTCAAATCCAGTGGAGATGCGTGTGGTCAAATGGATGAATTTAAACCAGATGGACAATTACTGTGTTTTTCAATGTATATAATGACAGCTATGACCAGACGAAGTGCATCACTTAACTATTTTAGTAGACAGAAAAATTAACCAACAGAATTAGAGTAGAAATTTTTGAAATGAATTCTTTAATATATTAAAGGAACACTTGATGTTGGCCTGTGTTACAAAAAGGAAATTTTAAATGCTATTACTGCTATGTTGATTCTGACTATGTTATGTTGTAGATCTTCTGTCTTCTTCACTTTCTTATAGTTTTTTGTTTGAAAATACTGTTTCTGGTGACAAGGAGACAGATGAGTTTCACTAGGAAATAGAAGCAGAATATCCAGCTTCGGCGACAGCTATGACAGACACCCCATGGCTTAAGCATCTTCTTGAAGAATCTGTCAATTACGGAAGTGGGAACATAGATGACTGAAGCATTTGGATGTGAAATCCGTTCTACACAAGAGCTATACAACAAAGGCCATCTGAATGTTCAATACATTAGCTCCGAGGAACAAATGGCCCATATTTTACCAAAAGTAGCTAAGAGTGCACGTTTCAATGGACTGTGTTAAAAGCTGGGGATAGTGAATTTTATGAGCAATTTAGGAAATTATTAAATTGATTGGGGGGGGGGTGTTGAAGTAATGACAATTTAATAATTATACTTTTCTAACTTCCAGCATTCTGGAAGGCATTGTAATGCCTAAGGAATTTTGGAGTAAATTCTAGAGACCCTCATATTTCCACCGTCTTGAACACGCGTTATTTTAGAGATGAGTAGAACTGTGTCTACTGCACCACAGTTATGTGTGTGTGCAGGACGGACGTGTATGGGACGGATGATCGGCGTGGGCAGGTAGTCGCCTATAGTTACACATCCAGCTCAAGGAATAAACGCGCCGTACTCCATGCGACATGAAACATTACTGTGTGAACATTTGAATGTTGTTGAAAGAAGAGAAGGGACAATTACGAATGTAAGAGAAAGAATCAATAAGTAAGGTCTAGAGAGTTGTCTTGTTAAACTTTGTGAGATTTGTAGACTGTATTTATGGAAAAATGAATGTGATAGTTTTCATACAACTAAAACATTTTTTGTAAGCTTGAAACCTTCCGGTCTGTCAGAAACTGTTGTGTGTGATGAAAATACAGTGAGATTCAGTTTTAAAATAACTCCGTACACTCAAGAATATTTTAAAGTATAAAAAATTTCCTCCATGTAGCATCCTATATTCAGAGAAGAAGACGTGCAGGACATCACAGCTGGCTATCCTGAAAAGATGATCGGCGAAGCAACTCCAAGTAAGTTTGATAGCCAAGAGGGAGTGTGAGTCTTGCACACCAGTACCACACTGACACCCTTAATCACCGGAAACCACCAGAGCATGTCAGAAAAAACAGTATGGTTTACCAAATTATGCAATAAATTGCAGAGAACTGTCAAAGTGGAAATATTAATTTGTTTTACTTCATTACTATGCAATAATTAATGCAGAGTAATGTTGGAGGCAGCCACTTCCAGATACGTTAGAAATGTGAGATGGTCTATGGACAGCTGATTCTAAGTGAGAAATGACAACCATGGCAGACAAAGCCCTGAATTCAAATTTGTGTCCTAAGCTAACCACAACCCCATGATGTGAAATGCATAAGAGAGAATAGCAATCAACAATCTGTGCAGATTTAAAAATCGCACTTGCTTTGTTTATGGTGGTTAAAGCTAACCTCTACGAAGCAACTTGAGACGGACACACACACATTAACAATTATTTCCACATTATAGGTGACACAGGCAGATTCCAGGAGAAAAAAGAATGACAGAAAGAAAAATAAGGGTAAATAAAACAAACAATAATATCAAAAATTACATGTAAACGAATTAATTGAATAACAATAATAATCAAATTCTTTTGATCAGATTTATAAATTGAAAAAAAAGTTTCATTTGTCGTTTTTTGATCCAACAACCTTCTACATCATGTTTATATGATAACCATTGCGCTAGGCCCCAACACAGGTATGTAGCTGGTGCATTAGTTTGTATACTTTTTCTATAGGTTTAATAAACATAACAGAGACTTCAGCGTACAATAATATATCATCCTTCAGTGCTTACAATGGACAGCAAACATTGGGGAAATTTTCGATTCTGCGAAATGTAAATGGCATGGTTTTCTGGTGAAGAATTCATTGAGTCATCTTCAGAACACTTTCTTAATCCGAAAGGGAAGTTCCATGAAAGTTATTTGATAGAGAGTGGAAAAGGCTCAAATCTGAGGCACAAGATCAGGTGAATAAGGTGGGTGTGACATGACTTCCCAACCCAACTTTTGCTAGACTGACAAAAAAATACTGTACGGAATGCAGGCAGGCTCTTTCATGGATCAGTATTGCTTCACTTGGACTTCCTGGTTGCTGTTCTTAGACTGTATAAGCAAGACATCTTTTCTGTTGACAGAAAATGTCAGCAATGACCGTTACATCTTGCGGAAGCAATTCATAATACACCCCACCATCGTCGTTCCACTAGATGCATAACATTATCTTTTGTGAAAGCATGCAGATTTTTCTATGGGATGTTGCTCCTTTGTTTGGCCCCAACCAATCCTTTCTTTTCCTTATGTTAGAATACAGACACAATTGTTCATCACCAGGATAGTGCTGCACTAGTGTCAATCTAGTCAAGGGAAAGGGAATTTTTTTCGAAATTCAATGAAGGCGCTGTTGGGGGATGAAATCTGGGGCCGCTGGCAGAGTGCCATAACGGACGACAGCCAGCAGGCCAGGCAAGTTAACATGGCACCTGCCGGCGCAGAGCTGCGACAGCGGTATTGCATGCACGATTTGTTTTGAGTGGAGCAACAACAAGGTAGGAAACTGCAGCGTTGCTCTTAGTTAGTGGATATATGAGGTGGGGCACTAGGCCAGAGCCAGGAGAGGATATTTGTAAATGGCTGACCTGTAGGAATTTATCCCTACAATTGTTCCTGTCTCTCTCTGACACTATGTCAGAAGCAAGGGAGAAATCAATATAAATAGACGGGCAAGTTTAGCTTGACAGGGTCTGCCAGGTCAGTGGAACGTCTGGACAGACCTGTGCTGCTCTATGCTTATAGTGGCCAGTCTGGCAGCAATATTATAAGCATTCTGTATAAATTTGTACTTTGTTTCTATGTTGTTGCTCGGGCTATATTCTGCATCGGGGGACACAACGCCAGGGGAGGGTGGAATGGCATCCTTCCACTTGGAAATAGCATAGTCTGCCTGAAAAACGGCAGTGAGAGAGGTCTGCAGCAGGTCCAGGAGGGACTCAGTTCCACTCTAGTGTAGTTGCCAAGTTTGCTTCCCACCTGGCAAACTGGGTCCGGGCGAGGCGTACCCTAAGGGTAGCAGAGCAGCGCTACGACAGCGCCAGAGATGGCAGTGGGTGTTGCCATCCGGCAAGCACCATTAGCGGAAAATTTCAGCACAGAATCCAGGTGCGCGTGGGTTTGAGTCAGGTCACTAGTTGGGAGCAGCGGTGGCCTGAGGGCCACGGGTGACCAGTACATCCACCTTCATCCCTTGGTCAGACAGAGCAGGCCTAATGGGGCAGAGAAAGTCACAAGGCGCTATGCATCGCTGGGTGGTGACCGGGAGAGCGGCGGCCAAGTTCCGTTGGCAGGCAGCCTTGATAACAACAGCAGTGGCATCGGCATACCAGGAGTCTGCTGAGCCGGCTGGACTTGCAGGACATCGGGCGGGCAGCACGCTGACACTACGCTTCACCATCAAATACTGTAAATTAGCTGAATAAAGCAATGTTACTGAATACCGCTTTATCACTCTGCACTGTCTCTCAAAATTCTTGAACTTGCTCGGCCTCCTGACGAAATACGGTGTGGTGGGTCCCAGCTTCAGGTCTGCCATGTGGAGTCCCGGGTTTGACCCCTAACCCTGCAACAATTGTAATGTTCAGTATTTCATGAGCCACTTGATGATGAGCAAATAGAGATAGATATGGCCACCAACTGATTTTTGCGATTTTCACTTCGGACATGCGGTACTCATACACCTCATTTTGTAACCTTTCTGTTTCATGCAAAATTTGCACAGTGGTGGAATGCAACATGCAAAACGAAAATGCTATTAACTTGTGTGTGAACCTTATACGTGTCAAAGTGTATGAAAAAGCTGATAGTTATACATATGTTACATAATTGGGCATAAAGTGTTTGACACACAATAAATAAAGGTTTTGAGTTTGATAATTTAATGTTTTTTTTCAATTGGGATTAACAAAAAGATAGTTGTGTTCTCAGTGGAAAGTGAAAAGCTACTGTATCACATATATACCTAGTATATGACAAAGTAGTTGAGAGGAAAAGTAACAAATTAAAGGAAACTTCTGTATTCTCAGTACTACTTCATGATTTCAAAATGAGTGGTGCACAACTCTATTGATAAGAACAAACTGGATAACAACATTTCCATGTGTAACAGCAAATGAGGTCTTAATGAACAGTCTGTAGTTAATCTTAAGTTTGTATCAGAGAAAGCACATTATTAAATGTTAATATAACATAGATGGAAGGTATGACTCAGTGAAAGACACAGTAAGAGTGACAGAATGGAAAGTAGTAGGAAACCCATGTATCAAGTAAAACTTAAATATGCTATATAGACACTTTTGACACAGAAAGAGATATAGTTTCAATTTTTAAGTTCAGTGAACCCCATTTTATGTATGGAAGTGAGGGGGACATAGACGGACCCATAGGAGGGATGGTGTTACCTGGGGACAGGTGGATACATACAGGAAATTACCTATACTATTTTTGTATGGAGGTATAAAAGAAGGGACAATATCATCTCAAAAATAATATATGTACACAGTGTCTGTCCTAAAATTGAGTTGTAAATGTTGGTGCTACAAATATTTTAAGCTGCAATGTGATGTTGTGTCACAATAATGACATAGTCTCCAAAATAGTCAAAAGTAAAGAGACTTAGCTGGAAAATGACAAGTCAACCTGTACAGAGACACCATTTAATATTTGTCACAAATCAGATTTGAAGTAACGTAGTGCAGTATAGAGCCCAGAATCAGCATGTGACTCCCTATGGTAAAGAACAGTTAAACTATTTCCACCAAAACATGGTTATAAACTATGTCCTTACGAATTAATTACATACTATTACACTTAACTGGAAATGTTATAAGTGTGATCAAACTTAACAACAACTTGAAATGCATGTATTATCTCTCACGCCGAGGAACGACATTCGTAATTGTTAAAAACATATTTTAAGTAATCAGTAAGTGTGGGCCAACCAACCGTGTGTGCCCTTTGTCGTGTATGTATAGATTTGTGAAAAGTGGAGTTAACTAATTAAGATCAGCAAGGCACAGCAGTGTTTGTGCTTCCACCCTGCTGTGGAGGTCCACCTGTGGGTTGAAGTCATGGCTTGGCAGTGTCTTTGAACTCGAGGAGAAAATGGACACTGGCGACCATGATCCAGAAACTTTTCTGTCACAGAAAGATTGAATGAGAGCTCCTGTTATGAGCCTGGCCACACCTACATACATATTCCACCAGCAGCTGTAGTGTGCGTGTACCCTGTTCCACTACTAGTCATTCCCTTTCCTCTTCCACTCGCATAAAGAGTGAGGTAGAAATGAATATCTATATGCGTCTGTGTAAGCCCCAGTATCTTATAGCTTATCTTTATAATTCATATGCAAAATGTATGCTGCTGGCAGTAGAATCATTCTGCATTCGGCTTTAGATGCCAGTTCTCTAAATTTCTCTATACAGTGTTCCTCAAAAAGAATATTGCTTTCTCTCCAGGGATTCCCATACGAGTTCCCAAAGCATCTATGTACAACTTACATGTCATTTGAAAATACCGTTAACACATCCTTCTCTCTCTCTCTCTCTCTCTCTCTCTCTCTCTCTCACTCACTCACTCACTCACTCACTCACACACACACACACACACACACACACACACACACACACACACACACACACACACACACACACACACACACAACCATAAATGTTGTCTAAATCATCTTGTATCACAGCATCATCTGCAAACAACCGCACATTATTCCCCACCCTGCTTGCCAAATCATTATGTTTACAGAAAACACTTCCCTAGGGGCATTCCTGACAATACCATTGTTTCCGTTGAACACTCGTCTCATTAGAGGAGTTTGTTAAGAGTGGTTACATTACTTTATCATGAGTCTGAGTAGATATGTGCTTTCTTACGGTCCTCAATCATCTGCAAACAGAAATAAAATTACATGGCCAGAAGTATTGGAACTGCACAGCAGGTCCACTGCATCAAGAAAGTACAAAGTGCAGCAGCAAATTTAAAGATCTATTCACAGCAAATGAGAGACAAGAGTGTTACTATGGAACGGTGGGTTTCCTACGGATTTCCATGAATACTACTACAGGTTGTTGAATGGAGATGTGGATCGTGTGCTGCCTAAACCAGACATAAGTACAGAGAGATGACAAACCAAAGATTCTGTGTGAGAGCTCCCACAGTTGTTTCTATAGGTATTTTGAAGCAATAAATTGCAACGGGCACCAGTATATTTGATTTACCTGTTGCACCAATCTGAAAAATCCAATAAATATTTCTCACTGTGGAACAATGAATGGTAAATGGTTATCAATCTCATACCCTAATATTTGTGTTTTGGAACAGATGAGACAGTATGCCATGCACTTGTGACCACCCACTTTCTGGGAGGGCATGGTGAAAGCATCATTAAGAATGGGAGGTTAAACCCTAGTATACCTTTCTGTTTACATAATTAGGCGTTCACAGTTTTCCTGTCGATGGCATGGAATAAACTGCAAGTTCCTCTTTTTCAGTTTGCAAAAGCCACAAGATTTTACATACCACTTAAAATTTTGAAAATGGTGCCTTAACATGATAACGAGTCACTCCCTAAACGAATGTGATAATTAACGTACCCTAAATATGAGTGTAAATTTATTTACCACAACAGGGCTTATTTATTGCGTCCGAGTGTTACTTAGGAGTAACAATTGTTTCTACACAATCAGAACAAGATTATGAAATTTTTAGATATGTTTTTCAGATTTACTTGCCCCTTAAGGTTTTAGGGAGAAATAAAGCTTTCAACAGCTTCTCTGTTATTGACAGGACCTGCCTGTTGAACCGCACACTGTCATCCTCTGTATGTAAAAAACTGTCACAGTGTTACTGGCAGAGCTAACTCTCTTAACTGAGTATGGAAGAAGCTCCCAAATGCTCAAGCTATCTGTGCACCCTCATGTGGGAATAGGAGAAAATTATCCCATAATGCTGTCACAAAAGAAATTTTGATTATTGGAAAATTCTGTTCTAATGTAGTGTATAACCACTCAGATACAACCATTTCAGTGTTGTGTATTTGATAACAGCACTTGCCACCATTATCTTTCTTCCCAATTCCAAATTTTATGGACAAAAACGTTGCAAGAGTTTGTTTTACATCTTGAGGTTGCTTCCTGACTACCACATCAAATTAATAAACACTGCCAGAGATGAAATAAGTTATATGTGAGATATCCTGAGGGAGATGAATTAAAATACCTATACATGTCAAACATATTTTTATTTCTTTCTGGATGAAGGCATAGCCGCTTACACTATAATTCAACAACATTGTTAACATCCACTTTCCGCAGCAGGCAATAAAGATATAAAAATAGATGATGTATATAAATCAAGAATCTGCTTTTATAAGAGATCAGTAACAAAATAATGGTAAGTGGCCATAAAAGTGTAAATCAGCATCAACATATTACAATGACTTACAAAACACTGTGAGTGACAGTAGGGGATAACTTTAATAATGTATTTCAGGATAGTTAGTAATATTCTTTAATGTTCAGAACATACTAACAGTGAAACATCAAACTAAACTTAAATAACATATTAAACACAAACAACTTTCTTTTTTTTACAATTATAGCTTTGAAAACTAAATTACAAACAAGTGTTAGGCAATGCTATACATAAATTCGAGATAAAAATGGCAATAGTGACAAGGATTCAGATGAGGCATTAAAGAAATGATACACTGGTGTATTTAACATCCAAATGAATACAGAATTCCATCAAATGAACAATTCAATCATATCATTTAATTTTACTTTATTGTTGCAGCAACATATGTGGACACGAAAAATTTATTGAATAAAGCAGAAATTTGTATTAAGCAGTCTTGCTTCAGGTGGTAATGCAGTCATCATTGCACTGATTAACAATCAACTCATCTAACAGAATAAATAAATAATTACAAATTTACTGTCCAGTGAATAGACTATTATAAGTGTTGTTCATGTCATCAATGTCGTTATCATCGCCATTAATACTGTTCACTGTGCTGTGTGTTATTTATGTAATGTTATAAATTAACTGGGTCAAAGAGCACTTCATGACACATTCGATGCTGTAGAATTAAATACTCTGAAACCCCTGATGGATGTTCTCAAAAAGAAGTACATGCCACATATGCACAGCCTTTATTGCTACTACTTTAGAGGCAGTCTTGGATAAGGTAGTGGTAAGCTGTCAAGTTACAGTTCACAGTGCCGCAAACGTATGTCGGCTACCCATGTCTTGTGTTGCATAAGAAGGGCTTTGATGCACATACAGATTCATATCCATATAAAATTTGAGAACTGTTGTTCATGGGTGGAGTGAGGATGGGTCTGTGTAGGACCAATTTTCTCTTGGAAAGGAAACTGAAGCCTCTTCACAAGTGTCATGTTACCCACTGCACCTGCAAATGGAGGTACAAAGAACAGGGTGTGGTAGACAGTGTGATAGCAGTACAGATTAATCCAGGAGTCTAAGAAATATGGAATGTCCAGTACAGCTAGGAACAGATCGTAATCCTGGTGGCTGCACACCTATCAAGAGAAATTCTTGCACCCCAGAGATGGTCATCCACTCAAGAATGTTTTCATCTCCACACCAGTCCCATTGTAGCACTAGTCCCATCGTCAAATCAGCCCCATCGTAGCACTAGTTATGCTGTTACATCCAGAAACATCATAGAAATGACGTTTCTGATTATCACAGAATGTCATTAGCTCTGATAGTATTGTTAACATGCGAATACAGAGCTCATTTGTTTTACACAAAAGTAGTATTGTTTTGACTTCTCCCATATGATGCATACAAATATAAAGTAACCAAGCAAAACTGAAGCTAACACAGCTAACATTTACAGCATTAAGTATCAGGTACCAGCAAGGCATCTTTACACTTAAAAATGCATGCAGAAATCAGTGTACAGTAAGAAAGGAAAGAATGTCTTTAAGCATTAATCTGAATGTTACTAAGTTTACATTTAATTTTGTATATTTTAAGATAATTGTGCATAAACTATTTTAATTATTATCATAAATTATAACTGTCTGTTTGGAATTGTGTTGACCCAAACTTAAGTTTCCTAGCGAACAATAAACATTTACATACATAATGTATAAACAGGTTACTATATAACATGAATAAAAGTACTTACGTAACTAGAAACATTCTAGATTAAGGAATAATCATTATGTCAACATGACAAATTACTATCAAGCAGTTACAACTTTTACAAGCAGCGCAATGGCAGATTTCTATAGTGATGTTTGCTACATACAGAATGTAAACATCAAAGGTAATTATAAGTTTAAGGTAGAAGATCAATTTTCAACATTTGGTAAATACAACTTCAGTTATAGCTGAGCAGTCTAAATATGCACATAGTGCAAACTTCACATCATCCTCTGTAAGTCATTCATTTTACATTATTGTTTGCACAACATACTTATATGTAGCATCTCTGTCCCAAATAATCCCACCACAAACCTCATAGTTTGGGCAATTACATAATATCAGACTGAATAACAATATTTTTGGCTTATACAGAACAAAGCAGTTATCTCACAAACAGCTGTATTCACATGATCTGAGTAAATATCAGTTTTGTCCGACACATGTTTCAAGATAAACAAAACAACAGCCAGTATTTTCTACAATGGAATAAAACTGCACCATAATTTTTTTGAATGCATTAAAACCCTAATATTAAAAAAAATGAAGCATACCTCTCAAATAGTTAATACTAAAAAGTCCATGATTATTTATGTAACATCAAGCAGGCATTGAAAAAATTATTATTATTTAACTAGAAATAATGTGAAATTCTGCACCCAGTGTCTGTGATGGATAATTTCCATCCTTCATCCAATTTTGTCATCTTAACTTTGTGGTGAGCTGATGACTCTGCTTTTTCAAATGGGCTAAAGAGACAACACAAAGAATACAAGGGGATGCTAAAAGTATTGTCAAGGTACTTGAAACAGCTGAAAGGCAGTGCCCAAACTACAAATATTCGCTCTCCCAGTGTGTAGTTATGCGACACAAACTGTATTTTTTTTTTTTACATAAATTGTACACTTGTTTGGCAATGTGTATAAAAAATTGTACAAAACACTTCAAAATTAACAGCAGATCATCATCATCTACAACTGTAAAAGATGTTATTGCTGTATGTATGGATTAGTTAATTAAAAAACTGTTTCCTCTTTCAATTAACATGACATATGTAATATTTCATAAATATTCTATGGTTGAATAAAGTAACTTACTAATATTTTCTGCACAATTTCGACTTTAAGCCCATAGATGCACACTAAATGCGGCAACATAACATAGTACATAAAACCAAAACCATTGGGCTGGGTCTCTAAAACTGAGGAGTACACAGTACTGATTGTGACAATTGCATCAGATTTTATCTTGGCCTGACTGGCAGCAACTTCAAGATATAATAAGTACAAGGATGCTTTTAGACTGAAAACATTTAAGTACATCTGCAACTGCCACTCACATGGCTCAATATAGATACAGCATTTCAAACACTAAAGATAATCTACAAACAAAATATACAACTAACTTATGGAGGAAAATGGGTATCTTAAAATAACTAGAAATATGCATTCACACCTTCAATTCATCTCAGCAAATTCTAAATGAGCAACTACAGCTGGCTAACAAACAATCCTGAAAATGTTCATTGCACTTTTCACACAAATTAAACATGATTGGTCTGTGTTAGGACTCTGAACAAGGGTATCCTTATTCCACTAGCTGCCCAACTTAACATCCATTGAAGAATATTGTCAGGGACCAAAATCAAAACACATGCCATTGCTTCTCGAGAGTAGCCTGATAAATCTTCTTGTTAATTTCTCCTATGACATGCTACAATTAGAGTTCCTCACTTGTAAGAAGTGCACTTTTCTGGACAAAGCATTTTTCTGTTATTTAGATTTGTATCGTCCACACATTCTTTACTTAACATACAGTAGATGAGATGTTTCCTTGTTGAGAAATGAGTGATATCATTGGTCAGTGGATAGACTTTTCACTGTAAGCAAAATCATTACATGTGAAGTACTTGTCAAAGGCTGCAACTGATGAAAAATACTGTGAAGTGTGTGCACAACACAGTGGATTGTTTAGAATAAGTGCATTGTCTATAATTCTTAACTCTTCGTGTGTCATGCTGAAAATGCTTAAGGACCAAAGAAAGCCTAAATGATACCGACAAAACAAATCGAGGGTATGTAAGTATTTCATTTTATATTTTATCAAATACACGTATATTAGCACATTGTTGCAATTACTTAAAAAAAAGTAAGTAAATAAAATAAAAACCTGTAGACAGACATAATAGCTTGAGACTGGTAATGGCATTTAAATAAATACTTTTAGAAGTACTCATGGTTGGTTGCATTCTTAATCAACATTTGTTCACAGCTGATGAGTTCAGAAAGATCCAGAATGGATAATAGACCATTAAAATTATATGCTAAGCTGACAACAGCCAATGATTCAACATTACATATTTATAAAAGCATTTCAACCCTCAGAGAAATTTTGAAGTGAAATTATCTATAAAACATGATAAACTGAACTGTACATTTAACTATGTGGGCCCGAATAGTATGGAAACAAATGTGTACCCAGTAACTCAGATCCATAAGGGAATGCATCACATATCCTGTGACTATCTACATACTGCAAATAATAATGGTGTACTGGCATTTTTCCATATTATAAAAAGTTTTTACATCTATTTATCATGTTTTATGTTATTAAATTACAGGAAAATTGAAAATAACTCTGTGGGCAGCTACTGACAGGTTATGTATACAGAGATGCATGCTGAACTGATTACAAATAATGCAATATTAAATACTTGTTATTGTATGCAGGCCTGCAAGGGACTGCAAGTGCTTTATGTGGATCAAATCAGTTTCATATAAGCATCATTTCATTATACTGGAAGAAAAAAACATCGGGACAGTGGAAGGTTTATAAAACTAAACGAAACAAACCAGGACCAGAAATGAGAAAAATCAGTAAAAAGTAGTAAATAGTGTTATGATGATGAAACTTTCCAAATTATTACTAATGTTAACAGTTTAATTCCATTACCCACAGACATTCTTGAATTCATTCACAAATTACTGTAACTATTGTCACTGATAAGCTTATTAAGCAAACGACTTCATTGACATGAACGTTCATAAATATCCTGAAGCTTATTAGCAAGAAAAACAGATATAAAAGACTGAAGGTGACACTGTCAAAAGGGTGCAACAGTAAAGAACTGACTTATTTGTAACTACAGATTCTTTAATTTTTTGTATTTTCATTAAATACGCCACCAGCTTGTTCCCCTATCCAGGTGTTTTGCTATTTCATACTTCAAATATCTGTATCTGTGCTTACAAACATATCAATTCTTTACCATTGGATCGTTTTGACAACTTCACTTTCAGTTCTTTATATCAATTTTTCCCATGGATAATAAGTTTCAGGGCTACTCAAAATTCATGCAGGTTCAAGATCCGTGCCAACATAGTTGAGGGCAAAAGCTAGTGGATATTAAGAGAAGAATTGGAATGCCCAAGCCTTCAGAAATAAGAGTAAATTATTTACAGACAGACACCTTAGTATACAAAGAAGAAGGACAGTGACTTGGATCATTTTAAATTATAGTTGCCAGGAGTGGACTTTGTAGAAACAGGAAAAAATATACAGAAGCATTAGGAATGTGAAGTTGCAGAAAATCTGCTACAACATCCTGGGCCGGAAGAAGATATTTTTCCCATTTGGTTGCAGTTGCTGCTCACTGTTAACCCATTGTGATACAGATTTTCTGGACACACAACTTGGTGTTTTTTCAGGCTTTTCACTTTAAATGTGTTTTTGTGAAACTTTTACATTTATTTACGTCTCTAATAGTTTTACGTCTCTATATCAGGCTGATTTTCTTTCAGCCCAAGATGTTCATAAACACTGCCCGGCTAAGAAATTGAAATTCGCAGAAATAAAAGAAATGCCATGGGTTCAGACGGTATGTGATGTTACTTTAGTGATTACAAAATTGAGTCAGATTTACAAAGAACTTGGCAGTATGATCTCACTTATCAATATGACATGCACCAAATTGCCCTTCTTGCATACACTCGTTTGGTTGGAAGGGTGTCATAAGGCCACTAGATTCCTTCCTCGGGCAAGCTGGCCTCAAACTCCTGTAATGGTCCACAATATTCTGGATACTGACACTGGGGCAGAGTTTATGTCCAAGCTCGTGCCACATATGCTCTGCAGGGAACATATCTAAGGATTTTGCTGACTATGGGAGCAGCTAATACCATGCATACAATTGATACATACACATGCCACTATGTGGATGAGCACTGTTGTGTTGGAAATAACATCACGATACTGTCATACAAGATGTAACACGAGGATTATCGACATCTGAAAGATTGTTGTTCCGTCACAGTTCCCTCAATCACTATCAACTGCAACCTACATTCATAACCATTTGCTGGCCATACTGTGCCTTTCCAAAACATTGGAAGAATGGAATGTCCCCCAAGCTGCCGCCACACGTGCTGACAGTGGTCATCGGGGATAGTGCAGAACCGTGATTCAACACTGAACACAATGTGACACCTCTCATCAGTAGTCTACCCGATGGTGCTCACACCTCTTGTATACCCTCCACCATCAACACTAGTGGCCTTTCTACTTTCGCTGAGAACCGCTGCTGTAATTGTGTACATGCCCGCTAATAGTTTGTACTTGTACAAAGTTACACTGTTATGGGTGCTTTATTTCCTTTTTCCAGACACTGCATATGAGGTGTGATCAAAAAGTTACAGGAATTTAATTCTGTCGGCTGTATACATTTTTGTTCTTTTCTTATTAGTACACGTGTTCCTGATGTACCGTACATATATTTACATCTATTTTCAGTATTTAGTTCATTGTTGACAGTGGAAAAGGAGGTTTTTGTTTTTGAGTGCTCAGAGAATTTTTACTTTCAAAAAAGATGGATCAAAGATTCTCCATTAAATTTTGTTTAAAAATGGAACAAAGTGCAGTATCGCATTGGAAACATCGAGTGTGGCTTTTGGCGACTCTACTACGAGTACAAGACTTTACAAGTGGTACAAATGTTTCAAAGATGGTTGAGAAGATGTTGAAAATGACTACTGCAATTACTGACGACAATGTGGTAGGAGCGAAGTAAATTGTGGTAACCACAACCATCAGCAGGAATGGCTGGGGTTGCGGATCGGAGCCGCCAGGCAGGGAAGACACCAGCGGTGGAGCACGCACCACAAGGTAAACACAGGACAAGTCGGACGACAGACCAATGACACCTGACAACAACCAACCGCTACCGACTATAGGCGACACAAGGAGGAAGAGATAAACAACAGAGGCTTGTGGAAACCAAACACCAAACGTAAATCCACTCAGAACCAGAGCCAGGCTATTGTCAACAACGAGCAACGACCAGAATGCACTACCACCGAGATAGAAACAAAACCCAGAGCGAGTACCAGACTGGCTGGACTAGGGCAGAGCGGGTCCCTATTACGAAACCGGAGAGAGCAGCTATTGGCCACTGTCTGCACGTGGCTTTCACTGTGACATAGATTAAGGCTTCCTGAATGAAAATGAGGAGAGATTTAATTAGGTGAAAAATGAATTAGTTACTTAAATTGTATCCTTTATTTCTCATCAACTGAGTTTGCACATGTTCCCCATGTGCTAAATATAATGCATAAATATGAATTATGTTCACTGGAAGCTCAGATGTAACTAAAGAAGATCTACGTAGTTAGTGTGTGTGTGTGTGTGTGTGTGTGTGTGTGTGTGTGTGTGTGTGTGTGTGTGTGTGTGTGTGTGTGTGTGTGTGTGTGTGTGAAGTTTGATTTCAACTTGCAATGGTACAGAATATAAAATACAATGGCCAGGTTGCCCTGCCTTACCACACAGACATAGGACACTCATTTACAGAAGGAAATGGCTTTCACTCAAATCATTTTTCAATGTCGGCCACTGTGGAAGACATGTTCTACAACAAACACATTGTTAATGATATGCAGAAAAACCTGCATATTCATTCCAGTGGCAGGAAAATGTATCTCCTGGAGCGGATAGATATACATTTATAAATGAAAAATAACAAAATGTATACCACCAGAAAAAGAATGGTTTACCAGTCACACCTGATTCTACTGACTCTTTTAGACCTTTTGTAAAGTTACAGAATTTTTAATACTGCAGTTTACCACAATAGCATTGTCTGTGTTTTCACGTCGACTAAAGATCTTATTCTTTGCCAAACCCACAACGCTTCTCAACTCTCAACTGCTTCAATCCTGTATATGAACATGAGGAATTAGAGCACAGCAGAAAGGCCTTTTGAAGTACATTACTTGACACACATTTCCTCAGACAGGTCCGATAATAATTTAAGTTAAATAGTGACAACAGTTGGAGACTGTGGCTGAAATTCACTACATTCTAGTTCAATCCCAAGGAAACATGTACGCCAGGTTAGTGCTGTTTCCTCTAAATACACGAGTTACAACAAAATACTTTGTCGATGACTAATATTCAGTGTTTTATCAAGAATGAAAACACATGATACGTGAAGGATAGAAAATACTGCGAAGCTACTCACACCACGCGCATTAAATCACCTCCTACTCCTCCTTTCACAAGGTACACTTCAGGAGACAAGCACACATTTACACAACATAGGCCAGAATCAACACAAAAACACACACAAAAACACACACATTTACATTAAGCGATAAAATCCCCCTGCCCGAATAAAATGCAAAACTAAGTCCGCTATGGAACAGTCATAAGTTAAAAGCGCAGAGAGCATTTCAGCCATCGCAAAAGTCTGCCTGAGCACACTTAAAAGGGCGCACTCCAACAGAATATGGACCACTGTCAAGGAAGCCCCACAACGACAAAGAGGTGGATCCTCACGACACAGGAAATAACTATGCATCAGTCAGGTGTGGCCAATGCGGAGATGACAAAGGATGACTGAGTCCCTGCGGTGGCACGCATGGATGACCAGCACACAGTCATCGTCTCCTTGTTATGACGGAGTTTGTTTGGCATGGGCAGGTTGCGCCAATCACTGTCCCATAAATCTAAAACTTTTTGGCGTAATAGTGCGCGCAAATCAATCTCCGGGAGGCTAATCTCCAGAGATGCTTTACTGGTGGCCTCTTTCGCCAGGCAGTCAACAGTTTCATTGCAAGCTATCCCAACATAGCCTGGGTTCCAAACAAAGACAACAGATCCGCCGCAACGGGCAAGATTATGCAGGGACAACTGGATAGCCATCACCAGACGAGAATGAGGGAAACACTTGTCGAGAGCTGGTAAACCGCTCAGGTAATAGCCACAGATAATGAAGGACTCACCTGAGCAGGAGCGGAGATACTCTAGAGCTCGAAAGATGGTGACCACGTCAGCAGTGTAAAAGCTGCAGCCAGCCGGAAATGAAAGATGTTCACAATGGTCCCCTAGAGTTAGGGCATAACCGACACGACCAGCAACCATCGAACCGACAGTGTAGACAATGCCAGAGCCGTGATACGTGGCTAAGATGGAATAAAAGTGGTGGCGCAAGACCTCCGGAGGGACTGAGTCCTTCGGGCACTGTGCCAATTACAGCCGAAGGCAAGGGCGAGGCACACACCAAGGCAGCATACACTATGTGGTATAATTAGTACACAGACACAATCAATACATTTCTTTTATGGAGTTTGTTTGTTGGAATGGTTACTACAAAGCAAAAATCATTGCATTTCATTCATTACCCTATGTATGGTTACTACAATCGTTACATTTCATCCATTACCTGATGTGACATATTTCTGAGGGAAGCTACATAAAGCTCCTCCCTCATTTCGTTTGTTTGTTGGAATGGTTCCTAAAAACCCAGAATCATGGCATTTCATCTATCACCCTATGTGAAATATTTCTGAGAAAAGCTACAGAAAGGTCCTCCCTCATTTGCGTTTGTTTTTTGGTATGGTTACTACAAAGCCAGAACCATCGCATTTCATCTATAACCCTATGTGATGTATTTCAGAGAGAAGGTGCAGAATGCTCCTCCCTCACTTTCATCTGATCGTTGGTATGATTAGTACACTACCCTACGTGAAGTATTTCTGAGAGAAGGTGCAGAAAGCTCCTCCATCACTTTCATCTGATTGTTGGTATGATTAGTACACAGACACAATCATTACATTTCATCCATTACCTGATGTGATTTATTTCTGAGGGAAGCTGCAGAAAGCTAATCCCTCAATTGGATCCCATTGTTGGTATGATTAGTACAGAGACAAAATCATTACATTTCTTTTATGGACTTTGTTTGTTGGTAGGGTTACTAGAAAGCCAGAATCATCGCATTTCATCTATTACCCTATGTGAAGTATTTCTGAGGAGAGCTACAGAAAGCTCCTCCCACATTTGCATTTGTTTGTTGGTATGGTTACCACATAACCAGAATCATTGCATTTCATCTATTACCCTATGTAATGTATTTCATGGAAAAGCTGCAGAAAGCTCTTCCCTCACTTGCATCTGTTTATGGTATGATTAGTACACAAACACAAACACTACATTTAATCCATTACCGGATGTGAAGTATTTCTGAGGGAAGCTGCAGAAAGCTCTTCCCTCACTTACATCTGTTTGTTGTTATTTTCAGTACACAGACACAATCACTGCATTTCATCCATTACCTGATGTGAAGTATTTCTGAGGGGGGCTACAGGAAGCTCCTACCTCAGTTGTGTTTGTTTGTTGGTATTATTACTACAAATCCAGGATCATCGCATTTCATCTGTTACCCTTTGTGATGTATTTCTGAGAA
The DNA here is from genome assembly GCF_023897955.1 of Schistocerca gregaria. Lineage (NCBI taxonomy): Eukaryota > Metazoa > Arthropoda > Insecta > Orthoptera > Acrididae > Schistocerca > Schistocerca gregaria. Next base: position 1,841,320 of record NW_026061863.1, on the reverse strand, counting down.
AAGCTACAGAAGGCTCAAGCGTCACTTGCGTTTGTTTGTTGGTATGGTTACTACAAAGCCAGAATCATTGCATATAATCCATTACCCTATGTGATGTATTTCAGCCAATGAAAGCTCCTTAATCACTTGCCTCTGTTTGTTGGAATGATTAGTACACAGACACAATCAGTACATTTCACCCATTGCCTGATGTGAAATATTTCAAAGGGAAGCTATGGAAAGCTCCTCCATGATTTGCGTTTGTTTGTTGGTGGGGTTACTACGATGCCGGAATCAACGCATTTCATCTATTACCCTATGTGATTTATTTCTGAGAATAGCTAGAGAAACCTCCTGCATTATATGTGTTTGTTTGTTGCTATGGTTACTACAAAGCCAGAATCATTGCATTTCAACCATTGCGATATGTAGTGTATTTCAGCGAGGAGCAGCAGAAAGCTCCTCCCTCACTTGCATCTGTTTGTTGATATTCTTACTACAAAACCAGAATCATTGTATTTCATTTATTACTCTATGTGATGTATTTCAGGGAGGAGTAGCAGAAAGCTCTTCCCTCACTTGCATCTGTTTGTAGCTATTATTAGTACACATACACAAACATTAAATTTCATTTACTAGATGATGTGAAGTATTTCTCAGGGATGCTCTGGAAGCAGCTCCCTTATTTGCATTTGTTTGTTGGTATGGTTACTACAAAGCCAGAATTATACCATTTCATTTATTACCCAATGTGATGTATTTCAGAGAGAACTTGCAGAAAGCTCCTCCTTCACTTGCATCTGTTTGTTGTATGATTAGTACACAGATACAAACAATACATTTCATTTATTACACGATGTGAATTATTTCTGAGGTATGCTACAGAAATCTCCTCACTAATTTGCATTTGTTTGTTGGTATGGTTACTACAAAGCCAGAATCATCGCACTTCATTTATTAACCTATGTGAAGTATTTCTGAGAAGAGCTACAGAAAGCTCCTCCCTCAATTGCATTTGTTTGTTGCTATGGTTACTACAAAGCCAGAATCATCGCATTTCATCTATTACCGTATCTGAGGTATTTCAGAGAGGAGCAGCAGAAATTTCCTCCCTCACTTGCTCTGTATGTTGGTATGATTAGTACCCAGGCACAATCATTACATTTCATCCATTACCTGATGTGAAGTATTTCTGAGGGAAGGTACAGAAAGCTCCTCCCTCATTTGCGTTTGTTTGTTGGTATGGTTATTGTGAAGCCAGAAACATTGTGTTTCATCCATTATCCTATGTGGTGTATCTCAGAGAGAAGCTGCAGAAAGCTCATCCCTCACTTGCAACTGTTTGTTGTTGTGATTAGTACACAGACACAATCATTACACTTCATCCATTACTTGATGTGAAATATATCTGAGGGAAGCTACAGAAAGCACCTCCCTCATTTGCGATTGTTTTTTGGTATGATTACTACAAAGCCAGAATCATCGCATTTCGTCCATTACCCCATGTGATGTATATCAGAGAGAAGCTGCAGTATGCTCTTTCCTCACTTGCATCTGTTTATGGCAATATTAGTACACAGACACAATCATTACCTTTCATCCATTACCGGATGTGAAGTATTTCTGGGGGAAGGTACAGAAAGCTCCTCCCTCATTTGCATTTGTTTGTTGCTATGGTTACTACAAAGCCAGAATCATCGCATTTCATCTATTACCCTATCTGAGGTATTTCAGAGAGGAGCAGCAGAAATTTCCTCCCTCACTTGCTCTGTATGTTGGTATGATTAGTACACAGGCACAATCATTACATTTCATCCATTACCTGATGTGAAGTATTTCTGAGGGAAGGTACAGAAAGCTCCTCCCTCATTTGCGTTTGTTTGTTGGTATGGTTACTGTGAAGCCAGAAACATTGTGTTTCATCCATTATCCTATGTGGTGTATCTCAGAGAGAAGCTGCAGAAAGCTCGTCCCTCACTTACAACTGTTTGTTGTTGTGATTAGTACACAGACACAATCATTACACTTCATCCATTACTTGATGTGAAATATATCTGAGGGAAGCTACAGAAAGCACCTCCCTCATTTGCGTTTGTTTTTTGGTATGATTACTACAAAGCCAGAATCATCGCATTTCGTCCATTACCCCATGTGATGTATATCAGAGAGAAGCTGTAGTATGCTCTTTCCTCACTTGCATCTGTTTATGGCAATATTAGTACACAGACACAATCATTACATTTCATCCATTACCGGATGTGAAGTATTTCTGGGGGAAGCTAAAAATGCTCCCCCGTCATTTGCGTTTGTTTGTTGGTGGGGTTACTACAAAGCCAGAATCATCGTATTTCTCATCTATTACCCTATGTCATGTATTTCAGAGGAAAGCTCCTGAAAGCTCCTTTCTCACTTGCAACAGTTCGTTGGAATGATTACTACAGAAAGCACCTGCCTCATTTGCGTTTGATTGTTGGTATGGTTACTACAAAGCTAGAATCATTGCATTTCACCTATTTTCAGAGAAAAGCTGCAGAATCCTTGTCCCTCACTTGCACCTGTTTGTTGTTATGATTAGTACACAGAACGATCATTACATTTCATCCATTACCTGATGTGAAAAATTTCTGAGGGAAGCTACAGAAAGCTCCACCCTCATCTGCGTTTGTTTGTTGGTATGGTTACTACAAAGCCAGAACCATCACATTTCATCTATTACCCAATGTGAAGTATATCTGAAAAAAACTGCAGAAAACTCCTCCCTCATTTGTGTTTCTTTGTTGGTATGGTTACTACAAAGCCAGAATCATTGCATTTCATTTATTATCCTAAGTGAAGTATTTCTGAGGGAAGCAGCACAAAGCTCCTCCCTCACTGGCATCTGTTTGTTGATATGATTAGTACTCAGACACAACCATTACATTTCATCCATTACCTAATGTGAAGTATTTCTGAGGGTATTTACAGAAAGCTCTTCCCTCATTTACGTTTATTTGTTGGTATGGTTACTACAAAACCAGAATCATCGCTTTTTATCTGTTAACCTATGTGATGTATTTCAGAGAGAAGCTGCAGAAAGCTCCTCCCTCATTAGCATCTGTTTGTTGGTATTCTTACTACAAAACCAGAATCATCACATTTCATTTATTACTCTATGTGATGTATTTCAGAGTGAAGTTTGCAGAAAGCTCTTACCTCACTTGAATCTGTTTGTTGGTATTATTAGTGCACAGACACAAGCATTAAATTTCATTTACAAGATGATGTGAAGTATTTCTCAGATATGCTACAGAAAGCTCTTCCCTAATTTGCATTTGTTTGTTGGTATGGTTACTATGAAGCCAGATTCATCCCATTTCATTTATTACCCTATGTGATGTTTTTCAGAGAGAAGCTGCAATAGATGTAATTCAGAGAGAAGCTGCAATAATCTCTTCCCTCGCCTGCATCTGTTTTTGTATGTTTAGTACACAGACACATGTATTTCGGAGGAAAGCTGCAGAAAGCTCCTTTCTCACTTGCATCAGTTCGTTGGAATGATTACTACAGAAAGCACCTCCCTCATTTGTGTTTGTTTGTTGGTATGATTAGTACACAGACACAATCATTACATTTCATTTATTACATGATGTGAAATATTACTGAAGGCTGCTACTGAAAGCTTCTCCCTAATTTTCATTTCTTTGTTTGTATGATCACTACAAAGTTAGAATCATCACATTTCATCTATTACCCTATGTCAAATATTTCTGAGAATAGCTATAGAAAGTTCATCCCTCATTTGCATTTGTTTCTTCGTATGGTTATTACAAATCTAGAATCTTCGCAATTCATTTATTACCCTATGCGATGTATTTCAGAAAAAAAAAAACCTGCAGAAAGCTTTTCCCTCACTTGCATCTGTTTATGGTATGATTAGTACACATACACAATCACTGCATTTCATCCATCACCTGATGTTAAGTATTTCTGAGGGGGGCTAGCGAGGGCTCTTCCCCCATTTGCGTTTTGTTGTTGGTATGGTTACCACAAAGCCAGAATCATCGCATTTCATCTTTTGCCATGTGTGAAGTATTTCTGAAAAGAGCTACAGAAAGCTCAAGCGTCATTTGCGTTTGTTTGTTGGTATTGTCACTACAAAGCCAGAATCATTGCATTTCATCCATTACCCAATGTGATGTATTTCAGAGAGGAGCTGCAGAAAGCTCCTCCCTCACTTGCATCTGTTTATGGTATTCTTACTACAAAACCAGAATCATCGCATTTCATTTATTACTCTGTGTGATGTATTTTAGAGAGAAGTTGCAGTAAGCTCCTCCTTCACTTGCATCATTTTGTTGTATGATTAGTACACAGACACAAACATTACATTTCATTCATTACATGGTGTGAAGTATTTCTGAGGGATGCTACAGAAAGCTCCTCCATAATTTGCAATTGTTTGTTGGTATGGTTACTACGAAGCCAGAATAATTGCATTTCATCTATTACCCTATGTGAAGTATTTCTGAGAATACACAAACATTAAATTTCATTTACTAGATGATGTGAAGTATTTCTCAGGTATGCTCTGAAAGCAGCTCCCTAATTTGCATTTGTTTGTTGGTATAGTTACTACAAAGCCAGAATCATCCCATTTCACTTATTACCCATTGTGATGTATTTCAGAGAGAAGTTGCAGAAAGCTCCTCCTTCAATTGCATCATTTTGTTGTATGATTAGTACACAGACACAAACATTACATTTCATTTATTACATGAAGTGAAGTATTTCTGAGGGATGCTACAGAAAGCTCCTCCCTAATTTGCATTTGTTTGTTGGTATGGTTACTACGAAGCCAGAATCATCGCATTTCATCTATTACCCTATGTGAAGTATTTCTGAGTATAGCTACAGAGAGCTCCTCCGTCATTTGCATTTGTTTGTTGCTAGGCTACTACAAAGCCAGAATCATCGCATTTTACTATTACCCTATGTGAGGTATTCCAGAGAGGAGCAGCAGAAAGCTCCACCCTCACTTGCTCTGTATGTTGGTATGATTAGTACTGAGACACAATCATTACATTTCATCCATTACCTGATGTGAAGTATTTCTGAGGGAAGCTACAGAAAGCTCCTCCCTCATTTGCGTTTGTTTGTTGGAATGGTTACTACGAAGCCAGAATCATTGCATTTCATCCATTATCCTATGTAATGTAATTCAGCGAGACCATGCAAAAAGCTCCTCACTCACTTGCATCTGTTTGTTGGAATGATTAATACACAGACACAAACATCACATTTCGACCATTACCTGATGTGAAGTATTTCTCAGGGAAGCTACAGAAAGCTCCTCACTCCTTTGCGATTGTTTGTAGGTATGGTTACTACAATGCCAGAATCATCGCATTTCATCTATTACCTAATGTGATGTATTTCAGAAAGAAGCTGCAGAAAGGTCCTCCCTCACTTGCATCTGTTTGTTGGAATGATTAATACACAGACACAATCATCACATTTTGTCCATTACCTGATGTGAAGTATTTCTGAGGGAAGCTGCAGAAAGCTCTTCGCTCATTGCATTTGTTTTTGTTGTTCTGATCAGTACACAGACACAATCATTACATTTCATCCATTACCTGATGTGAAGTATTTCTGAGTGAAGCTACAATAAAATCCTTCCTCAGTTGCGTTTGTTGGTTGGTATGGTTACTACAAAGCCAGAATCATCGCATTTCATTTATTACCCTATGTGATGTATTTAAGAGAAAAGCTGCAGAAATCTCCTCCCTCATTTGCTTCTGTTTATGGTATGATTAGTACACAGACACAATCATTGCATTTCATCCATTACCTGATGTGAAATATTTCTGAGGGAAGCTACAGGAAGCACAACCCTCATTTGCGTTTCTTTGTTGGTATGGTTACTGCAATGCCAGAATCATCGCATTTCATCTATTACCTAATGTGATGTATTTCAGAAAGAAGCTGCAGAAAGGTCCTCCCTCACTTGCATCTGTTTGTTGGAATGATTAATACACAGACACAATCATCACATTTCGTCCATTACCTGATGTGAAGTATTTCTGACGGAAGCTACAGAAAGATCTTCCCTCATTTGCATTTGTTTATTGAAATGGTTACTATAAAGAAAGAATTATCGCATTTCATCTATTACCCTATGTGAAGTATTTCTGAGAATAGCTACAGAAAGCTACTCATTCATTTGCGTTTGTTTTTGGTATGGTTACTACAAAGCCAGAATCATTGCATTTCATCTATTACCCCATGTGATGTATTTCAGAGAAAAGTTGCAGATAACTCACCCCTCATTTGCAACTGTTTGTTGGAATGATTAGTACACAGCCAAAATCATTACATTTCATTTATTACATGATGTGAAGTAATTATGAGGTTAGCTACAGAAAGCTCCCCCCTCATTTGTGTTTGTTTGTTTTATGGTTACTACAAACCCAGATTCAAAGCATTTCGTCCATTACCAAATGTGATGTATTTTAGAGAGGAGCTGCAGAATCCTCATCCCTCACTTGCAGCTGTTTGTTGTTATGATTAGTATACAGACACAATCATAACATTTCATCCATTACCTGATGTAAAATATTTCTGAGGGAAGATGCAGAAAGCTCCTCCCCCATTTGCGTTTGTTTGTTGGTATGTTTAACTCAAAACCAGAATCATTGCGTTTCATCTATTACCCTATGTGATGTATCTCAAATAAAAGCTGCAGAAAGCTTTTCCCTCACTTGCATGTATTTATAGTATGATTAGTACACAGACACAATCATTATATTTCATTTATTACATGATGTGAAATATTACTGAAGGCTGCTACTGAAAGCTTCTCCCTAATTTTCATTTCTTTGTTTGTATGATCACTACAAAGATAGAATCATCACATTTCATCTATTACCCTATGTCAAATATTTCAGAGAATAGCTATAGAAAACTCATCCCTCAATTGCATTTGTTTCTTCGTATGGTTATTACAAATCTAGAATCTTCGCAATTCATTTATTACACTATGTTTTGTATTTCAGAAAAAAAAACCTGCAGAAAGCTTTTCCCTCACTTGCATCTGTTTATGGTATGATTAGTACACATACACAATCACTGCATTTCATCCATCACCTGATGTTAAGTATTTCTGAGGGGGGCTAGCGAGAGCTCTTCCTTCATTTGCGTTTTGTTGTTGGTATGGTTACCACAAAGCCAGAATCATCGCATTTTATCTTTTGCCATGTGTGAAATATTTCTGAAAAGAGCTACAGAAAGCTCTAGCGTCATTTGCGTTTGTTTGTTGGTATTGTTACTACAAAGCCAGAATCATTGCATTTTATCCATTACCCAATGTGATGTATTTCAGAGAGAAGCTGCAGAAAGCTCCTCCCTCACTTGCATCTGTTTATGGTATTCTTACTACAAAACCAGAATCACCGCATTTCATTTATTACTTGATGTGATATATTTTAGAGAGAAGTTGCAGTAAGCTCCTCCTTCACTTGCATCATTTTGTTGTATGATTAGTACACAGACACAAACATTATATTTCATTCATTACATGGTGTGAAGTATTTCTGAGGGATGCTACAGAAAGCTCCTCCCTAATTTGCAATTGTTTGTTGGTATGGTTACTACATTAGAACTACTGACGGCCTTGGGAGAGCCTGTCATGACAAAACTCTACCAGCTGGTGAGCAAGATGTATGAGACAGGCGAAATACCCTCAGACTTCAAGAAGAATATAATAATTCAAATCCCAAAGAAAGCAGGTGCTGACAGATGTGAAAATTACCGAACTATCAGTTTAATAAGCCACGGCTGCAAAATACTAACGCGAATTCTTTACAGACGAATGGAAAAACTGGTAGATGCAGACCTCGGGGAGGATCAGTTTGGATTCCGTCGAAATGTTGGAACACGTGAGGCAATACTGACCTTACGACTTATCTTAGAAGAAAGATTAAGAAAAGGCATACCTACGTTTCTAGCATTTGTAGACTTAGAGAAAGCTTTTGACAATGTTGACTGGAATACTCTTTTTCAAATTCTAAAGGTGGCAGGGGTAAAATACAGGGAGCGAAAGGCTATTTATAATTTGTACAGAAACCAGATGGCAGTAATAAGAGTCGAGGGGCATGAAAGGGAAGCAGTGGTTGGGAAAGGAGTGAGACAGGGTTGTAGCCTATCCCCGATGTTATTCAATCTGTATATTGAGCAAGCAGTAAAGGAAACAAAAGAAAAATTCGGAGTAGGTATTAAAATTCATGGAGACGAAGTAAAAACTTTGAGGTTCGCCGATGACATTGTAATTCTGTCAGAGGCGGCAAAGGACTTGGAAGAGCAGTTGAACGGAATGAACAGTGTCTTGAAAGGAGGATATAAGATGAACATTAACAAAAGCAAAACGAGGATAATGGAATGTAGTCAAATTAAATCGGGTGATGCTAAGGGAATTAGATTAGGAAATGAGACACTTAAAGTAGTAAAGGAGTTTTGCTATTTAGGAAGTAAAATAACTGATGATGGTCGAAGTAGAGAGGATATAAAATGTAGACTGGCAATGGCAAGGAAAGCGTTTATGAAGAAGAGAAATTTGTTAACATCGAATATAGATTTATGTATCAGGAAGTCGTTTCTGAAAGTATTTGTTTGGAGTGTAGCCATGTATGGAAGTGAAACATGGACGATAACTAGTTTGGACAAGAAGAGAATAGAAGCTTTCGAAATGTGGTGCTACAGAAGAATACTGAAGATAAGGTGGATAGATCACGTAACTAATGAGGAGGTATTGAATAGGATTGGGGAGAAGAGAAGTTTGTGGCACAACTTGACTAGAAGAAGGGATCGGTTGGTAGGACATGTTCTGAGGCATCAAGGGATCACCAATGTAGTATTGAAGGGCAGCGTGGAGGGTAAAAATCGTAGAGGGAGACCAAGAGATGAATACACAAAGCAGATTCAGGAGGATGTAGGTTGCAGTAGGTACTGGGAGATGAAGAAGCTTGCACAGGATAGAGTAGCATGGAGAGCTGCATCAAACCAGTCTCAGGACTGAAGACAACAACAACAACAACATGGTTACTACGAAGCCAGAATCATTGCATTTCATCTATTACCCTATGTGAAGTATTTCTGAGAATACACAAACATTAAATTTCATTTACTAGATGATGTGAAGTATTTCTCAGGTATGCTCTGAAAGCAGCTCCCTAATTTGCATTTGTTTGTTGGTATAGTTACTACAAAGCCAGAATCATCCCATTTCATTTATTACCCAATGTGATGTATTTCAGAGAGAAGTTGCAGAAAGCTCCTCCTTCACTTGCATCATTTTGTTGTATGATTAGTACGCAGACACAAACATCACATTTCATTTATTACATGAAGTGAAGTATTTCTGAGGGATGCTACAGAAAGCTCCTCCCTAATTTGCATTTGTTTGTTGGTATGGTTACTACGAAGCCAGAATCATCGCATTTCATCTATTACCCTATGTGAAGTATTTCTGAGTATAGCTACAGAGAGCTCCTCCGTCATTTGCATTTGTTTGTTGCTAGGCTACTACAAAGCCAGAATTATCGCATTTTACATATTACCCTATGTGAGGTATTCCAGAGAGGAGCAGCAGAAAGATCCTCCCTCACTTGCTCTGTATGTTGGTATGATTAGCACTAAGACAAAATCATTACATTTCATCCATTACCTGATGTGAAGTATTTCTGAGGGAAGCTACAGAAAGATCCTCCCTCAGATGAGTTTGTTGGCTCGTATGGTTACTACAAACACAGAAATATCGCTTTTCATCTATTACCCCATGTGATGTTTTCAGAGAGAGACTGCAGGAATCTCAACCCTCACTACCATCTGATTGTTGGTAAAATTAGTACACAGACACAATCATTACATTTCATCCATTGCCTGATGTGAAGTATTTCTGACGGAAGCTACAGAGAGATCCTCCCTCTTTTGCATTTGTTTATTTAAATGTTTACTATAAAGAAAGAATTATCGCATTTCATGTATTACCCTATGTGAAGTATTTCTGAGAATAGCTACAGAAAGCTACTCATTCATTTGCGTTTGTTTTTGGTATGGTTACTACAAAGCCAGAATCATTGCATTTCATCTATTACCCCATGTGATGTATTTCAGAGAAAAGCTGCAGATAACACACGCCTCATTTGCATCTGTTTGTTGGAATGATTAGTACACAGCCAAAATCATTACATTTCATTTATTAAATGATGTGAAGTAATTATGAGGGAAGCTACAGAAAGCTCCCCATCATTTGTGTTTGTTAGTTTTATGGTTACTACAAACCCAGATTCAAAGCATTTCGTCCATTACCCTATGTGATGTATTTTAGAGAGGAGCTGCAGAATCCTCATCCCTCACTTGCAGCTGTTTGTTGTTATGATTAGTATACAGACACAATCATAACATTTCATCCATTACGTGATGTGAAATATTTCTGAGGGAAGCTTCAGAAAGCTCCTCCCCCATTTGCGTTTGTTTGTTGGTATGTTTAACTCAAAATCAGAATCATTGCATTTCATCTATTACCCTATGTGATGTATTTCAAATAAAAGCTGCAGAAAGCTCTTCCCTCACTTGCATCTGTTTATAGTATGATTAGTACATAGACACAAACATTACATTTGATCCATTAGCGGATGTGAAGTATTTCTGAGGGAAGCTGCAGAAAGCTCTTCCCTCACTTACATCTGTTTGTTGTTATGATTAGTACGCAGACACAATCACCTCATTTCATCCATTACCTGATGTGAAGTATTTCTGAGAGGGATACAGCAAGCTCCTCCCGCATTTGTGTTTGTTTGTTGGAATTATTACTACAAAGCCAGAATCATCGTATTTCATCTATTAACCAATGTGAAGTATTTCTGAAAAAACTGCTGAAAAATCTCTCTCATTTGAGTTCCTTTGTTGGTATGGTTACTACAAAGCAAGAATCGTTGCATTTCATTTATTATCCTATGTGAAATATTTCTGAGGGAAGCTGCAGAAAGCTCCTCACTCACTGGCTTATGTTTGTTGGTATGATTAGTACACAGACACAATCATTACATTTCATCCATTACCTGATGTGAAGTATTTCTGAGGGAAGCTATAGAAAGCTCCTCCCTCATTTGCGTTTATTTGTTGGTATGGTTACTACAAAACCAGAATCATCGCATTTCATCTATTACCCTATGTGAAGTATTTCTGAGAATAGCTACAGGAAGCTACTCTTTAATTTGCGTTTGTATTTGGTATGGTTACCACAAAGCCGGAATCATTGCATTTCGTCTATTACCCCATGTGATGTATTTCAGATAAAAGCTGCAGAAAGCTCATCCCTCATTTGCATCTGTTTGTTGGAATGATTAGTACACAGCCAAAATCATTACATTTCATTTATTACTTGATGTGAAGTAATTCTGATGGAAGCTACAGAAAGCTCCCCCCTCATGTGCGTTTGTTTGTATTATGGTTACTACAAACCCAGATTCAAAGCATTTCGTCCAGTACACTATGTGATGTATTTTAGAGACAAGCTGCAGAATCCTCATCCCTCACTTGCACCTGTTTGTTGTTATGATTAGTATACAGACACAATCATAACATTTCATCCATTACCTGATGTGAAGTGTTTGTGAGTGAAGCTACAATAAAATCCTCCCTCATTTGCGTATGTTGGTTTTGTATGGTTACTACAAAGCCAGTATCATCGCATTTCCTCTATTACCCTATGTGATGTATTTCAGAGAAAAGCTGCTGAAAGCTCACCCTTCATTTGCTTCTGTTTATGGTACGATTACTACACAGACAAAATCATTGCATTTCATCCATTAGCTGATGTGAAGTATTTCTCAGGGAAGCTGCAGAAAGCTCTTCCCACGCTTGCATCTGTTTGTTGTTTAGATTAGTACACAGACACAATCATTACATTTCATCCATTACCTGATGTAAAATATTTCTCAGGGGACCTACAGAAAGCTCCTCTCTCAGTTGCGTTAGTTTGTTGATATGGTTGCTACAAATATAGTGTCATCGCATTTCATCTATTACCCTATGTGAAATATTTCTAAATAAAGCTACAGGAAGCTCAAGTGTCATTTGCATTTGTTTGTTGGTATGGTTACTACAAAGCCAGAATCATCGCATTTCATCTATTACCCCATGAGATGTATTTCTGAGAATAGCTGCAGAAAGCTACTCCCTCATTTGCTTTAGTTTTTTGCTATGGTTATTACAAAGCCAGAATCATCGCTATTCATCTATTACTTTATGTGATGTATTTCAGCATGGAGCTGCAGAAAGCTCCACCCTCACTTGCATCTGTTTTGTTATAATGATTAATACACACACACACTGATTACATATCATCCATTACCTGATGTGAACTACTTCTGAGGGAAGCTGCAGAGAGCTCTTCCCTCAGTTGCATCTGTTTATGGTATGATTAGTACACAGACACAATCATTATTTTTCATCCATTACCGGATGTGAAGTATTTATGAGGAAAGCTGCAGAAAGCTCATCCATCACCTACATCTGTTTGTTGTTATGATTAGTACACAGACACAATCATTTCATTTCATCCATTACCTGACGTGAAGTATTTCTGAGGGGGGCTACAGCAAGCTTCTCAATCACTTGCGTTTGTTTGTTGGTATTATAACTACAAAGTGAGAAACATCGCATTTCGTCTATTACTCTATGTGAAGTATTCCTGACAAAAGCTACAGAAGGCTCAAGTGTCATTTGCGTTTGTTTGTTTTTATGGTTACTACAAAACCAGAATAATCGCATTTCATCTATTAACCTATTTGATGTATTTCAGAGAGAAGCTGCCGAAAGCTACTCCCTCACTTGCATCTGTTTGTTGGTATTCTTACCAGAATCATCGCATTTCATTTATTACTCTATGTGATATATTTCAGAGAGAAGTTGTGGAAAGCTCTTCCCTCACTTGCATCTGTTCGTTGGTATTATTAGTACACATACACTAACATTACATTTCATTTATTACATGATGTGAAGTACTTCTGAGGGATGCTACAGAAAGCTCCTCCCTAATTTGCATTTGTTTGTTGCTATGGTTTTTACAAAGCCAGAATCATCGCATTTCATCTATTACCCTACGTGAAGTATTTCATAGAGGAGCAGCAGAAAGCTCCTCCCACACTTGCTCTGTATGTTGGTATGATTAGTACAAAGACACAATCATTACATTTTGTCCATTACCTGATGTGAAGTATTTCTGAGGGAAGCCACAGAAAGCACATCCCTCATTTGCATTTGTTTGTTGGAAAGGTTACTATAAGGCCAGAATCATTCGTTTCATCTATTACCCTATGTGAAGTATTTTTGAGAATAGTACAGAAAGCAACACCCTTATTTCCGTTTAGTTCTTTGGTATGGTTACTACAAAGCCAGAATCATCGCATTTCATCTATTACCCTGTGCGATATATTTCAGAGAATAGCTGCAGAAAGTTCATCCCTCATTTGCATCTGTTTATGGTATGATTAGTACACAGACACAATCATTACATTTCATCCATTACCGGGTGTAAAGTATTTCTGAGGGAAGCAGGAGAAAGCTCTTCCCACACTTGCATCTGTTTGTTGTTATCATTAGTACACAGACACAATCATTACATTGCATCCATTACCTGTTGTGAAGTATTTCTGAGTTGAGCTACAGTAAGCACCTCTCTCAGTTGTGTTTGTTTGTTGGTTTATTTACTACCAAGCCAGAATCATCACATTTCATCTATTAACCTATGTGAAATATTTCTAAAAAAATCTACAGAAGGCTCCTCCCTCATTTGCTTTTGTTTGTTAGAATGGATACTACAAAGCCAGAATCATTGCATTTCATCCATTATCCTATGTGATGTATCTCAGAGAGAAGCTGCAGAAAGCTCGTGCCTCACTTGCTCATTTTTTTGTTATGATTAGTACACAGACACAATCATTATATTTCATCCATTACCTGATGTGAAATATTTCAGAGGGAGGCTACAGAAAGCACAACCCTCATTTGGGTTTCATTTGTTGGTATGGTTACTACAAAGCCAAAATCATCGCATTGCATCTATTACCTCATCTGATGAATTTCTGAGAATAGCTACAGAAAGCTCCTCCCCCATTTGCTTTAGTTTGTTGGTATGGTTATTACAAAGCCAGAATCATCGCAATTCATCTACTACCTTATGTGATGTATTTCAGAAAGGATCTGCAGAAAGCTCCTCCCTGACTTGCATCTGTTTGTTATAATGATTAATACACACACACACTCATTACATTACATCCATTACCTGATGTGAAGTATTTCTGCGGGAAGCTGCATAAAGCTCTTCCCTCACTTGCATCTGTTTGTTGTTGTTATCAGTACACAGACACAACCATAACATTTCATCCATTACCTGATGTGAAGTATTTCTGAGAGAAATGTGTTTGTTTGTTGGTATGGTTCCTACAAATCCAGAATCTACGCATTTCGTCTATTACCCTATTTGAAGTATTTCTAAAAAATGCTACAGAAAGCTTAAGTGTCGTTTGCATTTAGTTTGTTGGTATGGTTACTACAAAGCCAGAATCATCGCATTTCATCTATTACCATATGTGAAGTATTTCTGAGAATAGCTACAGAAAGCTCCTCCATCTTATGTGTTTGCTTTTTGGTATGGTTACTACAAAGCCAGAATCATTGCATTTCATTTATTACCCTATGTGAAGTATTTCTAAAGAAAGAATACAGAAAGCTGAAGTGTCATTTGAGTTTAGTTTGTTCGTATGGTTACTACAAAGCCAGAATCATTGCATTTTATCTATTAACCTATGTGAGGTATTTCAGAGAGGAGCAGCACAAAGCTCCTCCCTCACTTGCTCTGTATGTTGATATGATTAGTACTAAGACACAATCATTACCTTTCATCCATTACCTGATGTGAAGTATTTCTGAGGGAAGCTACAGAAAGCTCCTCCCTCATTTGCGTTTGTTTGTTGGAATGGTTACTACAAAACCAGAATCATTGCATTTCATCTATTACCTAATGTGATGTATTTCAGAAAGAAGCTGCAGAAAGCTCCTCCCACACTTGCATCTGTTTTTTGGAATGATTAATACACAGACACAATCATTACATTTCATCCATTATCTGATGTGAAGTATTTCTGAGGGTAACTACAGAAAGATCCTCCCTCAGTTGCGTATGTTTGCTGGTATGGTTACTACAAAGCCAGAATTATCGCATTTTATCTATTAGCCCATGTGATGTATTTCAGAGAGAGACTGCAGAAATCTCCCCCCTCACTCCATCTGATTGACTCCATCAATCATTGCATTTCATCCATTACCTTATGTAATGTACTTCAAGGAGAACCTGCAGAAAGCTCCTCCCACACTTGCATCTGTTTGTTGGAATCATTAATACACAGACACAATCATCACATTTCGTCCATTACCTGATGTGAAATATTTCTGAAGGAAGCTATAGAAAGCTCCTCACTCATTTGAGTTTGTTGGTTGGTATGGTTACTACAAAGCCAGGATCATTGCATTTCATCCATTACCCGATGTGAGGTATTTCAGAGATACGCGGGAGAAAGCTCTTCCCTCACTTGCATCTGTTTATGGTATGATTAGTACACAGACACAATCATTTCTTTTCATCCATTACCGGATGTGGAATATTTCTGAGGGAAGCTGCAGAAAGCTCTTATCTCACTTACACATGTTTTTCGTTATGAATAGTACACAGACACAATCACTGCATTTCATCCATTACCTGATGTGAAGTATTTCCGAGGGGGGCTACAGAAAGCTCCTCCCTCATTTGCATTTTTTTTTGGTAAGGTTACTACAAAACCAGAAACATTGCATTTCGTCTATTACCATATGTGAAGTATTTCTAAAAAATGCTACAGAAAGCTTAAGTGTCATTTGCATTTAGTTTGTTGGTATGGTTACTACAAAGCCAGAATCATCGCATTTCATCTATTACCATGTGTGAAGTATTTCTGAGAATAGCTACAGAAAGCTCCTCCATCATATGTGTTTGCTTGTTGGTATGGTTTCTACAAAGCCAGAATCATTACATTTCATTTATTACCCTATGTGAAGTATTTCTAAATAAGCTACAGAAAGCTCAAGTGTCATTTGCGTTTAGTTTGTTGGTATGGTTACTACAAAGCCAGAAACATCGTATTTCATCTATCATCCCATGTGATGTATTTCTGAGAATAGCTACAGAAAACTCCTACCTCATTTGCGTTAGTTTGTTGATATGGTTATTACAAAGCCAGAATCGTTGCATTTCATCTATTACACTATAAGAAGTATTTCTGAGAATAGACACAAAATGCTCCTCCCTCATTTGCGTTAGTTTGTTGGGCTGGTTATTACAAAGCCAGAATCATCTGATTTCATTTTTTACCCTATGTGATGTATTTCACATTGAAGCACCAGAAAGCTCCTCAGTCATTTGCATCTGTTTGTTGGTATGATTAGTACACCGACACAATCATTACATTTCATCCATTACCTGATGTAAAATATTTCTGAAGGAAGCTATAGAAAGCTCCTCCCTCATTTGCGTTTGTTAGTTGGTACGGTTACTACAAAGCCAGAATCATTGCATTTCATCCATTACCCTATGTGATGTATTTCAGAGAAAAGCTGCTGAAAGCTCCTGCCTCACTTGCATCTGTTCATTGGTATCCTTACTACAAAACCAGAATCATTGAATTTCATTTATTACTCTTTGTGGTGTACTTCAGGGAGAAGTTGCAGAAAGCTCTTCCCTCACTTGCATGTGTTTGATGGTATTATTAGTACACATACACAAACATTAAATTTCATTTACTAGATGATGTGAAGTATTTCTCAAATATCGTCTGAAAGCAGCTCCGTAGTTTGCATTTGTTTGTTGGTAAGGTTACTACAAAGCCAGAATCATCCCATTTCATTTATTACCCAATGTGATGTATTTCAGAGAGAAGTGGCAGAAAGCTCCTACTTCACTTGCATCTGTTTGTTGTATGATTAGTTCACATACACAAACATTACATTTCATTTATTACATGATGTGAAGTATTTCTGAGGGATGTTACAGAAAGCTCCTCCCTAATTTGCATATGTTTGTTGGTATGGTTACTACGAAGCCAGAATCATCGCATTTCATCTATTACCCTATGTGAAGTATTTCTGAGTATAGCTACCAAAAACTCCACGTCATTTGCATGTGTTTATTGCTATGGCTACTACAATGCCAGAATCATTGCATTTTATCTATTACCCTATGTGAGGTATTTCAGAGAGGAGCAGCAGAAAGCTCCTCCCTCACTTGCTCTGTATGTTGATATGATTTGAACTAAGACACAATCATTACATTTCGTCCATTACCTGATGTGAAGTATTTCTGAGGGAAGCTACAGAAATCTCCTCCCTCACTTCCATATGATTGTTGGTGCCATTAGTACACAGACACAATCATTACATTTCGTCCATTCCTTGATGTGAAGTATTTCTGAGGGAAACTACAGAAAGCTCCTCCCTCATTTGCGTTTGTTTGTTGGAATGGTTATTACGAAGTCAGAATCATTGCATTTCATCCATTACCCTATGTAATGTACTTCAGAGAGAACCTGCAGAAAGCTCCTCCCTCACTTGCATGTGTTTGTTGGAATCATTAATACACAGACACAATCATCACATTTCGACCATTACCTGATTGAAGTATTTCTCAGGGAAGCTACAGAAAGCTCCTCACTCCTTTGCATTTGTTTGTACGTATGGTTACTACAATGGCAGAATCATCGCATTTCATCTATTACCTAATGTGATGTCTTTCAGAAGGAAGCTGGAGAAAGCTCCTCCCTCACTTGCATCTGTTTTTTGGAATGATTAATACACAGACACAGTCATTACATTTCATCCATTACCTGATGTGAGGTATTTCTGAGGGAAACTGCAGAAAGATCCTCCCTCAGATGCGCTTGTTGACTGGTATCGTTACTAGAAAGCCAGAATTATCTCATTTCATCTATTACCCCATGTGATGTATTTCAGAGAGAGACTGCAGAAATCTCCTCCCTCACTTCCATCTGATTGCTGGTACCATTAGTACACAGACACAATCATTACATTTTGTCCATTACCTGATGTGAAATATTTCTGACGGAAGCTATAGGAAGATCCTCCCTCATTTGCGTTTGTTTGTTGAAATGGTTACTATAAAGAAAGAATTATCGCATTTCATCTATCACCCTATGTGAAGTATTTCTGAGAATAGCTACAGAAAGCTACTCATTAATTTGCGTTTGATTTTGGTATGGTTACTACAAAGCCAGAATCATTGCAATTCATCTATTACCCCATGTGATGTATTTCAGAGAAAAGCTGCAGAAAGCTCATCCCTCATTTGCATCTGTTTGTTGGAATGATTAGTACACAGCCAAAATAATTACATTTCATTTATTACTTGATGTGCAGTAATTCTGAGGGAAGCTACAGAAAGCTCCCCCCTCATTTGCGTTTGTTTGTATTATGGTTACTACAAACCCAGATTCAAAGCATTTCCTCCATTACACTATGTGATGTATTTGAGAGAGAAGCTGCAGAATCCTCATTCCTCACTTGCACCTGTTTGTTGTTATGATTAGTATACAGACACAATCATAACATTTCATCCATTACCTGATGTGAAATATTTCTGAGGGAAGCTACAGAAAGCTCCACTCCCATTTGCGTTTGTTTGTTGATATGTTTAACTCAAAACCAGAATCATTGCATTTCATCTATTACCCTATGTGATGTATTTCAAATAAAAGCTGCAGAAAGCTCTTCGCTCATTGCATTTGTTTGTTGTTCTGATCAGTACACAGACACTATCATGACATTTCATCCATTACCTGATGGGAAGCATTTCTGAGTGAGGCTACAATAAAATCCTCCCTCAGTTGCGTTTGTTGGTTGGTATGGTTACTACAAAGCCAGAATCATCGCATTTCATCTATTACCCTATGTGATATATTTCAGAGAAAAGCTGCAGAAAGCTCATCCCTCATTTGCTTCTGTTTATGGTATGATTAGTACACAGACACAATCATTGCATTTCATCCATTAACTGATGTGAAATATTTCTGAGGGAAGCTACAGAAAGCACAACCCTCATTTGCTTTTTTTTGTTGGTATGGTTACTACAAAGCCGGAATCATTGCATTTCATCTATTACCCTATGTGATGTATTTCAGGGAAAAGCTGCAGAAAGCTCATCCCTCATTTGCATCTATTTATGGTATGATGAGTACACAGACACAATAATTACATTTCATCCATTACCGGATGTGAAGTATTTCTCAGGGAAGCTGCAGAAAGCTCCTCCCACACTTGCTTCTGTTTGTTGTTACGATTAGTACACAGACACAATCATTACATTTCATCCATTACCTGATGTGAAATATTTCTCAGGGGAGCTACAGAAAGCTCCTCTCACAGTTGCGTTTGTTTTTTGGTATGGTTACTACAAATATAGTGTCATCGCATTTCATCTATTACCCTATGTGAAATATTTCTAAATAAAGCTACAGGAAGCTCAAGCGTTATTTGCGTTTGTTTGTTGGTATGGTTACTACAAAGCCAGAATCATCGCATTTCATCTATTACCCCATGAGACGTATTTCTGACAATAGCTACAGAAAGCTACTCACTCATTTTCTTTAGTTTTTTGCTATGGTTATTACAAAGTCAGAATCATCGCAATTCATCTATTACTTTATGTGATGTATTTCAGCATGGAGCTGCAGAAAGCTCCACCCTCACTTGCATCTCTTTGTTATAATGATTAATACACACACACACTCATTACATAACATACATTACCTGATGTGAAGTATTTCTGAGGGAAGCTGCAGAAAGCTCTTCCCTCAGTTGCATCTGTTTATGGTATGATTAGTACACAGACACAATCATTACTTTTCATCCATTACCGGATGTGAAGTATTTATGAGGGAAGCTGCAGAAAGCTCATCCCTCACCTACATCTGTCTCTTGTTATGATTAGTACACAGACACAATCACTTCATTTCATCCATTACCTGATGTGAAGTATTTCTGAGGGGGGCTACAGCAAGCTCCTCAATCATTTGCGTTTGTTGGTTGGTATTATTACTACAAAGCCAGAATCATCGCATTTCATCTATTACCCTATGTGAAGTATTCCTGAGAGAAGCTATAGGAGGCTCAAGTGTCTTTTGCGTTTGTTTGTTTTTATGGTTACTACAAAACCAGAATCATCGCATTTCATTTATTACTCTATGTGATATATTTCATAGAGAAGTTGTGGAAAGCTCTTCCCTCACTTGCATCTGTTTGTTGGTATTATTAGTACACATACACAAACATTAAATTTCATTTACTAGATGATGTGAAGTATTTCTGAGGGATGCTACAGAAAGCTGCTCCCTAATTTGCATTTGTTAGTTGGTATGGTTACTTCAAAGCCAGAATCATTGCATTTTATCTATTACCCTAAGTGAGGTATTTCATAGAGGAGCAGCAGATAGCTCCTCCCTCACTTGCTCTGTATGTTGGTATGATTAGTACAAAGACACAATCATTACATTATGTCCATTACCTGATATGGAGTATTTCTGAGGGAAGCTACAGAAAGCTCCTCCCTCTATGGGGTGCATTTGTTGGTAAGATTACTACTAAGCCAGAATCATTGCATTTCATCTATTACCCTATTTGATGTATTTCAGAGAGAAGCTGTAGAAAGCTCATCTCTCACTTGCATCTGTTTATTGTTATGATTGGTACAAGGAGACAATCATTACACTTCATTCACTACCTAATGTGAAGAATTTCTGAGGGAAGCTACAGAAAGCTCCCCCCTCATTTGGATTTTGTTTGTTGGTATGGTTACTACAAAGCCAGAAACATCGGATTTCATCTACTACCTTATGTGAAGTATTTCTGAGACAAGCTGCAGAACGCTTCTCCCTCACTTGCATCTGTTTTTTGGTAAGATTACTATACAGACACTATGGTTACATTTCATCCGTTACCTGATGTGAAATATTTCTGTGGGATGCTACAGAAAGCTCCACCTGCACTTGTGTTTGTTTGTTGGTATGGATACTAGAAGCCCAGAATCATCGCATTTCATCTATTACCCTATGTGATGTATTTCTGAGAGAAGCTGCAGAAAGATCCTCCCTCACTTGCATCTGTTGTTGGTATGATTAGGACACAGACACAATTATTACACTTCATCCATTACCTGATGTAAAGTATTTATGAGACAAGCTACAGAAAGCTCATCCCTCATTTGCGTTTGTTTGCTGGTATGGTTACTTCAAAGCCAGAATAACCGCATTTTATCTACTACTCTATGTGAAGTTTTTGTGAGGGAAGCTGCAGATCGCTCCTCCATCACTTGTATCTGATTGTTGGTAAGATTAGTGCTCACACTCATTCAATACCTTTCATCAATTACCTAATGTGAACTATTTCTGAGGGTAGCTAGAGAAAGCTCCTCCCTCATTTGTGTTTGTTTGTTGGTATGGTTACTACAAACCCAGAATCATCCCATTTCATCTATTACCCTATGTGAAGTATCTCTGATAGAAGCTGCAGAAAGTTCCTCCCTCACTTGCATTTTTTTCATATGATTAGTATACAAACACAATCATTACATCTCATCCATAACCTGATGTGTAGTATTTCTGAGGGAAGCTACAGCAAACTCATCCCCCATTTGAGTTTGTTTGTTGGTATGGTTACTACAAAGCCAGGATAATCGCATTTCATCTGTTACCTTAAGTGAAGTATTTCTGAGAGAAGTTGTTGGAAGATCCTCCCTAACTTGCATCTCTTTTTTGGTTTGATTGTTACACAGAAAAGATCATTACACTTCATCCATTAACTGATGTGAGGTATTTATTATAGAAGCCACTGAAAGCCTCTCCCTGATTTTAATTACTTTGTTGGTATGTTTATTACAAAGCCAAAATCATCGGATTTCATTTTTTACCCTATGTGGTGTATTTCAGATAGAAGCTACAGAAAGCTCCTCCCTCACTTCCATCTGTTTGTTGGTATGATTAGTAGACGGTGACAATCATTATATTTAATCCATCACCTGATGTGAAGGATTTCTGAGGGAAGCTGCTGAAAGCTGCTCCCTCACTTGCGTCTCTTTGTTGGTATGGTTAGTACAAAGCCAGAATATTATCATTACATCCATTACCCTATGGATGTGTTTCAGAGAGAAGCTGCAGAAAGCTCCTCCCACACTTGCATCTGTTTGTTGCTATGATTAGTACACAGACACAATCATTTCATTTCATCCATTACTTGATGTGAAGTTTTTGTGGGAGAAGCCACAGAAAGCTCCTCCCTCACTTGCGTCTCTTTGTTGGTATGGTTAGTACAAAGCCAGAATAATCGCATTTCTTCTATTACCCTATTTGAAGTATTTCTGAGAGATGTTGCAGAAAGCTCCTCCCTCACTTGTATCTGTTTGTTGGTATGATTAGTACACAGACCCAATCATGACATTTCAGCATTTACCTGATGTGAAGTATTTATGAGGGGAGCCACAGAAGGCTCCTCCCTCATTTGCGTCTAATTGTTGGTATGATTACTACACAGACAGAATCATCACGTTTCATGCATTACCCTATGTGAAATATTTCTGAGAGAAGCTACAGAAAGTTCCTCCCTCCTTTGCATGTCTTTGTTGGTATGGTTACTATGAAGCCAGAAACATCGCACTTCACCCTTTACCCTATATGCAGTATTTCTGAGAGAAGCTGAAGAAAGCTTTTCACTCATTTGCTTCTCTTTGTTGGTATGGTTACTACAAAGCCAGAATCATCGCGTTTCCTCCATTACCCTATGTGAAGTATTTCTGAGAGATGTTGCAGTAAGCTCCTCCCTCATAGGCATATCTTTGTTGGTAAGGTTATTACGAACTCGGAATCATCGCATTTCGTCCATTACACTGTTGTTGTTGTGGTTGTTGTTGTGGTCTTCCGTCCTGAGACTGGTTTGATGCACCTCTCCCTGCTACTCTATCATGTGCAAGATTCTTCATCTCTCAGTACCTACTGCAACCTAGATCCTTCTGAGTCTGCTTGGTGTATTCATCTCTTGGCCTCCCTCTACGATTCTTACCCTCCACACTGGCCTCCAATACTAAATTGGCGATCTCTTGATGCCTCAGAACATGTCCTACCAACCGATTCCTTCTTCTGGTCAAGTTGTGCCAGTCACCAACTTTCTCTTCCGAATGCGAAAATATTTTGTTGAGCCCAACCTACATAGGTAGGAATGATCATCAAAATAAAATAAGAGAAATCAGAGCTCGAACAGAAAGGTTTAGGTGTTAATTTCTCCCGCTCGCTGTTCGGGAGTGGAATAGTAGAGAGATAGTATGATTGTGGTTCGATGAACCCTCTGCCAAGCACTTAAATGTGAATTGCAGAGTAGTCATGTAGACGTAGATGTAGATGTAGGAGGCATTGATTGTAAATTGCCACTAGCATACTTCATATACGACCAGAATATCTTGGATTTGTTTGCCAGGTTTCGAGACAAAGTTTCGTCGTGGAAACTGTTATAGGCATCTCGCATTGAACTCTGTCTATCCTTTAGAGAAGCCCGGAATTTAGCGCAATCTTAGGGATTTTGCGTCTGTTCAAATTTGGCATGTTTGTTTCGTTGTTTCTGCAACAGTGTTCTAACCCGTTTTGTGTACCACGGAGGATCAGCTCCGCCGTTTCTTAGTTTATTTCGTATAAATCTCTCAATTGCTGCCGATACTATTTTTTGAATGCAAACGACTTCTGGTCTACACTTATATTATTAATTTGGAATGAGTCTCTCAGGAAGGCGTCAAGTGAATTTTTATCAGCATTTTTGAATAGGTATACTTTTTGTTTGTTTTTCGAGGATTTCGGGATTACAATATACAGTCTCACTACGACAACCCTGTGTTCACTAATCCCTATAACGGTTTTGATGCTCGTTATTAACTCAGGATTATTTGTCATTTGCACTTTCTTTAGTTTCAGTAAAAACCTAAATTTGGGAAATTTGTGGTAAGCTCCTATGGGACCAAACAGCTGAGACCATCGGTCCCTAACTTAAACTGACTTACATTACGGACAAAACACACACCCGTGGCCCGAGGAAGGACTCGAACCTCCGAGGGGAGCCGTGCGAACCTTGGCAAGGCGCCCAAGACAAATCGGCTACCGCGTGCGGCTCTCTCTACCTGCATTATTCCGTGAAATATTGACTTTTGAAATAATACGGACTTTAGCATATCCCTGCACAATATCAACAGCAAGGCTTCCAAGACACTTCCCTGGGGCACAATCTAAGTTACATTGATATTTAATGATGACTCTTCATCCAAGATTACAAGCTACATTCTCCTTATCAAATATCCTCAACTGACGCAAATTTTCATTGATACCTCATAGTGCCTTACTTTTGATAATAGTATAGCCGTGGTACTGAATCAAATACTTTTCGAAAATCGAAAAATACTGCATTTATCTGCCTTCGTCCATTACTTTTAGCAGTCATCTGATAAAATAGCGAGTTGGGTTTCACGTGATCATTGTTTTCGGAAATCATACAGGTTGCCATGGGGAGGTCATTCTGTCAGAGATACCTCGTTATTTTTTAATTTAGAATATATTCGAAGATTCTATAACAAATCGATATCAAGGATACCGGGTACGATCTGTGATTTCTTCCAACTACAGGGCAGGGCTTTTGTTCGTGCGATGGGCAATGGATTATAGTTAACAGAACTGCTAACGCAGCTGCAAATACAATGCACCGTGTTAAGGGATCGGTCGAGCCATGGAGCTTCATTCAATTTGAGAGATTTCAGCTGTTCTCAATGTTCGATGATCTATTGGAATTTGCCGGACGCAATGGCCGAATGGTTCTAGGCGCTTCAGTCCGGGAATGGGCTGCTGCTACGGTCGCAGGTCCGAATCCTGCCTCGGGCATGGATGTGTGTGATGTCCTCAGGTTAGTTAGGCTTATGTAGTTCCAGGTCTAGGGGACTGATGACTTCAGATGTTAAGTCCTATAGGGCTCAGAGCAATTTGAACCATCTGTTGAAACTGATTAAAGGTAAACACATTATATGAGCAGAAGCGTTCTCTTCAGCAAATGCTTTGCAAAAAACAGATGACAGTCCTTTATGAACAGCAATCTGTTGTAGACTAATTATTATTGGTTTTCCCATATTAAGGATACTGCAAATAATTAAACAGTATTTTCACCATATTTATAACGCATCTTCTTAGTCATTCTGGGAGTATGGATATACGTTATAACACACATAAAAACTATAGGCCATGAAAGAATAATGCGAATGAGACGAAAATCCGTCGATGTGTAGTACATGTACAGAACAATGTGGATGATTTATCCAACACAAAGTGCTTCAGAAATCGAGCAAGTAAGTAACGCGTTGATCCACATCTGGTGCTTATTCAGGTATTTATTCGATTCGGCATTATTAAGTACAGTTATTGGATGTTCTCCTGAGGTATATCGTGCCAAAAGTCTGTCGAACTGACGCGTTAGATCGGCGAAATCTCGACGAAAGATCCATACCCAAAGACTGGAAAGTTGCACAGGTCACACCAATATTCAAGAAAGGTAGTAGGATAACATTATGAATTACCTCGAAGAAAACGACCTATTGACACACAGTGAACATGGATTTAGTGAAGATCGTTCTTATGTAACATGTGAAGTGTTGACTGCTATTGACAAGTGATTTCAGATCGATTCCGTATTTCTGGATATCCAGAAGGCTTTTGACACTGTACCACATGAGCGGCTTTTAGTGAAATTGCGTGCTTTGGAATATCGTCTCAGTTTTGTGACTGGATTTGTGATTTGCTGTCAGGGAAGTCACAGTTCGTAGCAATCGACGGAAAGCCATCGAGTAAAACAGAAGTGACTTCTGGCGTTCCAAAGGTAGTGTTATAGGCCCTTTTCTATTCCTTATATTTATAAACAATTTTGAAGACAATCTGAGTAGCTGTCATAGATTGTTTGCAGATGACGCTGTCGTTTATCGACTAGTAAAGTCGTGAGAACAGCAAAACAAATTACAACACGATTTAGAAAATATGTATACTGCGAAAATTGTCAATTGACCCTAAATAACGAAAAGCGTGAGGTCATCCATTTGAGTGCTAAAAGGAATCAGTTAAACTTCGGTTACACGATAAATCAGTCAAATATGAAGGCCGTAGATTCAACTAAATGCCTAGGAATTACAATTACGAACAACCAAAAATTGGAAGGAACACAAAGAAAATGTTGTGGGGACGGCTAACCAAAGACTCCGTTTTATTGGTAGGACACATAGAAAATGTAACAGATCTACTAACGAGACTGACTACATTACGTTTGTCCGTCCTCTTTTAGAATACTGCTGCGTGGTGTGGGTTCCTTACCAGATACGACTGACTGAGTACATCGAAAAAGTTCAAAGAAGGGCAGCACGTATTGTATTATCGCGAAATATGGGAGAGAGTGCCACAGAAATGATACAGGATTTGGGCTGGACATCATTAAAAGAAAGCCGTTTTTCGTTCCGACGGAATCTTGTCATGAAATTCACCAACCTTCCCCTCCGAATGCGAAAATATATTGTTGACACTGACTACACAGGGAGAAACGATCACCATGATAAGGGAAAGCAGAGCTCGTACGAAAAGATAAGGGTGTTCGTTGTTTCCGCGAGGTTTATGAGTTTCGAATAATAGAGGATTGTGAAGGTGGTTCTATGATCCCTCTGCCAGGCACTTCAATGTAATTTGCAGAGTATCCATGCAGATGAGGTGCTGCCCATAATGCTCCGAACGTTCTCAGTTGGAGAGAGACCAGGCGATCTTGCCGGCCGAGGTATGGTTTGGCAAGGACGAAGACAAGCAGTAGAAACTCTCGCCGTGTGCTGACAGGCACTGTCTTTCTGAAGTGTCAGACCAGAATGGCTTCTCATGAAGAACAAAAAAAAAAAAAAAAAAAAAAAAAAAAAAAAACAGCACGTGCAATGTCTTGGACTGCTGTGCTGTAAGGGTGTCGCGGCTGACAACCAAAGAGGCCTTACTGTGAAAAGTAATGGCACCCCGGAGCATGACTCCTATTTGTCGGGTCGTATGGTGGTATACCACCACTGTCCATGAGGTTTCCACAAACGCTTTCGGCCTGGAATCTCATTGGCTGGGGTAGAGCTGTCTTCATTCTTGAGTCCCGCTTCGAACTGAGCGAAAGTGTGTCTGGAGGCGCCCTGGACAGCAGTGGGATACCTACTTGACTCTTCCAAATTGGCCTGTAGAGTGTAACGTGGTTACCGGTTCCAGTGTCTGCTTAGAATCGACGTTTAACGTGATCCAGTAACAAGATTTTGAGGTAATACTATTTTGTTCCCATCGGGATGCTTACTATCGCTGAGCACCCATGCCACTCACCATTGGAATGCTTGATTTCGTTGAGTATCCATGACAGGTGAGCCTGTCATTATCACCTTGTGGGCATTTTAACTTATTAGAGTGGTTGTGGTTTGTGTTCCGCGTAGCGGCCAGCGGGAGATTTACAGCGGTTGGGCGGAAACGCACATCTAAATGAGTCACCCTGTTGGAGGAGTTCGAGGGAGGCGACCGAAGTGAAGCATTCAGCTTCAAATGGTTCAAATGGCTCTGAGCACTATGGGACTTAACATCTGAGGTCATCAGTGCCCTACAACTCAGAACTCAGGATTGGAACCTGCGACAGTAGCGATCGCGCGGTTCCAGATTGAAGCGCCTAGAACCGCTCGGCCACAACGCCCGGCGATGCATTCACGTGGATTCTGAGAGAACTAAGTGTTCTACATCCCACAGTACACTGAGGTATCTGCCAACCACAATCACTCACCTCTGGCCACCACAGTACTGATGAAACACGTTGAAGACTCTATCACCACTAAATTGCATCATAAGTGATACAATCAAAACACTTTTACATATATGGCAATGCTCCTAAGTCATATACACTGAAGAGCCAAAGAAACTGGGACACCTCCCTAACATCGTGTAAAGCCCCCGTGAGTACACGGAAGTACCGCAACTCGACGTGGCATGGCTCGACTAATGTCTGAGGTTAGAATTACATTAACACCTTCAGCTGCTGATGGGCTTTGATATATATAAACGAGCACAGGTGAAAATGTGTGCCCCGACCGGGACTCGAACCCGGGATCTCCTGCTTACATGAAGGACGCTCTATCCCGGTCGGGCACACATTTCCACCAGTCCCCGTTGCTATACGTCAACGCCCGTCAGCAGCTCAAGGTATTAATACAATCGTAATTTCGTTCTAGACGGCCTCAGGTCAGCAATTGTGTCCGTTCTTTTGGACGAGAGTCGTCCGACCATGCAACATATTTCCAGTCACCAATAGTCCAATATCGGTGTTGAAGGGCCTAGTGCAGGCGTAAAGCTTTGTGTCGTGCAGTTATCAAGGATACACGAGTGGGCTTTCAGCTCCGAAAGCCCATATCGATGATGTTTCGTTAAATGATTCGGACGCAGCGATGTGGGACACTTGATATTTTACCGGATTCCTGATATTCACGGTTCACTACACATACATCCTCACTTCGTCGCTACTTTGGAGATGCTGTGTCCCATAGCTCGTGCGCCTACTATAACATCACGTTCAAACTCACTTAAATCTTGATAACCTGTCATTGTAGCAGTAGTAATGGATCTAACAACTGAGCGTGTCACCTGTTCTCTTATATTACCGTTGCCGACCGCAGCGCCGTATTCAGCCTGTATTTGAATACGCATGCCTATACCAGTCTGTTTGGCGCTTCAGTGCATATTATTTAGTATTACCGAAGAGTATTTATTGCTCCATATTTCGCGGATTTTGCCTACTTCACTCAGCCACTACCACGTACCGCGACCAAACTAACATGGTAACTGCATTCATAATATCCTTAATGAGATATACGTCTGTGTGCATCTCATATCTAGACCGCTACGCATGGGTGTTCTCATGCCACACATTCTGACTCGGGCAACGATCTGGATGAGAAAAACTGGCGATACCTGCAAGAAAATGACCCAGGTTCCGAGCCAGAACCACAATTCCACAACGAGGCAGCTTTCATCGCATAACCTGGTGGCTGGGATTTGTTGCAGCTGCGGTGTTCATTCCTTCGTATGGGCCATTACTGTGGAGTAACACTTGCAAGCAGCAACAATCTGATGTAATGAAAGTTTACTTTATTACTGGCGCTTCCTGGCAGATTAAAACTGTGTGCCGGACCGAGACTCGAACTCGGGATATTTGCCTCACGGCGTTCTCTGCCGTCTGAGCTACCCAAGCACGACTCACGACCCGTCCTCACAGCTTCAATTGTACCTTCCTAAATTCACCGAAGCTCTTCTGCGAGCGTTGCAGAACTGGCTCTCCTGGAAGAAAGGATTTTGTAGAGACATGGCTTAGCCACAGCCTGGTGGATATTTCCAGATTGATATTGGGTACTTTATTACTGTTTAATTAAACAGCTTCATTAAACAACGAAAAAGTAACTCACATTATATGAGCTGAATCACTAAGATTAAACTGCGTAATAACAGCAGCGCCGTCATTCACTAATGAACATGAAAAATATCAGTTCTGCAGAAGTATGTAAAGATTCTTACGAAAATTCCAATAGAGTTGCAGATTCTCAAGATAAGAAGGCTACACACAGCCCGCTACACTGGCCATACTAATGTAAAAGTTGATTCCTTATTTCCCTCGCAAAGTCCAAAACATCCCCACCACGCCTGAGGTTTTGCGGACCTCCTACCACGCCGTGCGTCAGCGCCGGCACGGAGACCTGTCTCTGAACTAACAGAGCGCTCCATTAATTCGGGCTGAAACACGCCACCACTCTCCAGGACAGGTGCAAGACCCACCCGTGGCTGGCGATAAGTCGCACGGAGACGTGGTGTGGATGTTTTACCAAATAGGCGCGCCTCCACTGACGGAACAGTTTCTGTCAACCTGCAGACTACAGGGCCCCTCATCATACAAGATACTTCCAGTCAGCGTTTGGTGTTAGGAAGCCTTCCAATCACTCGACACTCAAAATTATGTTTGAGAACATTTTTCATATTATCCCCACTATTTGTAGTTAAAGAAAGAAAATGATTACAGTGCTTCAAAAAGTAATATTTGCAGTAAACTGAATAACGTATTGATTTAATTTTACATATTTTAAAAGAAGAAATGTTGAATTTTCTCGCGCAGAGTACGAGAGACTGGCGCGGCTATATGCGCACTGTTTTGACAGACAGGTGGAGCTGAGCTAGATAGGAGCTGGCGTGTATAGCTGGTTGTCTAACGAGCAGGCGATAACCGTGATACTGGCGGAATGTGTGCGCCACTTAGAAAGCGAGTGTCGTAATGACTGCAAGTCTAGTATACAGGCACGTTAATGCAAGTGCTTTTTCCAAGGGAGGGTGGTCTTCCCTGGCCCTCGCGACGTGTGACGGTGCCTCACGCCGCAAATTCTGAGATCGCAAGCTATTAGGATGGTGCATAAGATCGCAGCGTTTTCTTCTGTATATTAATATTGTTATAGGTTTTGGATTTTACAAGGAGTGTTATACGTCATTGGTCCCTTACCTGCATTTGTCGTAGATCCCTCGCCCAGCGCGAAGTTCCAAGCGACTGGAAAAAAAGCGCAGATGACTCCAGTATATAGAGAGGTAAGGAAACGGACCCGTAAAATTAGAGACCAATATCCCAAACTTCTGATTGCTGCAGACTCCCTGTACACATTCTCAGTTCGATTATAATAGACTTACGTGAGGCTAAGCAACATACGTCGACGAATCAACATGGCTTTAGGAAGCATCGTAAGTGCGAAACTCAGCTTGCCCTTTCCTCACGTGACATACTGAGAACTATGTACGAAGGGCAACAGGCAGATTCCATATTTCTAGATTTCCGGAAAGAATTTGACATCGTGCCCCATTGCAGATTGTTAAAGAAACTACGAGCATATCGTATAAGTTCACAGATATGTGAATGGCTCGAAAACTTCTTGAAAAATAGTACGCAGTATGTTGTCCTCGATGGTGAGGGTTCATCAGAGACAACGAAATGTGATAGAACGGCTGTTGTTCTTTATACAGGGCGAGGCCATCTAAATGTTCAATACATTAGCTCCGAGGAACAAATGGCAGTTTACTGAAATGTCCAGTCCTAGTTGCTTCTGGTAAAATATGTCAAAAGCTGGGGATAGTGAATTTTACGGGTAATTAAGGAAAGTATTAAATTGATGGGGGTGTTGAAGTAATGACAATTTAATAATTATACTTTGCTAACTTCCAGCATTCTGAAAGGCATTGTAGTGTCTCGAGAATTTCGGGGTAAATTCTAGAGACCCTCGTATTTCCACCGTCTTGAACACGGGTTATTTTAGAGACGAGTGTGGTATAGTAGAATGTATCTACTGCACCACAACTATGTGTGTGCAGGACGGACATGTATGGGACGGATGATAGGCGCGTGCAGGTAGTCGCCGATCCTGGCTAACAAGGGGAAGGCCTCAGACACGGCCAACCGATTCAGCTCAAATTTGGCAGGTTGCTTGTGTAGAACCTAAAATGAAATACTCCAAGATCTTTTGGGTCAACACCCCCGCGATTTTGAGAAAATCAACCCTAAAGGTTTTGACGAGCAACGGACTCAGAATTAGAGCGATCGATAGGTAATTGTAAATAGAGCATTTTTCATCATCAGGTATGGGGTCCGCAAACGCAAACTTTTCCAAAAATTGAGGAAAGAAACTTTTACAATTGTCGCTCCTGTACCCACTTGGTAAACGCTTTTCGCCGACAGCGGCGATAGCGGAACAGCTAAGGTAACTAACTGGCTGGGAATCGGAGAACCCTAGCGGATGTTATTATTTTCGTTTGTATTTTTCCATATCTCAATTGATAGGGATAGGATGGTTAATAAGGTAAGTAAATTAATAAAGAATGATAATAATAAAGTAGGCAAACTAATGACCCCAACGCCGTTGGTTAGTAAAATATTAAACTTTTAAGGCTTGTCACATGACCACAACTACGACTAACAAGGGGAGGCCGCCAATTGTGAAATTCAGATTCGATCCCTACTGCGCATAATAAAAGCACATGGCCAGAGGTGTAATGTGGCAAAGCACCAAGATGCACTTCTCAGCCGTTGTCGAGAAAATCGACAGTTAAAAGAAACCGTTGCGGTGAAATACTCTCTACGATTGATAGTTTTCTACAGCGTCGTGGATCAGCGGTAAACGCTCGGGTTCGTAATCCGAAGGTGGCCGGATCGAACAGCCGGCACGGTAGCTTAGCGCGTTCGGTCAGTGTGTTAGCTGCCGTCTGTAATAAAAAAACTGAGTTAATGGATCAACGACGAACTGAAACGGGTGTCTTGCGATGTCTGCCCCGAGCAGATACAATGAACAAAAATGAAATAAAAAAAATAAAAAAATCAATGGAACGCTTAACCAACTAATTAGCAGCATAAGCAGTGCAGGGTATATGAAGCGTTTTGGGAGAGGCGGAAAAATAAAAAAAAAAAAAATCTCGCGCCATGCAACATTTTTTATTATTAGTGTTTTGTAATTCATATATGAATTGCTTACACATGTTGGTGAAGGCGGATCGCTGTCCAATTGTACCGCCTCAATTTTTCCGTTTGTTTAACAGGGTGTACCAAAGCTCTCACGTCCGCACTGATTTTCGACGATGTTATAAGTTGCGCTAGGGACCGAACCTACCTTCTTTCGAAGTTGGCAGGCAACTACGCTGTTATGCGGCGGCTCGTTTCGGCCCATTCAACATCTGTCCTTCGAGTGTAACGAGCGAGTAACGGAGTTTATATTTCATACCTGCCACAGCAAATTTGTGTACGTGGGGTTTGTATTCTAATTCGAACGTTTGATTTACGCTATACGTATTCGTTTCGGAATATCGTTTTTACGTCTTCCGTTAACTATACTTGGTTAACATTATGAAGACAATTAATAACATTAATGAAATACAACTTTGTTTGCGGAAAGGGTTAATAAGGTAACCTTATTAACTTTGTTTGAAGTTGCCAGTTTTTCCACGACAAACGACTTTCAACAACTTATTATATGCATAATTGTTGCAACTGATTGCTGGGAATTATATATATATTGTGTGTATGTACAAACATTTGAATTACAAAAAACAAATACTAAAAAAAAATGGTTGCATGGCGCGAGATTCGAACCGGCGAACTTCGGAATTACGAACCCGAACCCGAGAGCTTACCGCTGCGCCACAACGCTGTAGAAAACTATCAATCGTAGTGAGTATTTCACGCCGGTTTCTTTTAACTGTCGATTTTCTCGACAGCGGCTGAGAAGTACATCTTGGTGCTTTCCCACACAGCACCTCTGGCTATGAGCTTTTATTATGCGCAGTATGAATTGAATCTGAATTTCACAATTGGCGGCCTCCCCTTGTAAGAGTGCTTCGAATTCCTCACGAGGGATCACAGACAGCCAACCGCGCGACGCTTGTTTACAGCGAGGCACGGGGCAGAATGCACGCGGGGAGAGTTATGTTGTCCCGGTTGCCTCTTCGTCATATCATAGTTGTGAATCTGGAAGAGAGAAGGTGTCCAGCACGAGACTTATAGACGTAAATCGGAAAGAGTTGTTTTCCGTCATTAGGCTGCCGTGATCCTGGCGGATACAGTAGTGATTTTTCCATCATTAATGTGCCGAATGAAATAAGTTTCGTGAATGAATACAGTGTTATTCTGTAAGTAACATATGACGAGTGTTGTATGTAGTTTGTAGAAATTAGCTCGTCTGTTTATGCCGTAGTAACTAGTTATTATTTGTTGTCATATCTTTCAGGTGCATAATCTGAGTAACGGAGGATGTACACCCTTCGACTAGCGTTGTAATATATAGTTGGGAGCCTGTCACAGACGATGGCAAGCGGGAAGTTACCGTCACTGTGTTTTGGTTTGCAAAATACAGATGCATTATCAACGCACTACCGGAAGCAGCCAGGTCTGTTTCTCGGCGTTCCAGTTTGATAAGAACGGCTATGGTCGAGAGATTTTTGGTGGTGACGAACGAAATGACTTTTCTTGATACTGAGGTAGTATACCATGAAGACGAAGCAGAAGGTGATTCAGTGGAAGATATCCCGACTAGTGAATCCCTAAATTGTCATAACACTTCAGAAATCTCCACTTCTCTGGGAATATGTGCTTCATCCGTTCCCGATGAGTATCACGAACCGGTTACTAAACGACTTAACTACAGCTCTATACCCCTTGAAGTAGAAGTTAAGGCGGTAGCGCTAGCCAGGAATCATCCAAATTTGAACTTACAAACACTGCAAAAGAATGGAGCAACAACAGCCCTGGAACGGAAGAAGGACTTGAAATTGTGGGAAAGTGATATCGTTAAAGGAGGGACAAGATAGGACAAATACCAGGCGATAAATATGTGGACTTACGACCGATTTGTCGAATCTTGTTGACGTAACGAGAATGTAACAGCGACAATACTTCAGGAGTGGGCTGCAGGTGCAGCGCTTCAATATACGGCCAACAAGGATTCTACGTCTGCTGCATCATTATCTTGGGCAAAAAATTTCAGATCGGGGTATAAAATTCGTCAACGGCGAGTCACTAAATACGTCTCTCATAAGGAGGTACAAAATATAGAAGATATACAGAAAGTGGGAGCTCTTTTCAACAGGCAAACGGCGTCACTTATGACCGGTTTTAATAGTGATTACGTGATCAACACCGGTAATACAGGATGCGAGTATTGGGTGAACATTCGACGCACGTTATCGCATAAGGGAGAAAAACGAATCCTTGTCGCAGTTGGCAGTAAAAACCTACTAACACATTCGTACACGGCGCAACATGCCACTACAGCCTCTGGAAAACTGTTACGTAAGGCTTTCCTATGTTTACAAGAAACGAATGTTACATTTGGTCCTCAGGTTATAGAAGAGGTCAACCGTTTAACCGACTCGTTGAAAAATGTTTACATTACCTTCTCCAAACTGACGAATGCGATTTACAGAACATTTCTTGAGAATGTTTTAAAACCATACGTTCCCTATACCAAGTTTTTTCTAGTAGTGGATTCCTGGAGTGGACAAAGTAATGCTATATTATATGACACAATGATTATAAATGGCGAGGGTCAGCCGACGTGCACGGTAAAAGTAATACCGCCCAACTGTACACCTGTGTACCAGCCGTGTGATGTTGATTTCTATCGCCAGGTTAAAAACTTTATTTCCAGGCTTCAGGATTGCAGTGTGCTTCTGGAAACCCAGCGGGAATTGGACAACCGCACGGATACAATAACTATTTACAACATAATTCATATCCAACTTTCAGCATCGATTTTTCACGCAATGATATCGTATGCGTGGTACGCATCAAAATTAATTCCCGAAAAAGACATTTTTAAATGTAAACCAAGTTTGTTTTCCGCCTACTCTTGGGAAGGAACAGTGTAGCTTTCGAAAGATTGCATTCATTAGATGTTCTTGGTGCCGTGAGTATATTTGTTTCAAATTTTTATGTGACAAGTACCACCCATCTAGTTGTTCGACGAAAAATGAGGACACGTAACAGTGACTGGAAGAGCCATTCTAAAGTGACCTGGAGTAACATTTTAGATGTTTACTACCCCAAGAAGTTTCAGAAATTTATTTACCTACCTTATTTTTATCGTTCCTTATAGATTTACTTACCTTATTAACCCTCCTATTCCTATCAATTGAGATATGGAAAAGTACAAAGGAAAATAATAACATCCACTGGGTTTCCTCGCGATTCGAACCCGGGTTCTCAGATTCCCAGCCAATTACCTTGGCTGTTGCGCTTTCAGTGCTGTCGGCAAAAACCGTTTAAAAAGTTGGAACAGAAGCGACAGTTGTAAAACTTTCTTTCCTCGATTTCTGGAATAGTATGCGTTTTCGGATACCATAGCTGATGATGAAAAATGCTCTGTTTACAGTTATCTATCGATCCCGCCAATTTTGAGTCGATTGCTCTTCATAACTTTTAGGGGTGATTTTTTCAATAACGCGGCGGTGTTGACCTAAAATATCTTAGATTCCTCCGTTTTAAGTTGTACACAAGCGACCTGCCAAATTTGAGCCGAATCGGTTGGCCATGTCTGAGGCCTTCCATTTGTAAGGAGTTACACGTCCAGCTCAAGGAACAAACGCGCCGTCTCAGTGCGATGTCAAACATTATTTGTGAATATTTGAATGTTGTTGAAAGAGAAGAAGGAACAATTACTTATTCATTCTTTCTCTTACTTTTGTAAGGTCCAGACGGTTGTCTTGTTAAATTTTGTGAGATTTGTAGACTGTATTTATGGAAAAATGAATGTGATAGTTTCTGACGGACCAGAAGGTTCCGAGCTTGCGAAAAATGTTTTGTTGTTGTTGTTGTTGTGGTCTTCAGTCCTGAGATTGGTTTGCTGCAGCTCTCCACGCTACTCTGTCCTGTGCAAGCTTCTTCATCTCCCAGATCCTACTGAAACCTACGTCCTTCTGAATCTGCTTAGTGTATTCACATCTTGGTCTCCCTCTACGATTTTTACCATCCACGCTGCCCTCAAATGCTAAATTTGTGATCCGTTGATGCCTCAAAACATGTCCTACCAACGGATCCCTTCTTCTAGTTAAGTTGTGCTACAAATTGCTCTTTTCCCCAATTCTATTCAATACCTCCTCATTAGGTACGTAATCTGTCCACCTTATTTTTAGCATTCTTCTGTAGCACCACATTTCGAAAGATTCTATTCTATTCTTGTCCAAACTATTTATCATACATGTTTCACTTCCATACATGACTACACTCCATACTTTCAGAAACGATTTCCTGATACATAAATCTATACTCAATGTTAACAAATTTCTCTTCTTCAGAAATGGTTACCTTGCCATTGCCAGTCTACATTTTATATCCGCTCTACTTCGAACATCATCTGTTATTTTACTTCCTAAATAGCAAAACTCCTTTACTACTTTAAGCGTCTCATTTCCTAATCTAATTCCCTCAGCATCACCCGATTTAATTTGACTACATTCCATTATCCTCGTTTTGCTTTTGTTGATGTTCGTCTTATATCCTCCTTTCAAGACACTGTCCATTCCGTTCAACTGCTCTTCCAGGTCCTTTGCTGTCTCTGACAGAATTACAATGTCATCGGCGAACCTCAAAGTTTTTACTTCTTCTCCATGAATTTTAATACCTACTCCGAATTTTTCTTTTGTTTCCTTTACTGCTTGCTCAATATACAGATTAAATAACATCGGGGAGAGGCTACAACCCTGTCTCACTCCTTTCCCAACCACTGCTTCCCTTTCATGCCCCTCGACTCTTATGACTGCCATCTAGTTTCTGTACAAATTGTAAATAGCCTCTCGCTCTCTGTATTTTATCCCTGCCACCTTCAGAATTTGAAAGAGAGTATTCCAGTCAACATTGTCAAAAGCTTTCTCCAAGTCTACAAATGCTAGAAACGTAGGTTTGCCTTTTCTTAATCTTTCTTCTAAGATAAGTCATAAGGTCAGTACTGCCTCACGTGTTCCAACATTTCTACGGAATCCAAACTGATCCTCCCTGAAGTCCGCATTTACCAGTTTTTCCATTCGTCTGTTAAGAATGCGCGTTAGTATTTTGCAGCTGTGACTTATTAAACTGATAGTTAGGTAATTTTCACATCTGTCAGCACCTGCTTTCTTTGGGATTGGAATTATTGTATTCTTTATTTAGTCTGAGGGTATTACGCCTGTCTCATATATCTTGCTCACCAGCTGGTAGAGTTTTGTCATGACTGGCTCTACCAAGGCTGTCAGTAGTTCTAATGGAATGTTGTCTACTCCTGGGGCCTTGTTTCGACTCAGGTCTTTCAGTGCTCTGTCAAATTCTTCAAGCAGTATCTTATCTCCCATTTCATCTTCATCTACATCCTCTTCCATTTCCATAATATTGTCCTCAAGTACATCGCCGTTGTATAGACCCTCTATATACTCCTTCCATCTTTCTGCCTTTCCTTCTTTGCTTAAAACTGGGTTTCCATCTGAGCTCTTGATCTTCATACAAGTGGTTCTCTTTTTTCCAAAGGTCTCTTTAATTTTCCTGTAGGCAATATCTATCTTACCCCTAGTGAGATAAGCCTCTACATCCTTACATTTGCCCTCTAGCCATCCCTGCTTAGCCATTTTCACTTCCTGTCAATCTCATTTTTGAGACCTTTTGTATTCCTTTTTGCCTCCGTCATTTACTGCATTTTTATCAATTAAATTCAATATTTCTTCTGTTACCCAAGGATTTCTAGCAGCTCTCGTCATTTTACTTACTTTATCCTCTGCTGCCTTCAATACTACATCCCTCAGAGCTACCCATTCTTCTTTTGCTGTGTTTCTTTCCCCCATTCCTGCCAATTGTTCCCTTATGCTCTCCTTCAAACTCGGTACAACCTATGGTTCTTTCAGCTTATCCAGATCCCATGTCCTTAAATTCCCACCTTTTTGCAGTTTCTTCAGTTTTAATCTACAGGTCATAACCAATAGATTATGGCCAGTGTCCACATCTGCCCCTGGAAATCTACTACAATTAAAAACTTGATTCCTTAATCTCTGTCTTACCATTAAATAATCTATCTGATACCTTTTAGTATCTCCAGGATTCTTCCATGTATACAACCTTCTTTTATGATTCTTCAACCAAGTGTTAGCTATGATTAAGTTATGCTCTGTGCAAAATTCTACCAGACAGCTTCCTCTTTCATTTCTTAGCCCCAATCCATATTCACCCACTATGTTTCCTTCTCTCCCTTTTCCTACTGACGAATTCCAGTCACCAATGACTATTACATTTTCGTCTCCCTTCACTACCTGAATAATTTCTTTTATCTCATCATACATTTCATCAATTTCTTCATCATCTGCAAAGCTAGTTGGCATATAAATTATACTACTCTAGTAGGCATGGGCTTTGTGTCTATCTTGGCCACAATAATGCGTTCACTATGCTGGTTGTAGTAGCTTACCCGCACTCCTATTTTTTTATTCATTATTAAACCTACTCCTGCATTACCGCTATTTGATTTTGTATTTATAGCCCTATATTCACCTGACCAAAAATCTTGTTCCTCCTGCACAGAACTTCACTAATTCCCACTATATCTAACTTTAACCTATCCATTTCCCTTTTTAAATTTTCTAACCTACCTGCCCGATTGAGGGATCTAACATTCCATGCTCCGATCCGTTTTCTTTCTCCTAATAATGACGTCCTCCTGAGTAGTCCCTGCCTGGAGATACAAATGGCGGACTATTTTACCTCCAGAATATTTTACCCAAGAGGACGCCATTATCATTTAATCATACAGTAAAGCTGCATGTCCTCAGGAGAAATTACGGCTGTAATTTCCCCTTGCATTCAGCCTTTCCCAGTACC
Source organism: Schistocerca gregaria (assembly GCF_023897955.1). Taxonomy (NCBI): domain Eukaryota; kingdom Metazoa; phylum Arthropoda; class Insecta; order Orthoptera; family Acrididae; genus Schistocerca; species Schistocerca gregaria. Next base: position 1,801,753 of record NW_026061863.1, on the reverse strand, counting down.
AGCACAACAAGGCCGTTTTGGTTAATGTTGCAAGGCCAGATCAGTCAATCATCCAGACTGTTGCCCCTGCAACTACTGAAAAAGCTGCTGCCCCTCTTCAGGAACCACATGTTTGTCTGGCCTCTCAACAGATACCCCTCGTTGTGGTTACACCTACGGTACGGCCATCTGTATCGCTGAGGCACGCAAGCCTCCCCATCAACGGCAAGGTCCATGGTTCATGAGGGGAAAAATGTTTTAGTTGTATGAAAAGTGTTATGTGTGATAAAAATACAGTGAGATTGAGTTCAAAATATTCTCGAGTGTACGGAGTTATTTTAAAAGTATAAAACGTTTCCTCCAAAGTAGCATCTTATCTTGGGAGAAGAAGTTGTGCAGGACATCACAGCTGGCTATCCTGAAAAGAAGATCGGAGAAGCAACTCCAAGTAAGTTCGATAGCCAAGAGGGAGTGTGAGTCTTGCACACCAGTACCACACTGACACCCTTAATCACCGGAAACTGCCAGAGCATGGCATAAACAGTTGCCTCACTATCTTTCCCCAAATCCCTCAACATGCATTCTAACCTTACATCTGCAGAAATAGCTGCAGTCCACCACATAAGAACTGATCCTGACCTTCTAATCCTACCTGTGGACAAAGGCTCCACCACTGTTGTTTTTAACTGCAAGGATTACCTGGCAGTACGACTCTTCTGGCTGTCAGATACTTCTATCTACAAACCTTGCCACAGCGACCCCATTCCAGTAATCCAGCAAGATCTCCATTCACTACTCAAATCCTTATGCCCACCTCAGACCCTCTCCCTGGAGTCCATGCCTCGGCTCACCTCTCTCACTCCACTAATAAATCCTACCTTCTACATGATTCCTAAAGTCCATAAACCTAGTCACCCAAGACGCCCCATTGTGGCCAGTTACTGAGAGAATTGCTGCTCTCATAGACCAACCCCTACAATCTATTACCCCTAACATACCTTCCTATTTAAAAGATACCAACCATTTCCTCCAGACAGCCAGAGTGGCCGAGTGGTTCTAAGCACTACAGTCTGAAACCGCGCGACCGCTATAGTTGAAGGTCCGAATCTTGCCTCGGGCATGGATATGTGTGATGTCATTAGGTTAGTTAGGTTTAAGTAGTTCTAAATTCTGGGGGACTTATGACCTCAGAAGTTAAGTCCCGTAGTGCTCAGAGGCATTTGAACAATTTCCTTCACTGACTCTCCACAGTTCCTGACTCTTTACCACAAAGTGCCATGCTTGTCACTATTGGTGCCACCTCCCTGTACATTAATGTTCCTAATGCCCATAGCCTTCCTGTTATTGAACACTCCCTTTCCCAAAGATTGACAGATTCAAAACCAACAATCTAGTCACCATGACAAGTTTATCCTCACACACAATTTCTTCTGCTTTGGAGGCATTACCCACAAACAAATTCAGGGTATGGCTATGGGCACCCACCAACACCAGCTTTTCTGAATTGTGCAGGTGAGAACTTTCCCTGCAATACATCCGATATTTCTATAACCCTCCTGGTCTCAACCTTCATTAGTCACTGTTCTCATCCATCCCACACCTTCCCTGCACCCGTTCCAGCACTATGCAGCCATTATTCCACCACCACACCCAGTCTTTTTATTTCCCTCCATTTCTGCTACTTCTGCTCCCCTCCCCACCTCTCCCCTGCCCGTGGTCTAACCTGCAGCACTTTACTCTACATCACTACCCACCCTCCCTCCCTGCCCCAGTATCCTACATACCCCCACCCAGTTGCCACTCCCATCATGCAATGTTGCTATGTGTAAGTGTGTGTGTGTCTGTGTGTGTGTGTGTGTGTGTGAATTGTGAGAGTCGTTGTTGTGTGTATCAGCGACACAGCATCTCTGCTAGATAGTGAGTAGCAGCTTTCTTTCTCGTAATATTGTTACATTCTATCCTGGATTTTCCATTATTTGAATATGTATTATACTAATTCATGAACGAGATAGATGAGCACTTAAAATAAAGGGCCAAAGGGCCAAAATGAAGTCCCTTGGCCTCTTTCAAAACAGAAAGAGCATATATTATTCAAAAAATTTCATGTAGAATGCCCAAGTACAAGAAGACCCTAATATAAGTAAATCTATATTTTTATTTGAATGCTCCTGACAAAGTACCTGATCTGACTATTGTTGTAAGCATACCTGTATTCATTCCATCTATGCTGCAATCAAATGGTTAATTTTCCATACTTGTGTGTGAAGTGTAAATATTCCATTGTACAATTTCCCTGTATAAAACTGATATGCTCAATACTATGTGGAAAATGATTCAAAATCAGTAGCCAATAATCAATTAAATAAAAAAAGTCCATTTGCAGTGTATATGTACAAATTGAGAAAGCTCATTTTTCTTAGTAAAGCCACAAAGACAAGTTTTATGAAATTACACAAGTTTTTTGTACTCAAGTTGATAAGACACACTAATTACATACAGCACCAGCGTTTTTTCATCATAATGGTGCCACTAGGCATTGGGGCTATGGTGTTCTTTGAGAAGGTACTCCACTATTTTCCATTTTTAGATCACCTACAATGCTCAAATATTTCAATATGTGTAAAACCCTAAAAACTATTAACAATACCCTCTAACACAACCAAAGGCCAGATAGAAGGTCAACTGTTACAGGAACTACAAGAAATGGAAAGAACAGAATCCCATTAGTTGTCAACTGCTGGACACTGGGGGTTCTAGATAGTTATTTCCATAGCGGTACAAAAATATTTTCCTCACTCCAGTAACTATTCTCGCCGGAAATGTCACTGGGTTACCTGTAGTGGTAGCGTGTTAAGTGTCAGAGAATGAAACTTAGAGAGAATAATAACAGCTAGAGAAAAATAACAACCTCTGACAGTTATTTCCATTGTCGCTCCAATTGCTTTATTTGTACTAACTGCCCAAACTAATGACCCAAGGGAACTCTAGTACATGTACAATACCTTTAAGTTTGCTCCTATCAGCAACCACTCTGACATTAACTTTATTTAATTTTTGTGCTGAAAGTAGTGAGAGCGCACAAAATAACACATAGTTGTATCAATAGATGGCGCATAGTCTCTGTTATTTCCATGACATGTAGAACCTCTTCCAGATGATATATCCCTCTCTATCATAGCCAGATCTCAGATTAGTTGACGTGAAAGCATAGTATGATCTTCTGTAAACAGGTGGCGGCAAACACTGTTATTTAAGTAACTGCTAGTATCAGATGAGCCCTTATCACAGTAACTGCTACTCCTCAATAATCAGTTACTTCTATCAGTTATGTTATTTTCTTGTCACCTCTAATGTACACCATTACGCCAGGAGATACTGATTTACTGAATACTGGGGAAAACATCTGCAGTAAAATTCATTTTTACAGCCTTATATACACTCCTGGAAATGGAAAAAAGAACACATTGACACTGATGTGTCAGGCCAACCATACTTGCTCCGGACACGCCCCAACATCGTGCATCGTACCTCCAGTGGTGTCGCGACAGGCGTGAATGGAGGGACGAATGGAGACGTGTCATCTTCAGCGATGAGAGTCGCTTCTGCCTTGGTGCCAATGATGGTCGTATGCGTGTTTGGCGCCGTGCAGGTGAGCGCCACAATCAGGACTGCATACGACCGAGGCACACAGGGCCAACACCCGGCATCATGGTGTGGGGAGCGATCTCTTACACTGGCTGTACACCTCTGGTGATCGTCGAGGGGACACTGAATAGTGCACGGTACATCCAAACCGTCATCGAACCCATCATTCTACCATTCCTAGGGAACTTGCTGTTCCAACAGGAGAATGCACGTCCGCATGTATCCCGTGCCACCCAACATGCTCTAGAAGGTGTAAGTCAACTATCCTGGCCAGCAAGATCTCCGGATCTGTCCCCCATTGAGCATGTTTGGCACTGGATGAAGCGTCATCTCACACGGTTGCACGTCCTGCACGAACGCTGGTTCAACTGAGGCGCCAGGTGGAAATGGCATGGCAAGCCGTTCCACAGGACTACATCCAGCATCTCTACGATTGTCTCCATGGAAGAATAGCAGCCTGCATTGATGTGAAAGGTGGATATACACTGTACTAGTGCCGACATTGTGCATGCTCTGTAGCCTGTGTCTATGTGCCTGTGGTTCTGTCAGTGTGACCATGTGATGTATCTGACCCCAGGAATGAGTCAATAAAGTTTCCCCTTCCTGGGACAATGAATTCATGGTATTCTTATTTCAATTTCCAGGAGTGTATATATCAAGATAGACGACAAACAATGTCATATAGTTATTAGCCATATCAAGCGAGAACAAATTCCCTCTCGGTCATGCCACTACACTTCATAACTGTATCAAGAAGAAGATTCCGTAACCTAAACGGCAGCAGATGTCCAGGGCTGTTAAAATGACAATTTTTGCTGGACCCAGGTTGTATAATCTGAGTTGACAAGTAGCATAAATAATAGTTGAAGGAGACCAAAAGAGTGTTACAATACAGTACAAACATGGACAAAGACAACAGTATGGAGATAGCTACACATTGTATAAAAGTCTCATTCACAGTGATTATAAATTTTATAAAAATCATTCATGCACTTGCAGCTTGTTTGATATTTCACTGTACACATATGGACCAAAAATTCACACAATTCAGAGCAATGATCAGTTAATGATTTCAGATTTCTAATATCAAGGCTATGTTTTTTACTTGTGGTGGCAGGCTGTTCTGTATCTTGGTTAAATGGTGCCATTGTTCATTGTTTGGACATGGAGTTTCCTATCTAATACAAAGTGTGTTTAAATGATGATAATGTAATAATAATCCTTTGAGTTATTTTCTCTTTGTCTTTTTTATGTGTTTTTTCTGTGTTTCTTCGCTCTGTTTGTATTTTGTCTTCATTGTTGTCCCGTGGTTGTAATTGTAAATTGTGTGAAGTAACGAGTTGAAATTATTTATCCTAAATAAGTGTTATTTTCTTATCAAGTGGTCATGGACCCAGGTGCCAGGTGTTACAGTACAACAAATAAAGGTGGAAAAAATTAATCCAGTACCTAATTTAGAGTCATGGCTCAAGAAGAGGAGGAATACAAGGTACTGTTGTTTAATGGGTAGAACTTTAGCAACTGAAAATTTAGGACTGAAATACTTCTATGTGAGCTGGAAGTGAGTTTTGTCTGAAAGAGATACATGGACATGGCTGAGACAGCTGAATGGCAAAACCGATAAGAAGTGTAAGTCTCAAGTAATCCAAAGAATTTCACAAAGTTGCTTGGAGTAGGCCTACACCAAAAATAAGAAATACATTAATTCAAACATTTGAGCTGAAAGGTATGGCTTTTATTAAGAACGGCCTTTAAAGTTTACTGCAAATGACAATAACTCTTGAAATTAATTTTTTGGAGTTTCGTAAGTTAATGGGTAATTTGAAGGATCGGATGATAATATTGGAGGAACTGATATAGTATGCGGTTACTTACAAACAATTCCACCAGAATCATAAGTAGTTGTTACTGCTCTGAATACCTTCTCAAGTGAGGAATTGGAACCGGATTTCTTAAAGGGTAGATTACTAGACAAAGAAGCAAAACTTAATAATTCTAAAGGTAACAACTGGACAGTAAATGAATTGCCATCGTCGACAGCATCTGACAGAAAGGTAAAATGATGTATTCAGAGACAACCAAGTCTCAAGCTATGTATGATGCAGCCAAAGCTTTGTCTAAAAATAAGATTTTGGTTGATACTGTGGATGCTAGGAGTTGTCATTTTTTACTTTGTAGTTCACTGTTGCTATATGAGTTCACATATTGTCATTTTGAAGTATAGAGATAATGAGTGGAGGTTTGGACACTAGAAAATGGAGTGCCTAGTGGAGAAATCTAAACATTTCTGATGTATTCTTCTATTACAGTTCAATAGGAATGACAGCTACGGAGGCAGTCAGAAACATTCACGCCACATGTGGGAGGGGGATAATTCCATGAGACAGATCATGGCAAGAATGCGGTTTTCTCGTTTTAAGAAGGATCATTTTGACATAAGTGATTCAGCACATTCAGGAAGACAGTCGAAGTTTCATAAAGATTGTTTAAACACATTAACCCACAATAATCAATGTCAGCAAACTCGAGAACTGGCAAATGTTATTAACTGTGATCATTCTACCATTGTGCGACATTTGCATGCAATGGAGAAGTTTGAAAAAATTTACCACATGCTCTAAGCCGAAAACACATAAATCAGCAGGTGAATGTATGTGCTTTTCTCATTGTTCGTGATTAATTTGCTTGAAAGCAACGTTGACCATTCCTAACTTGTATCGTTATAGCCTTATAGGTGACAAGAAATGGTGTCTTTATCCTAAGATCATAAGGAAAAGAAAAGAATGGTTGCCCCCAAACAAAGCAGCAACTCCCCATATAAAAGCCTGCATGCATCCATAATATTATGCATCTAGTTGAACAGTGATGGTGTGGTGTAGTACAGATTGCTTCCCTGAGATGTAACCATCACTGATGATATTTATTGTCAGTAACTGAGACATCTTGTGGACGCAATTTGAGGACAACGACCAGGCAGACTGCGAAAAGTGATGCTACTCCACGATAACGCCCGCGCCCATTCTGCTAGACTGACCAAAAACTTTATACTAGAGTTGGGTTGGGAGGTCATTCTGCACTCACCTTATTCAACTGATCTTGCACCCTCAGTTTTTCCTGCTCCCTATCGAACAAACTTCAAGCTAAGCTTTGCCGGATGCAAAAGGTTCTCCTACCATGGCTCGGCGAGTTCTTCACCTCAAAACCACTCGATGTCTACAGTCATGGAATCAAAAAGTTATCTCAGCATTGACAGACTGTTGTAAATAGTGAAGGAGAATAATTATGGATGAGTAGGGTGTGTATGTGTATCTGTTGTGTTTTTCAAACGTACAGAAAAACGCAACAAACTTATGTATCAACCCAATATATGTGTTACAGACGTGGGAAACAATGCCATTATTGGGGAAAAATACAATGTTAGATTGCCACAAACGCATAGAAGTATAGTTCTGCAAATTTAGCTAAATCTCTCCAAAAAATAAACAGAAATGAAAGTAACCTTTCTTTCTCAGCTGTTACTGGAAATTTTCCAGGTGGCAAAGTGGATTGGTTTCTAGATTTGAGGGTAACAGGATATTTAGTTAATTAATCTGTTCTTTGATGGATGTGAACAAACTGGTGAATCAAATAAGAATAAAGGTTGGAGAAATTTATGTTGAAAGCATAGTTTGTGGACTGGAATTTCAAATTAAAACTAAAAGGTGCTCTTCTAGTGTCAGGTTCACTAAATAATTAATTGTCAGTGCATAAACTATAAATGGCTGGAGGATGCTTGTTTTTAAAAATTCAGCGGGTTCAATTCAAAAGTGTGATAGCTATAGCTGCAGCTCACAGAAATGATTCAATTGTGTATATACACACACTAACAAGGGGAGTGCGAGGGTTGGGAAATGAAGTTAAGAGTGGGATGGCATGTGTTGGCAGCACTACCCCATAGAGTTACAACGCCCCAGCCATACGGCCAGATGGCTAGCCACTCACGAGAAAAACACTCCGAAACTTTCAGTCCTACAGTATATAATACCCATGTGTCTGCTCACTGAACTGTATGGCACAGTGGTCGATACAATATTGGTAACAATTCTTGCTTCGTATTTCCAAAGTATGTATTTGCTGAAAATCAGTAGATTTAAAAGTGACAACGGTCATGAGTATATTTGCAAAGTCAATTACGAAATGGAGTGGCAGAGCGACTAAATCATACTGTCACTGAAAAGGCTCATTGCACAATTTTTGGACGCGAAGTTTGAAAGCAATTTTAGTCAAAAGTTACTGGCAGATACTTTTATCATTAACCATAGTTATACTTCAGTTTTAGATGCAGAAATTCTAGAAATGCTATCGGATGGAAGAAAGCCAAATTTGAACAAATATGACTTTGGGTGTGTTGCATAGTGGCACATTCCAAGGAAAGTATTGAAAAGGAACTATCCCATTAAAATGTTTCGTGACTGGAAACTGTCTAATTAGCCACAGAATATGGTGTGCCAAGCAACACAAGGTTGTATTTGGGAGAGATGTAATTTTTGAAAAAGATATGTTTCTATTTGAAGGTGAAAGCAGTGATGATTGGATCTTGAAGAAGACCATTCAAGTGAACAATGTAATTCAGAACATTCTTCAGTTTCCTCAAAGTTAGTTCTGTTTTGAAGTCCTTGATTTTGTGCAAACTGTTGAAGGGAACTCAAGGCCCACGATGTCAGAAGAAGTGGAAGCGAGCAGAAACTTTGTGGAAAAGCAATAGAATAACAAGAAAATTTAGATTTTTCAAGGATTATGCAGTGTTTCCCTTGAATGCAAAAACATTCGTGGGAAAACTTACCTCAGAAGTCTGAAGACGTTCAGGTAAGGCATCATGAAGGAGATGTAGGAGAAGAATGGAAAAAAAAATTAAGGAAAAATTGGACTCTCAGTCATCTAATGGAACTTTGACTTATGGACCACTTACAGCAAATAAAAGTATCACTGACAGTAAGAGGATGTTCAAAGTAAAAATAGACATGTCTGGAAATATTGAAAGAGATATGACTATACTCCACTTGCTCAATTCACAACACTAAGAATGCTCCTTTGTGTGGTGAAGGAACATAATTCATTTATGGAACAAACAGATGTACAAAATTGATTCCTGCATTGAGACCTGGTGTAAAGATTAAGAAAAGGCTTGTATGCAAACTAAAAAAAAAAAAAACTTTTGACAGTTTTATGAAGGAAATCATGTTTCGACAACCCATAATTGGCAGATGTCTCTATGTTGAAAGCATTGATGATCATTATACTCAATTTGCTTCCATATGTAGATAATATTCCAGCTGGATGTAATAGTAAAAAAAAAAGTCACCTACATTAAGAACTAGTTAAAATGTCGAATGTGAGAACTCGGAGAACCAAAATCATTCCTCAGAATAAATATGCAGAGCAACAGTGGCAAAATGTTTCTTTGTCACTATGTTCATCTTGAATACTTATTGAAAAGATTGAACATGGAAGACTGTAAACACTGAGAACATCGATGGAAGTCAAATGCAGTGGAGATGCTTGTGGTCAAATGGATGAATTTAAACCAGATGGACAATTACTGTGTTTTTCAATGTATATAATGACAGCTATGACCAGACGAAGTGCATCACTTAACTATTTTAGTAGACAGCAAAATAAACCAACAGAATTAGAGTAGAAATTTTTGAAATGAATTCTTTGGTATATTAAAGGAACACTTGATGTTGGCCTGTGATACAAAAAGGAAATTTTAAATGCTATTACTGCTATGTTGATTCTGACTGTGTTATGTTGTAGAGCTTCTGTCTTCTTCACTTTCTTATAGTTTTTTGTTTGAAAATACTGTTTCTTGTGACAAGGAGACAGATGAGTTTCACTATGAAATAGAAGCAGAATATCCAGCTTCGTCGACAGCTATGACAGACACCCCATGGCTTAAGCATCTTCTTGAAGAATCTGTCAATTACGGAAGTGGGAACATAGATGACTGAAGCATGTGGATGTGAAATCCTTTCTATACAAGAGCTATACAACAAAGGCCATCTGAATGTTCAATACATTAGCTCCGAGGAACAAATGGCCCATATTTTACCAAAAGTAGCTAAGAGTGCACGTTTCAATAGACTGTGTTAAAAGCTGGGGATAGTGAATTTTATGGGCAATTTAGGAAATTATTAAATTGATTGGGGGGGGGGGATGTTGAAGTAATGACAATTTAATAATTATACTTTTCTAACTTCCAGCATTCTGGAAGGCATTGTAATGTCTAAGGAATTTCGGAGTAAATTCTAGAGACCCTCGTATTTCCACTGTCTTGAACACGCGTTATTTTAGAGATGAGTAGATCTGTGTCTACTACACCACAGTTATGTGTGTGCAGGACGGACGTGTATGGGACGGATGATCGGCGTGGGCAGGTAGTCGGAATAAACGCGCCGTACTCCATGCGACATGAAACATTACTGTGTGAACATTTGAATGTTGTTGAAAGAAGAGAAGGGACAATTACGAATGTAAGAGAAAGAATCAATAAGTAAGGTCTAGACAGTTGTCTTGTTAAACTTTTTGAGATTTGTAGACTGTATTTATGGAAAAATTAATGTGATAGTTTTCATACAACTAAAACATTTTTTGTAAGCTTGGAACCTTCCGGTCTGTCAGAAACTGTTGTGTGTGATGAAAATACAGTGAGATTGAGTTTTAAAATAACTCTGTACACTCGAGAATATTTTAAAGTATAAAAAATTTCCTCCATGTAGCATCCTATATTCAGAGAAGAAGTCGTGCAGGACATCACAGCTGGCTATCCTGAAAAGATGATCGGCGAAACAACTCCAAGTAAGTTTGATAGCCAAGAGGGAGTGTGAGTCTTGCACACCAGTACCACACTGACACCCTTAATCACCGGAAACCACCAGAGCATGTCAGAAAAAACACTATGGTTTACAAAATTATGCAATAAATTGCAGAGAACTGTCAAAGTAGAAATATTAATTGGTTTTACTTCATTACTATGCACCAATTAATGCAGAGTAATGTCGGAGGCAGCCACTGCCAGGTACGTTGGAAATGTGAGATGGTCTATGGACAGCTGATTCCAAGTGAGAAAGGACAACCATGTCAGACAAAGCCCTGAATTCAAATTTGTGTCCTAAGCTAACCACAACCCCATGATGTGAAATGCATCAGAGAGAATAGCAATCAACAATCTGTGCAGATTTAAAAATCGCACTTGCTTTGTTTATGGTGGTTAAAGCTAACCTCTATGAAGCAACTCGAGACGGACACACACACATTAACAATTATTTCCACATTATAGGTGACACAGGCAGATTCCAGGAGAAAAAAAAATGACAGAAAGAAAAATAAGGGTAAATAAAACAAACAATAATATCAAAAATTACATGTAAACGAATTAATTGAATAAAAATAATAATCAAATTTTTTGATCGGATTTATAAATTGTAAAAAAGTTTCATTTGTCGTTTTTTGATCCAACAACCTTCTACATCATGTTTATATGATAACCATTGCGCTAGGCCCCAACACAGGTATGTAGCTGGTGCATTAGTTTGCATACTTTTTCTATAGGTTTAATAAACATAACAGAGACTTCAGCGTACAATAATATATCATCCTTCAGTGCTTACAATGGACAGCAAACATTGGGGAAATTTTCTATCCTGCGAAATGTAAATGGCATGGTTTTCTGGGCAAGAATTCATTGAGTCATGTTCAGAACACTTTTTTAATCTGAAAGGGAAGTTCCATGAAAGTTATTTGATAGAGAGTGGAAAAGGCTCAAATCTGAGGCACAAGATCAGGTGAATAAGGTGGGTGTGACATGAATTCCCAACCCAACTTTTGCTAGACTGACAAAAAAATACTGTACGGAATGCAGGCAGGCTCTTTCATGGATCAGTATTGCTTCACTTGGACTTCCTGGTTGCTGTTCTTAGACTGTATAAGCAAGACATCTTTTCTGTTGACAGAAAATGTCAGCAATGACCGTTACATCTTGCGGAAGCAATTCATAATACCATTAGCGGAAAATTTCAGCACAGAATCTAGGTGCGCGTGGGTTTGAATCAGGTCATGTGTTGGGAGCAGCGGTGGCCTGAGGGCCACGGGTGACCAGTACATCCACCTTCATCCCTTGGTCAGGCAGAGCAGGCCTAATGGGGCGGAGTAAGTCGCAAGGCGCTACTCATCGCTGGGTGGTGACCGGGAGAGCGGCGGCCAAGTTCCGTTGGCAGGCAGCCTTGATAACAACAGCAGTGGCATCGGCATACCAGGAGTCTGCTGAGCCGGCTGGACTTGCAGGACATCGGGCGGGCAGCACGCTGACACTACGCTTCACCATCAAATACTGTAAATTAGCTGAATAAAGCAATGTTACTGAATACTGCTGTATCACTCTGCACTGCCTCTCAAAATTCTTGAACTTGCTCGGCCTCCTGACGAAATACGGTGTGGTGGGTCCCAGCTTCTGGTCTGCCATGTGGAGTCCCGGGTTTGACCCCTAACCCCACCACAATTGTAATGTTCAGTATTTCATGAGCCGCTTGATGATGAGCAAATAGAGATAGATATGGCCACCAACTGATTTTTGCGATTTTCACTTCGGACATGCGGTACTCATACACCTCATTTTGTAACCTTTCTGTTGCATGCAAAATTTGCACAGTGGTGGAATTATCATGATCATCAATGACCCAGATCTTGAATACACTGGCATGCATCACTGTGGATTAATCTTTCCATGATCTTCAGGAAGGCCTTCGCATTTTTATGAACTTAGTGGGTCACTAATGTGAAAATGGTCCTCCTTTAAATGAGAAAACCATATTCTTGCTGTGCTCTGATGAATAGCATTATCCCCACATATGGTGCAGATGTTTCTGGCTGCCTTCACTGCTGTCACCCCTCTACTGAACTCAAGAAGAAAATGTTCAGATTATTCCATTTGGCACTCCACTTTCTAGCGTCCACAGCTCCACTCACTATCTCCAAATGGAAAAATGTAAACTGAGATAGCAACAGTGAACCACAAATTAAAATGGCAATTGATAAAGAAACCCGTAGCAACATGCGAAACGAAAATGCTATTAACTTGTGTGTGAACCTTATACGTGTCAAAGTGTATGAAAAAGCTGATAGTTATACATATGTTACATAATTGGGCATAAGGTGTTTGACACACAATAAATAAAGGTTTTGAGTTTGATAATTTAATGTTTTTTTCAATTGGGATTAACAAAAAGATAGATGTGTTCTCAGTGGAAAGTGAAAAGCTGCTGTATCACATATATACCTAGTATATGACAAAGTAGTTGAGAGGAAAAGTAACAAATTAAAGGAAACTTCTGTATTCTCGGTACTACTTCATGATTTCAAAATGAGTGGTGCACAACTCTATTGATAAGAACAAACTGGATAACAACATTTCCGTGTGTAACAGCAAATGAGGTCTTAATGAACAGTCTGTAGTTAATCTTAAGTTTGTATCAGAGAAAGCACATTATTATATGTTAATATAACATAGAGGGAAGGTATGACTCTGTGAAAGGCACAGTAAGAGTGACAGAATGGAAAGTAGTAGGAAACCCATGTATCAAGTAAAACTTAAATATGCTATGTAGACACTTTTGACACAGAAAGAGATATAGTTTCAATTTTTAAGTTCAGTGAACCCCATTTTATGTATGGAAGTGAGGGGGACATAGACGGACCCATAGGAGGGATGGTGTTACCTGGGGTCAGGTGGATACATAGAGGAAATTACCTATACTATTTTTGTATGGAGGTATAAAAGAAGGGACAATATCATCTCAAAAATAATATATGTACACAGTGTCTGTCCAAAAATTGAGTTGTAAATGTTGGTGCTACAAATATCTTAAGCTGCAATGTGATGTTGTGTCACAATAATGACATAGTCTCCAAAATAGTCAAAAGTAAAGAGACTTAGCTGGAAAATGACAAGTCAACCTGTACAGAGACACCATTTAATATCTGTCACAAATCAGAGTTGAAGTAACGTAGTGCAGTACAGAGCCCAGCATCAGCATGTGACTCCCTATGGTAAAGAACAGTTAAACTACTTCCACCAAAACATGGTTATAAACTATGTCCTTACGAATTAATTACATACTATTACACTTAACTGGAAATGTTATAAGTGTGATCAATCTTAACAAGAGCTTGAAATGCATGTATTATCTCTCACGCCGAGGAACGACATTCGTAATTGTTAAAAACATATTTTAAGTAATCAGTAAGTGTGGGTCAACCAACCGTGTGTGCCCTTTGTCGTGTATGTATAGATTTGTGAAAAGTGGAGTTAACTCATTAAGATCAGCAAGGCACAGCAGTGTTTGTGCTTCCACCCTGCTGTGGAGGTCCACCTGTGGGTTGAAGTCATGGCTTGGCAGTGTCTTTGAACTCGAGGAGAAAATGGACACTGGCGACAATGATCCAGAAACTTTTCTGTCACAGCAAGATTGAATGAGAGCTCCTGTTATGAGCCTGGCCACACCTACATACATATTCCACCAGCAGCTGTAGTGTGCATGTACCCTGTACCACTACTAGTCATTCCCTTTCCTCTTCCACTCGCATAAAGAGTGAGGTAGAAATGAATATCTATATGCGTCTGTGTAAGCCCCAGTATCTTATAGCTTATCTTTATAATTCATATGCAAAATGTATGCTGCTGGCAGTAGAATCATTCTGCATTCGGCTTTAGATGCCAGTTCTCTAAATTTCTCTATACAGTGTTCCTTAAAGAGAATATTGCTTTCTCTCCAGGGATTCCCATACAAGTTCCCAAAGCATCTATGTACAACTTACATGTCATTTGAAAATACCGTTAACACATCCTTCTCTCTCTCTCTCTCTCTCTCTCTCTCTCTCTCTCTCTCTCTCTCTCTGTCTGTCTCTCTCTCTCTCTCTCTCTCTCTCTCTCTCTCTCTCTCTCTCTCTCTCTCTCTCTCTCTCTCACACACACACACACACACACACACACACACACACACACACACAACCTCAATCATCTGCTAACAGAAATAAAATTACATGGCCAGAAGTATTGGAACTGCACAGCAGGTCCACTGCATCAAGAAAGTACAAAGTGCAGCAGCAAATTTAAAGATCTATTCACAGCAAATGAGAGACAAGAGTGTTACTATGGAACGGTGGGTTTCCTATGGATTTCCGTGAATACTACTACAGGTTGTTGAATGGAGATGTGGAACGTGCGCTGCCTAAACCAGACATAAGTACAGAGAGATGACAAACCAAAGATTCTGTGTGAGAGCTCCCACAGTTGTTTCTATAGGTATTTTGAAGCAATAAATTTCAACGGGCACCAGTATATTTGATTTACCTGTTGCACCAATCTGAAAAATCCAATAAATATTTCTCACTGTGGAACAATGAATGGTAAATGGTTATCAATCTCATACCCTAATATTTGTGTTTTGGAACAGATGAGACAGTATGCCATGCACTTGTGACCACCCACTTTCTGGGAGAGCATGGTGAAAGCATCATTAAGAATGGGACTTTAAACCCTAGTATACCTTTCTGTTTACATCATTAGGCCTTCACAGTTTTCCTGTCGATGGCATGGAATAAACTGCAAGTTCCTCTTTTTCAGTTTGCGAAAGCCACAAGATTTTACATACCACTTAAAATTTAGAAAATGGTGCCTTAACATGATAAAGAGTCACTCCCTAAACGAATGTGATAATTAGCGTACCCTAAATACGAGTGTAAATTTACTTACCACAACAGGGCTTATTTATTGCGTCCGAGTGTTACTTAGGAGTAACAATTGTTTCTACACAATCAGAACAAGATTATGAAATTTTTAGAAATGTTTTTCAGATTTACTTGCCCCTTAAGGTTTTAGGGAGAAATCAAGCTTTTAACAGCTTCTCTGTTATTGACAGGACCTGCCTGTTGAACCGCACACTGTCATCCTCTGTATGTAAAAAACTGTCACAGTGTTACTGGCAGAGCTAACTCTCTTAACTGAGTATGGAAGAAGCTCCCAAATGCTCAAGCTATCTGTGCACCCTCATGTGGGAATAGGAGAAAATTATCCCATAATGCTGTCACAAAAGAAATTTTGATTATTGGAAAATTCTGTTCTAATGTAGTGTATAACCACTCAGATACAACCATCTCAGTGTTGTGTATTTGATAACAGCACTTGCCACCATTATCTTTCTTCCCAATTCCAAATTTTATGGACAAAAATGTTGCAAGAGTTTGTTTTACATCTTGAGGTTGCTTCCTGACTACCACATCAAATTAATAAACACTGCCAGAGATGAAATAAGTTATATGTGAGATATCCTTAGGGAGATGAATTAAAATACCTATACATGTCAAACATATTTTTATTTCTTTCTGGGTGAAGGCATAGCCGCTTACACTATAATCCAACAACATTGTTAACATCCACTTTCCGCAACAGGCAATAAAGATATAAAAATAGATGATGTATATAAATCAAGAATTTGCTTTTATAAGAGATCAGTAACAAAATAATGGTAAGTGGCCATAAAATTGTAAATCAGCGTCAACATATTACAATGACTTACAAAAAACACTGCGAGTGACAGTAGGGGATAACTTTAATAATGTATTTCAGGATAGTTAGTAATATTCTTTAATGTTCAGAACATACTAACAGTGAAACAACATACTAAACTTAAACAACATATTAAACACAAACAACTTTTTTTTTTACAATTATAACTTTGAAAACTAAATTACAAACAAGTGTTAGGCAATGCTATACATAAATTCGAGATAAAAATGGCTATACTGACAAGGATTCAGATGAGGCATTAAAGAAATGATACACTGGTGTATTTAGCATCCAAATGAATACAGAATTCCATCAAATGAACAATTCAATCATATCATTTAATTTTACTTTATTGTTGCAGCAACATATGTGCACACCAAAAATTTAATGAATAAAGCAGAAATTTGTATTAAGCAGTCTTGCTTCAGGTGGTAATGCAGTCATCATTGCACTGATTAACAATCAACTTATCTAACAGAATAAATAAATAATTACAAATTTACTGTCCAGTGAATAGACTATTATAATAGTTGTTCATGTCATTGACATCGTTATCATCGCCATTAATACTGTTCACTGTGCTGTGTGTTATTTATATAATGTTATAACTTAACTGGGTCAAAGAGCACTTTGTGACACATTTGATGCTGTAGAATTAAATACTCTGAAACCCTTGATGGATGTTCTCAAAAAGAAGTACATGCCACATATGCACAGCCTTTATTGCCACTACTTTAGAGGCAGTCTTGGATAAGGTAGTGGTAAGCTGTCAAGTTACAGTTCACAGTGCCGCAAACGTATGTTGGCTACCCATGTCTTGTGCTGCATAAGAAGGGCTTTGATGCACATACAGATTCATATCCATATAAAATTTGAGAACTGTTGTTCATGGGTGGAGTGAGGATGGGTCTGTGTAGGACCAATTTTCTCTTGGAAAGGAAACTGAAGCCTCTTCACAAGTGACATGTTACCCACTGCACCTGCAAAGGGAGGTACAAAGAACAGGGTGTGGTAGACAGCGTGATAGCAGTACAGATTGATCCAGGAGTCTAAGAAATATGGAATGTCCAGTACAGCTAGGAACAGAGCGTAATCCTGGTGGCTGCACACCTATCAAGAGAAATTCTTGCACCCCAGAGATGGTCATCCACTCAAGAATGTTTTCATCTCCACGCCAGTCCCATTGTAGCACTAGTCCCATCGTCAAATCAGCCCCATCGTAGCACTAGTTATGCTGTTACATCCAGAAACATCATAGAAATGACGTTTCTGATTATCACAGAATGTCATTAGCTCTGATAGTATTGTTAACATGCGAATACAGAGCTCATTTGTTTTACACAAAAGTAGTATTGTTTTGACTTCTCCTATATGATGCATACAAATATAAAGTAACCAAGCAAAACTGAAGCTAACACAGCTAACATTTACAGCATTAAGTATCAGGTACCAGCAAGGCATCTTTACACTTAAAAATGCCTGCAGAAATCAGTGTACAGTATGAAAGGAAAGAATGTCTTTAAACATTAATCTGAATGTTACTAAGTTTACATTTAATTTTGAATATTTTAAGATAATTGTGCATCAACTATTTTAATTATTATCATAAATTATAACTGTCTGTTTGGAATTGTGTTGACCCAAACTTAAGTTTCCTAGCGAACAATAAACATTTACATACATAATGTATAAACAGGTTACTATATAACATGAATAAAAGTACTTACGTAACTAGAAACATTCTAGATTAAGGAATAATCATTATGTCAACATGACAAATTACTATCAAGCAGTTACAACTTTTACAAGCAGCATAATGGCAGATTTCTATAGTGATGTTTGCTACATACAGAATGTAAACATCAAAGGTAATTATAAGTTTAAGGTAGAAGATCAATTTTCAACATTTGGTAAATACAACTTCAGTTATAGCTGAGCAGTCTAAATATGCACATAGTGCAAACTTCACATCATCCTCTGTAAGTCATTCATTTTACATTATTGTTTGCACAACATACTAATATGTAGCATCTCTGTCCCAAATAATCCCACCACAAACCTCATAGTTTGGGCAATTACATAATATCAGACTAAATAACAATATTTTTGGCTTATACAGAACAAAGCAGTTATCTCACAAACAGCTGTATTCACATGATCTGAGTAAATGTCAGTTTTGTCCGACTCATGTTTCAAGATAAACAAAACAACAGCCAGTATTTTCTACAAAGGAATAAAACTGCACCATAAATTTTTTGAATGCATTAAAACCCTAATATTAAAAAAAATGAAGCATACCTCTCAAATAGTTAATACTAAAAAGTCCATGATTATTTATGTAACATCAAGCAGGCATTGAAAAAATTATTATTATTTAATTAGAAATAATGTGAAATTCTGCACCCAGGGTCTGTGATGGGTAATTTCCATACTTCATCCAATTTTGTCATCTTAACATTGTGGTGAGCTGATGACTCTGCTTTTTCAAATGGGCTAAAGAGACAACACAAAGAATACAAGGGGATGCTAAAAGTATTGTCAAGGTACTTAAGACAGCTGAAATGCAGTGCCCAAACTACAAATATTTGCTCACCCAGTGTGTATTTATCCGACACAAACTGTATTTTTTTTTTTTTACGTAAATTGTAAACTTGTTTGGCAATGTGTATAAAAAATTGTACAAAACACTTCAAAATTAACAGCAGATCATCATCATCTACAACTGTAAAAGATGTTATTGCTGTATGTATGGATTAGTTAATTAAAATACTGTTTCCTCTTTCAATTAACATGACATATGTAATATTTCATAAACATTCTATGGTTGAATAAAGTAACTTACTAATATTTTCTGCACAATTTCGACTTTAAGCCCATAGATGCACACTAAATACTGCAACATAACATAGTACATAAAACCAAAACCATTGGGCTGGATCTCTAAAAACTGAGGAGTACACAGTACTGATTGTGACAATTGCATCAGATTTTATCTTGGTCTGACTGGCAGCAACTTCAAGATATCTTAAATAAAAGGATGCTTTTAGACTAAAAACATTTAACTACATCTGCAACTGCCACTCACATGGCTCAATATAGATACAGCATTTCAAACACTAAAGATAATCTACAAACAAAATATACAACTAACTTATGGAGGAAAATGGGTACCTTAAAATAACTAGAAATATGCATTCACACCTTCAATTCATCTCAGTAAATTCTAAATGAGCAACTACAGCTGGCTAACAAACAATCCTGAAAATGTTCATTGCACTTTTCACACAAATTAAACATGATTGGTCTGTGTTAGGACTCTGAACAAGGGTATCCTTATTCCACTAGCTGCCCAACTTAACATCCATTGAAGAATATTGTCAGGGACCAAAATCAAAACACATGCCATTGCTTCTCGAGAGTAGCCTGATAAATCTTCTTGTTAATTTCTCCTATGACATGCTACAATTAGAGTTCCTCACTTGTAAGAAGTGCACTTTTCTGGACAAAGCATTTTTCTGTTATTTAGATTTGTATCGTCCACACATTCTTTACTTAACATACAGTAGATGAGATGTTTCCTTGTTGAGAAATGAGTGATATCGTTGGTCAGTGGATAGACTTTTCACTGTAAGCAAAATCATTACATGTGAAGTACTTGTCAAAGGCTGCAACTGATGAAAAATACTGTGAAGTGTGTGCACAACACAGTGGATTGTTTAGAATAAGTGCATTGTCTATAATTCTTAACTCTTCGTGTGTCATGCTGAAAATGCTTAAGGACCAAAGAAAGCCTAAATGATACCGACAAAACAAATCGAGGGTATGTAAGTATTTCATTTTATATTTTATCAAATACACGTATATTAGCACATTGTTGCAATTACTTAAAAAAAGTAAGTAAATAAAATAAAAACCTGTAGACAGACATAATAGCTTGAGACTGGTAATGGCATTTAAATAAATACTTTTAGAAGTACTCATGGTTGGTTGCATTCTTAATCAACATTTGTTCACAGCTGATGAGTTCAGAAAGATCCAGAATGGATAATAGACCATTAAAATTATATGCTAAGCTGACAACAGCCAATGATTCAACATTACATATTTATAAAAGCATTTCAACCCTCAGAGAAATTTTGAAGTGAAATTATCTATAAAACATGATAAACTGAACTGTACATTTAACTATGTGGGCCCGAATAGTATGGAAACAAATGTGTACCCAGTAACTCAGATCCATAAGGGAATGCATCACATATCCTGTGACTATCTACATACTGCAAATAATAATGGTGTACAGGCATTTTTCCATATTATAAAAAGTTTTTACATCTATTTATCATGTTTTATGTTATTAAATTACAGGAAAATTGAAAATAACTCTGTGGGCAGCTACTGACAGGTTATGTATACAGAGATGCATGCTGAACTGATTACAAAAAATGCATTATTAAATACTTTTTATTGTATGCAGGCCTGCAAGGGACTGCAAGTGCTTTATGTGGATCAACTCAGTTTCATATAAGCATCATTTCATTATTCTGGAAGAAAAAAACATCGGGACAGTGGAAGTTTTATAAAACTTAACGAAACAAACCAGGACCAGAAATGAGAAAAATCAGTAAAAAGTAGTAAATAGTGTTATGATGATGAAACTTTCCAAAATATTACTAATGTTAACAGTTTAATTCCATTACCCACAGACATTCTTGAATTCATTCACAAATTACTGTAACTATTGTCACTGATAAGCTTATTAAGCAAACGACTTCATTGACATGAATGTTCATAAATATCCAGAAGCTTATTAGCAAGAAAAACAGATATAAAAGACTGAAGGTGACACTGTCAAAAGGGTGCAACAGTAAAGAACTGACTTATTTGTAACTACAGATTCTTTAATTTTTTGTATTTTCATTAAATACGCCACCAGCTTGTTCCCCTATCCAGGCGTTTTGCTATTTCATACTTCAAATATCTGTATCTGTGCTTACAAACATATCAATTCTTTACCATTGGATCGTTTTGACAACTTCACTTTCAGTTCTTTATATCAATTTTTCCCATGGATAATAAGTTTCAGGGCTACTCAAAATTCATGCAGGTTCAAGATCCGTGCCAACATAGTTGAGGGCAAAAGCTAGTGGATATTAAGAGAAGAATTGGAATGCCCAAGCCTTCAGAAATAAGAGTAAATTATTTACAGACAGACACCTTAGTATACAAAGAGGAAGGACAGTGACTTGGATCATTTTAAATTATAGTTGCCAGGAATGGACTTTGTAGAAACAGGAAAAAATATACAGAAGCATTAGGAATGTGAAGTTGCAGATAATCTGCTACAACATCCTGGGTCGGAAGAAGATATTTTTCCCATTTGGTTGCAGTTGCTGCTCACTGTTAACCCATTGTGATACAGATTTTCTGGACACACAACTTGGTGTTTTTTCAGGCTTTTTCACTTTAAATGTGTTTTTAGTGACACTTTTACATTTCATTACGTCTCTAATAGTTTTACGTCTCTATATCATGCTAATTTTCTTTCAGCCCAAGATGTTCATAAACACTGCCCGGCTAAGAAATTGAAATTCACAGAAAGAAAAGAAATGCCATGGGTTCAGTCGGTATGTGATGTTACTTTAGTGATTACAAAATTGAGTCAGATTTACAAAGAACTTGGCAGTATGAGCTCACTTATCAATATGACATGCACCCAATTGCCCTTCTTGCATACACTTGTTTGTTTGGGAGGGTGTCATAAGGCCACTAGATTCCTTCCTCGGGCAAGCTGGCCTCAAACTGTTGTAATGGTCCACAATATTCTGGATACTGACACTGGGGCAGAGTTTACGTCCAAGCTCGTGCCACATATGCTCTGCAGGGAATATATCTAAGGATTTTGCTGACTATGGGAGCAGCTAATACCATGCATACAATTGATACATACACATGTCACTATGTGGATGAGCACTGTTGTGTTGGAAATAACATCACGATACTGTCATACAAGATGTAACACGAGGATTATCGACATCTGAATGATTGTTGTTCCGTCACAGTTCCCTCAATCACTATCAACTGCAACCTACATTCATAACCATTTGCTGGCCATACTGTGCCTTTCCAAAACATTGGAAGAATGGAATGTCCCCCAAGCTGCCGCCACACGTGCTGACAGTGGTCATCGGGGATAGTGCAGAACCGTGATTCAACACTGAACACAATGTGACACCTCTCATCAGTAGTCTACCCGATGGTGCTCACACCTCTTGTATACCCTCCACCATCAACACTAGTGGCCTTTCTACTTTTGCTGAGAACCACTGCTCTAATTGTTTACATGCCCGCTAATAGTTTGTACTTGTACAAAGTTACACTGTTATGGGTGCTTTATTTCCTTTTTCCAGACACTGCATACGAGGTGTGATCAAAAAGTTACAGGAATTTAATTCTGTCGGCTGTATACATTTTTGTTCTTTTCTTGTTAGTACACGTGTTCCTGATGTACCGTACATATATTTACATCTATTTTCAGTATTTAGTTCATTGTTGACAGTGGAAAAGGAGGTCTTTGTTTTTGAGTGCTCAGAGAATTTTTACTTTCGAAAAAGATGGATCTAAGATTCTAAATAAAATTTTGTTTAAAAATGGAACAAAGTGCAGTATCGCATTGGAAACATCGAATGTGGCTTTTGGCAACTCTACTACGAGTACAAGAGTTTACAAGTGGTACAAATGTTTCAAAGATGGTTGAGAAGATGTTGAAAATGACTACTGCAA
Source organism: Schistocerca gregaria (assembly GCF_023897955.1). Lineage (NCBI taxonomy): Eukaryota > Metazoa > Arthropoda > Insecta > Orthoptera > Acrididae > Schistocerca > Schistocerca gregaria. The sequence continues at coordinate 1,778,748 of NW_026061863.1, read as the reverse complement.
TTACTGGCGACAATGTGGTAGGAGCGAAGTAAATTGTGGTAACCACAACCAACAGCAAGAATGGCTTGGGCTGTGGATAGGAGCCGCCAGGCAGGGAAGACGCCAGCGGTGGAGCACGCACCACAAGGTAAACACAGGACAAGTCGGACGACAGACCAATGACACCTGACAACAACCAACCGCTACCGACTATAGGCGACACAAGGAGGAAGAGATAAACAACAGAGGCTTGTGGACACCAAACACCAAACGTAAATCCACTCGGAACCAGAGGCAGGCAAATGTCAACAACGAGCAACAATCAGAATGCACTACAACCGAGATAGAAACAAAACCCAGAGCGAGTACCAGACTGGCTGGACTAGGGCAGAGCGGGTCCCTATTACGAAACCGGAGAGAGCGGCTATTGGCCACTGTCTGCATGTGGCTTTCACTGTGACATAGATTAAGGCTTTCTGCCTGAAAGTGAGGAGAGATTTAATTAGGTGAAAAATGAATTAGTTACTTACATTATATCCTTTATTTCTCATCAACTGAGTTTGCACATGTTCCCCGTGTGCTAAATATAATGCATAAATATGAATTATGTTCACTGGAAGCTCAGATGTAACTAAAGAAGATCTACGTAGTTAGTGTGTGTGTGTGTGTCTGTGTGTGTGTGTGTGTGTGTGTGTGTGTGTGTGTGTGTGTGTGTGTGTGTGTGAAGCTTGATTTCAACTTGCAATGGTACAGAATATAAAATACAATGGCCAAGTTGCCCTGCCTTACCACACAGACATAGGACACTCATTTACAGAAGGAAATGGCTTTCACTCAAATCATTTTTCAATGTCGGCCACTGTGGAAGACATGTTCTACAACAAACACATTATTAATGATATGCAGAAAAACCTGCATATTCATTCCAGTGGCAGGAAAATGTATCTCCTGGAGCGGATAGATATGCATTTATAAATGAAAAATAACAAAATGTATACCACCAGAAAAAGAATGGTTTACCAGTCACACCTGATTCTACTGACTCTTTTAGACCTTTTGTAAAGTTACAGAATTTTTAATACTGCAGTTTACCACAATAGCATTGTCTGTGTTTTCACGTCGACTAAAGATCTTATTCTTTCCCAAACCCATAACGATTCTCAACTCTCAACTGCTTCAATCCTGTATATGAACATGAGGAATTAGAGCACAGCAGAAAGGCCTTTTGAAGTACATTACTTGACACACATTTCCTCAGACAGGTCCTATAATAATTTAAGTTAAATAGTGACAAAAGTTGGAGACTGTGGCTGAAATTCACGACATTCTAGTTCAATCCCAAGGAAACATGTACGCCAGGTTAGTGCTGTTTCCTCTAAATACACGAGCTACAACAAATACTTTCTCGATGACTAATATTCAGTGTTTTATCAAGAATGAAAACACATGTTACATGAAAGATAGAAAATACTACGAAGCTACTCACACCACAAGCATTAAATCACCTCCTACTCCTCCTTTCACAAGGTACACTTCAGGAGACAAGCACACATTTACACAACATAGGCTTTCACAGCGACTGTTCACATTAGTCAAAACTTCTGGACTGGCTTGTGGGAGGACGGCACAGTCGATGAATAAAATTATTTCTGACATTTCATCTCCGACTGAGGTAGACATCTTTGGATTGGTTGGTTTTTGGGGGTTAAAGAGACCAGACTGCTACGATCATTGGTCCCTTTTTCTAATACTAAAAACACCCACAGAGAATAAGAACAATCAACAAACGAGAGGACAGATGACACAGAATGAGAGAAACTGAGACAAAGACCAGACAAGAAGAACTAAAATCATACGGAGAGTGACGGTGGGTGGCCGACCATAGAAACAGAAAAGGAAAAGACAACCACCGAGAAACACATTAAAAAAAGCAGACTAAAATTGTAGCCCATAGGCCAGAATCAACACAAAAACACACACATTTACATTAAGCGATAAAATCCCCCTGCCCGAATAAAATGCAAAACTAAGTCTGCTATGGAACAGTCATAAGTTAAAAGCGCAGAGAGCATTTCAGCCATCGCAAAAGTCTGCCTGAGCACAGTTAAAAGGGCGCACTCCAACCGAATATGGACCACTGTCAAGGAAGCCCCACAACGACAAAGAGGTGGATCCTCACAACACAGGAAATAACTATGCATCAGTCAGGTGTGGCCAATGCGGAGACGACAAAGGATGACTGAGTCCCTGCGATGGCTCGCATGGATGACCACCACACAGTCATCGTCTCCTTGTTATGACGGAGTTTGTTTTTCATGGGCAGGTTGCGCCAATCACTGTAACATAAATCTAAAACTTTTTGGCGTAATATTGCCCGCAAATCAGTCTCCGGGAGGCTAATTTCCAGAGATGCTTTACTGGTGGCCTCTTTCGCCAGGCAGTCAACAGTTTCATTGCAAGCTATCTCAACATAGCCTGGGTTCCAAACAAAGACAACAGATCCGCCGCAACGGGCAAGATTATGCAGGGACAACTGGATAGCCATCACCAGATGAGAATGAGGGAAACACTGGTCAAGAGCTGGTAAACCGCTCAGGTAATCGCCACAGATAATGAAGGACTCACCTGAGCAGGAGCGGAGATACTCTAGAGCTCGAAAGATGGTGACCACGTCAGCAGTGTAAAAACTGCAGCCAGCCGGTAATGAAACTTGTTCACAATGGTCCACTAGAGTTAGGGCATAACCGACATGACCAGCAACCATCAAACCAACAGTGTAGACAATGCCAGAGCCGTGATACGTGGCTAAGATGGAATAAAAGTGGTGGCGCAAGGCCTCCTCAATGGCATCACTTTGTTAGTATGATTAGTACACAAACACAATCATTACATTTCTTTTATGGAGTTTGTTTGTTGGAATGGTTACTACAAAGCCAAAATCATTGCATTTCATTCATTACCCTATGTATGGTTACTACAATCATTACATTTCATCCATTACCTGATGTGACATATTTCTGAGGGAAGAATCATGGCATTTCATCTATCACCCTATGTGAAATATTTATGAGAAAAGCTACAGAAAGGTCCTCCCTCATTTGCGATTGTTTTTTGGTATGGTTACTACAAAGCCAGAATCATCGCATTTCATCTATAACCCTATGTGATGTATTTAGGAGAGAAGGTGCAGAATGCTAAAGACTGATAGTTGGTATGATTAGTACGCAACGCTACGTGAAGTATTTCTGAGAGAAGGTGCAGAAAGCTCCTCCATCACTTTCTTCTGATTGTTGGTATGATTAGTACACAGACACAATCACTGCATTTCATCCATTACCTGATGTGAAGTATTTCTGACGGGAAGCTACAGCAAGCTCCTCCCTCATTTGCGTTTGATTGTTGGTATAGTTACTACAAAGCCAGAATCATCGCATTTCATATATTACCCTATGTGAAATATTACTCAGAAAAGCTACAGTAAGCTCCTCCCTGATTTGTGTTTGTTTGTTGGTATGGTTACTACAAAGATAAAATAATTGCATTTCACCTATTGTCCTATATGAAGTATTTCTGAGAGATGCTGCAAAACCCTCCTCCCTCACTTGCATCTGTTTGTTGGAATAATTAGTACACAGACACAATCCTTATATTTCATCCATTCCCTGATGTGAAGTATTTCTGAGGGAAGCTACAGAAAGCTCCTCCCTCATTTGCGTTTGTTTGTTGGTATGGTTACTAGAAAGCCAGAATCATCGCATTTCATCTATTACAATATGTTATTTATTTCAGAGAGAAGCTGCAGAAAGCTCTTCATTCACATACATCTGTTTGTTGGTATGATTAGTACGTATACACAAACATTGCATTTCATCCACTACCTGATGTGAAGTATTTCTGAGGGAAGCTAATGAAAGCTCCTCCCTCATTTGCGTTTGATTGTTGGTATGGATACTACAAAGATAGAATCATTGGATTTCATCTATTACCCTATGTGAAATATTTCTCAGAAAAGCTACAGAAAGCTCCTCCCTCATTTGTGTTTGTTTGTTGGTATGGTTACTACAAAGCACGAATAATTGCATTTCATCTATTCTCCTATATGAAGTATTTCAGAGAGAAGCTGCAGAAAGCTACTCCCTCACATGCATCTGATTGTTTGTATGATTAGTACACAGACACAATCATTACATTTTATCCATTACTTAAAGTGAATTATTTCTGATGGAACCTGCAGAAAGCTCCTCCCACACTTGCATCTGTTTGTTGTTAAGATTAGTACACAGACACAATCATTACACTCCATCCAATACCTGACGTGAAATATTTCTGAGGGAAGCTACAGAAAGCTCCTCTCTCAGTTGCGTTTGTTTGTTGGTATGGTTACCACAAAGCCAGAATCATCGCATTTCATTTATTTCCATATAAGAAGTATTTCTGAGGTAAGCTACAGAAAGCTCAAGCGCCATTTGCGTTTGTTTGTTGGTATGGTTATTACAAAGCCAGAATCATCGTATTTCTTTTTTTACCCTATGTGATGTATTTGAGAAAAAAGCTGCAGAAAGCTCCTCCCTCACTTGCATCTGTTCTTTGGAATGATTAGTACAGAGACACAATCATTACATTCATCATTACCTGATGTGAAGTATTTCTGAGGGAGGCTGTAGAAAGCTATTCCCTCACTAGCATCTGTTTGTTGTTCTGATCAGTACACAGACACAATTTTTTCATTTCATCCATTACCTGATGTGAAGTATTTCTGAGGAAAGCTATAGAAATAACCTCCCTTAGTTGCGTTTGTTGGTTGGTATTATTACTACAAAGCCAGAATCATTGCATTCCATCTATTACCCCTTGTGATGTATTTCAGAGAGAGACTGCAGAAATCTCCTCCCTCACTTGCATCTGTTTGTTGGTACGATTAGTACACTGACACAATCATTACATTTCGTCCATTACCTGATGTGAAGTATTTCTGAGGGAAGCTACAGAAAGCTCCTCCCTCAATTTCGTTTGTTTGTTGGAATGGTTACTATAAAGCCAGAATCATCGCATTTCATCTATTATCCAATGTGAAATACTTCTGAGATTAGCTACAGAGTGCTACTCCCTCATTTGCGTTTCTTTGTTGGTATGGTTACAACAAAACCAGAATTATTGCATTATATCCATTACCCTACGTGATGTATCTCGGAGAGAAGATACAGAAAGCTCGTCCCACACTTGCACCTCTTTGTTCTTATGATTAGTACACAGACACAATCATTACATTCCATCCATTACCAGATGTGAAATATATCGGAGGGAAGCTACAGAAAGCACCTCCCTCAATTGTGTTTGTTTGTTGGTCTGGTTATTACAAAGCCAGAATTAACGCATCTCATCTATTACCCTATGTGAAGTATTTCTGAGAATAGCTAAAGAAAGCTACTCATTCATTTGCGTTTGTTTTTGGTATGGTTACTACAAAGCCAGAATCATTGCATTTCATCTATTACCCCATGTGATGTATTTCAGAGAGAAGCTGCAGAATCCTTGTACCTCACTTGCACCTGTGTTTTGTTATGATTAGTACACAGACAAAATCATTACATTTCATCCATAACCTGATGTGAAATATTTCTGAGGGAAGCTACAGAAAGCTCTTCCCTCATTTGCATTTGGATGTTGGTTTGGTTACCACAAAACCAGAATCATTGCATTTCATCTATTACTCTATGTAATGTATTTCATATCAAAGCTGCAGAAAGCTCTTCCCTCACTTGCATCTGTTTATGGTATGATTATTACACAGACACAATCACTGCATTTCCTCCATTACCTGATGTGAAGTATTTCTGAGGGGGGCTACAGGAAGCTCCTAACTCAGTTGTGTTTCTTTGTTGGTATTATTACTACAAATCCAGGATCATCGCATTTCATCCATTACCGGATGTGAAGTATTTCTGAGATAAGCTACAGAAGGCTCAAGCGTCACTTGCGTTTGTTTGTTGGTATGGTTACTACAAAGCCAGAATCATTGCATTTCATCCATTACCCTATGTATTTCAGCCGAGGAAAGCTCCTTAATCACTTGCATCTGTCTGTTGGAATGATTAGTACACAGACACAATCAGTAGATTTCACCCTTTGCTTGATGTGAAATAGTTCAAATGGAAGCTACAGAAAGCTCCTCCATGACTTGCGTTTGTTTGTTGGTGGGGTTACTACGATGCCAGAATCAACACATTTCATCTATTACCCTATGCGATTTATTTCTGAGAATAGCTACAGAAAGCTCCTGTCTTATATGCGTTTGTTTGTTGCTACCGTTACTACAAAGCCAGAATCATTGCATTTCATCCATTGGGATATGTGATGTATTTCAGCGAGGAGCAGCAGAAAGCTCCTCCCTCACTTGCATTTGTTTGTTGGTATTCTTACTACAAAACCAGAATCATTGCATTTCACTTATTACTCTATGTGATGTATTTCAGGGAGAAGTTGCAGAAAACTCTTCCCTCACTTGCATCTGTTTGTTGCTATTATTAGTACACATACACAAACATTAAATTTCATTTACTAGATGATGTGAAGTATGTCTCAGGGATGCTCTCTAAGCAGCTCCCTTATTTGCATTTGTTTGTTGGTATGGTTACTACAAAGCCAGAATCATCACATTTCATCTATTACCATATATGAGGTATTTCAGAGAGGAGCAGCAGAAAGCTCCTAACTCACTTGCTCTGTATGTTGGTATGATTAGTACACGGACACAATCGTTACATTTTATCCATTATCTGATGTGAGGAATTTCTGAGGGAAGCTACAGAAAAGCTCCTCCCTCATTTGCGTTTGTTTGTTGGTACGGTTACTGCGAAGCCAGAAACATTGTGTTTCATCCATTATCCTATGTGATGTATCTCAGAGAGAAGCTGCAGAGGGCTCGTCCCTTAGTTGCAACTGTTTGTTGTTGTGATTAATACACAGACACAATCATTACACTTCATCCATTACTTGATTTGAAATATATCTGAGGGAATCTGCAGAAAGCATCTCCCTCGTTTGCGTTTGTTTGTTGGTATGATTACTACAGAGCCAGAAACATCGCATTTCGTCCATTACCCCATGTGATGTATATCAGAGAGAAGCTGCAGTATGCTCTTCCCTCACTTGCATATGTTTATGGCAATATTAGTACACAGACAAAATCATTTCATTTCATCCATTACTGGATGTGAAGTATTTCTGAGGGATGCTGTAAAAGCTCCTCGTAATTTTCGTTTGTTTGTTGGTGGGGTTACTACAAAGCCTGAATCATCGTATTTCATCTATTACCCTATGTGATGTATTTCAGAGGGAAGCTGCAGTAAGCTACTTTCTAACTTGCATCGGTTCGTTGGAATGATTACTACAGAAAGCACCTCCCTCATTTGCGTTTGATTGTTGGTATGGTTACTACGAAGCCAGAACCATCACATTTCATCTATTACCCAATGTGAAGTATTTCTGAAAAAAACTGCAGAAAACTCCTCCCTCATTTGTGTTTCTTTGTTGGTATGGTTACTACAAAGTCAGAATCATTGCATTTCATCTTTTACCCCATGTGATGTATTTCAGAGAAAAGCTGCAGAAAGCTCATCCCTCATTTGCTTCTGTTTATGGTATGATTAGTACACAGACACAATCATTGCATTCTATCCATTACCTGATGTGAAATATTTCTGAGGGAAACTACAGAAAGCACAACCCTCATTTGCGTTTCATTGTTGGTATGGTTACTACAGAGCCAGAATCATCGCATTTAATCTATTAACCTATGTGATGAATTTCAGAGAAAAGCTGCAGAAAGCTCATTACTCATTTGCATCTGTTTATGGTATGATGAGTACACAGACACAATCATTACATTTCATCCATTACCTGATGTGAAATATTTCTCAGGGGAGCTACAGAAAGCTCCTCTCTCAGTTGCGTTTGTTTGTTGGTAAGGTTACTACAAATATAGTGTCATCGCATTTCATCTATTACCCTATGTGAAATATTTCTAAATAAAACTAAAGGAAGCTCAAGTGTCCTTTGCGTTTGTTTGTTGGTATGGTTACTACAAAGCCAGAATCATCGCAATTCATATATTACTTTATGTGATGTATTTCAGCATGGAGCTGCAGAAACTTCCACCCTCACTTGCATCTGTTTGTTATAATTATTAATACACACACACACTCATTACATAACATCCATTACCTGATGTGAAGTATTTCTCAGGGAAGCTGCAGAAAACTCTTCCCTCACTTGCATCTGTTTATGGTATGATTAGTACACAGACACAATCATTACTTTTCATCCATTACTGGATGTGAAGTATTTATGAGGGAAACTGCAGAAAGCTCATCCCTCACCTACATCTGTTTGTTGATATGATTAGTACACAGACACAATCATTTCATTTCATCCATTACCTGATGTGAAGTATTTCTGAGGGGGGCTACAGCAAGCTCCTCAATCATTTGCGTTTGTTTGTTGGTATTATTACTACAAAGCCAGAATCATCGCATTTCATCTATCACACTATGTGAAGTATTCCTGAGAAAAGCTACAGAAGGCTCAAGTGTCATTTGCGTTTGTTTGTTTTTATGGTTACTACAAAACCAGAATCATCGCATTTCATCCATTATCCTATGTGATGTATCTCAGAGAGAAGCTGAAGAAAGCTTGTGCCTCACTTGTTCCTTTTTTGTTATGATTAGTACACAGACACAATCACTAAATTTCATCCATTACCTGTTGTGAAATATTTCAGAGGGAGGCTACAGAAAGCACAAACCTCATTTGGGTTTCATTTGTTGGTATGGTTACTACAAAGCCAAAATCATCGCATTTCATCTATTACCCCATGTGATGAATTTCTGAGAATAGCTACAGAAAGCTCCCCCCTTATTTGCTTTAGTTTGTTGGTACGGTTATTACAAAGCCAGAATCATCACAATTCATCTATTACTTTATGTGATGTATTTCAGAAAGGATCTGCAGAAAGCTCCTCCCTCACTTGCATTTGTTTGTTATAATGATTAATACACACACACACTCATTACATTACATCCATTACCTGATGTGAAGTATTTCTGCGGGAAGCTGCAGAAAGCACTTCCCTCACTTGCATCTGTTTGTTGTTCTTATCAGTACACAGACACAACCATAACATTTCATCCATTACCTGATGTGAGGTATTTCTGAGGGAATTTACAGAAAGATCTTACCTCAGTTGCATTTGTTGGTTGGTATGGTTACTACAACGCCAGAATCTTTGAATATCATCTATTACTCCATGCGATGTATTTCAGAAAGAGACTGCAGAAATTTTCTCCCTCACTTGCATCTGATTGTTGGTACGATTAGTACACAGACACAATCATTACATTTCATGCATTACCTGATATGAAGTATTTATGAGTGAAATGTGTTTGTTTGTTGGTATGGTTACTACAAATCCAGAATCATCGCATTTCATCTATTACCCTATGTGTAGTATTTCTAAAAAATGCTACAGAAAGCTCAAGTGTCATTTGCGTTTAGTTTGTTGGTATGGTTACTACAAAGCCAGAATCGTTGCATTTCATCTATTACCCTATGTGAAGTATTTCTGAGAATAGATACAAAATGCTCATCCCTCATTTGCCTTAGTTTGTTGGGCTGGTTATTACAAAGCCAGAATCATCTTATTTCATATTTTACCCTATGTGATGTATTTCAGATAGAAGCTGCAGAAAGCTCCTCCCTCATTTGCATCTGTTTGTTGGTATGATTAGTACACAGACACAATGATTACATTTCATCCATTACCTGATGTCAAATAATTCTGAGGGAAGCTACAGAAAACTCCACCCTCATTTGCATTTGTTTGTTAGTATGGCTACTTTAAATCCAGAATCATCACATTTCATCTATTACCCAATGTTAAGTATTTCTAAAGAAATCTACAGAAAGCTCCTCCCTCATTTTCGTTTGTTTGATGTTATAGTTACTACAAAGCCAGAATCATTGTATTTCATCCATTACCCTATGTGATTTATTTCAGCTGATGAAAGCTCCTTCCTCACTTGTATCTGTTTGTTGGAATGATTAGTACACAGACACAATCATTACATTTGACCCATTACCTGATGTGAAGTATTTCTGAGGGAAGCTACAGAAAGCTCCTCCGTCATTTGCGTTTGTTTGTTGGTGTGGTTACTACAAAGCCAGAATCATCACATTTCATCTATTACCCTATGTGATGTATTTCAGAGGGAAGCTGCAGAAAGCTCCTCCCTCACTTGCATCTGTTTGTTGGAATGATTACTACACAGACACAATCATTACATTTCATCCATTACCTGATGTGAAATATTTCTGAGGGAAGCTGCAGAAAGCTTATAACACTATTGTCTGCTGCTGCTGAACCATAACCTTAAAGCAGGTTGTGAAGTAAAACAATATTATTAAAGCAATTATGGTATAATGCAACAGAGCAGTGTTACCCTCTGGGAGGAATTTTGTTGTGTTGACCGTGTTGTACCTAACGGAAGTGGCTTATCGGAAATGAAAGTCAGAATTACGGAAATATTTGAACAGTAATAAACAAAATTTTGCCTATCTGCACTGTTTAACAGGCAAAGAAAACGGTCGCCAGCCTAAGTAGGCAAGAGAATGATTAACATTCTCGTTCAAGAAAATAGTTATTAGTAACTTGAATGGATAAACACAACCTATACATTGTCACATGCGAGAGCAGTATACTCTTGACACATTCATGTGGGTACGGTAAGATTGAAACTAACAGTTAAAGCAGCACAAACTATTTGCAAAATTATAACAGATACTGAAACACACTATTACTTTCAGGGCTTACACAAACTGAATGGTCTTTATAACATTATTACTACTAACTGCAGAATCATTAATTGGATATAGGTTAAGTCTCTCTCAGTTAAGTGCGTTACTATTTAAAACGAAAGTTAATTTGAATCCACTTACAGGTTGCTCCTCACTATCATTTGATTAAAGAAATTAAGGTTTTCCTAATTAGTGGTCTTTCTGTTACTTGTTACCAAGCATTAACCCAATATACAAACTGTGGATCCTGTTATATTATTAATAAGCACTTCTAAAACACAGGAGAGACATACACTTAGCAGACTTGAGTATATAATGTTCCACACTGCAGTTTTCCACTTTTACTACATTGACACACAAAATTAACATATATGTAAGTTACTGACTCACCTTCTGTGATTTACAACAGGTGGTAATGAGATCATTTACGAAGCAAAACTTTATAAGCCTCAGCCTCACGAACTTTTTAATTTGAAGTTGGCAACAATGCATTAATAAGCAGTATTATTAGGAAAATTACTTTCATTAACTTTCTTTTTCTATGTTCATGAGGCATTAATTAGCAAAAACACTGGTCTTTAATGTTCTTTCAGTAGGGACACTTGGAAATCTCTTTACTTCAAACGGAGAGGAACCTGATAGGTGTTATGGTAAGGAGAAAAATCAAGGTAGGTACATAAACTCAGTTATAAATTACCTTATATTTGAGCACACTAACACATCCATTTAGCTGATCCATCACTGTACATCATTATAGTACTCGATTACAGTGATTGCGCAATGTAGTGGCGACTGCATGTCAGTAGGTGGAATTGCGGGTAGAATTGCTGGACTCTGTCATTTCTTGGTGGCGATGATAGATACAAATTCCAGATTAGTTCCAGCTACTTATCATTTACCTGATGTGAAGTATTTCTGAGGGAAGCTACAGAAAGTTGCACCATCACTTACGTTTGTTTGTTAGTATTGTTACTACAAAGCCAGAATAATCGCACTTCATCTATTACCCTTAGTGAAGTATTTCTAAGAATAGCTACAGAAAGCTTCTCCCTCATTTGCGTTAGTTTGTTGGGATGGTTGTTACAAAGCCAAATTCATCGTATTTCATATTTTACCCTATGTGGTGTATTTCAGATAGAAGCCTCAGAAAGCTTATCTCTCACTTGCATCTGTTTGTTGGTATGATTGGTACACCATCACAATCATTATATTTAATCCATCACCTGATGTGAAGTATTTCTGAGGGAAGCTACAGAAAGCTCCTCAATCATTTGCGTATGTTTGTTGGTATGGTTACTACAAAGGCAGAATCATCAGAATTCATCTATTATCCAATGTAATGTATTTCAGAGAGAAGGTCAGAAAGCTCCTCCCTCACTTGCATATGGTTGTTTTTATGATTAGTACAGAGACACAGTCATTACATTTCATCCATTACCTGATGTGATGTATTTCTGAGGTAAGCTACAGAAAGCTCCTCCCTCATTTGCGTTTGGTTGTTGGTATGGTTACTACAAAGCCAGAATCATTGCATTTCATCTATTACCCTATGTGATGTATTTCAGAGAGAAGCTGCAGAAAGCTCCACCCTCCCTTTAATCTGATTGTTGGTATGGTTAGTACAAAGCCAGAATCATAGCATTTCACCTATTAAACTATGTGAAATATTTCTGAGGAAATCAACAGAAAGCTCCTCCCTCATTTGCGTTTGTTTGTTGGTATGGTTACTACAAAGCCAGAATCATCGCAATTCATCCTATACGTATATGAAGTATTTGTGAGAGAAGCTACAGAAAGCTCCTCACTCATGTGCATCTGTTTGTTGGTATGATTAGTACTCAGACACAATCACTACATTTCATCCATTACCTGATGTGGAGTATTTCTGAGGGATGCTACAGAAAGCTTGCCCATCATTTATGTTTGTTTGTTGGTATGGTTACTACAAAGCCAGAATCAACGCATTTCATCTATTGCACTATGTGAAATATTTTCAAGAAAAGCTACAGAAAGCTCCTACCTCATTTGGTTTTGTTTTTTGGTATGGTTACTACAAAGCAAGAAACATCGTATTTCATATTTTACCATATGTGATGTATTTCAGACAGATGCTGCAGTAAGCTACTCCCTCACTTGCATTTGTTTGTTGGTATGATTAGTACACAGACACAACAATTATATTTCATTTATTACATGATGTGAAGTATTTCTGAGAGAAGCTACTGAATGCTCCTCCGTCATTTGCGGTTGTTTGTTGGTATGGTTACTACAAAACCAGATTCATTGCATTTCATCAACTACCCTTTGTGATGTATTTCAGAGTGAAGCTGCAGAAAGCTTCTCCTTCACTTGCAACTGTTTGTTGGTATGATTAGTACACAGACACAATCATTACATTTCATCCATTTCCAGATGTGAGGTATATCTGGGGGAAGCTAAAGAAAGCTCCTTCCTCAATTGCATTTGATTGTTGGTATGTCTTCTACCAAGTAAGAATCATTGCATTTCACACAATACCCTACGTGATGTGTTTCACAGAGAAGCTCCAGAAACCTCTTCCCTAATTTGCATCAGTTTGTTGGTATGATTAGTACACAGACACCATCATTACATTCCATCCATTACCTGATGTGGAGTATTTCTGAGGGAAGATGTAGAAAGCTCCTCACTCACTTGCATCTGTTGGCTGGTACGGTCACTACAAGCCAGAAACATCGCGTTTCATCTATTACACAATGTGAAGAATTTCTGAGTGAAACTACAAAAAGCTCCTCCATCACTTGCGTTTGTTTGTTTGTATGGTTACTACAAAGCCAGTATCATCGCAGTTCATCTGTTACATTATGTGATGTATTTCAAAGAGAAGCTGCAGTTACTTCACCCTCACTTGCATCTGTTTGTTGATATGATTAGAATACAGACTCAATCATTACATATCACACATCACCTGATGTGAAATATTTCTGATGGAAGCTACAGAACATTCCACCCTCTTTTGTGTTTGTTTGTTCTTAAGGTTACTACAAAGCCAGAATCATAGCATTTCATTTTTCACCCAATGTGAAGTATTTCTGAGAGAAGCCGCAGAAAGCTCGTCCCTCACTTACATCTGTTTGTTGGTATGTTTAGTACACACACACAATCAATACATTTCATTTATTCCATGATGTGAAGTATTTCTGAGGGAAGTTACAGAAAGCTCCTCAATCATTTGCATATGTTTGTTGGTATGGTTTCTACAAAGCCAGATTCATCGCAATTCATCTATTACCCTGTGTGAACTATTTCTGAGAATAGCTACAGAAAGCTCCTCCCACATTTGCCTTAGGTTATTGGTATGGTTATTACAAAGGCAGAATCATCGGATTTCATTTTTTACCCTTAATGATGCACTTCAGAGAGAAGCTGCAGAAAGCTCCTCCCTCACATGCATTTGTTTGTTGGTATGATTATCACACAGACACAATCTTTACTTTTCATCCATTAGCTGATGTTGAGTTCTTCTGAGGGATGCTACAGAAAGCTCGCCCCTCATTTACGTTTGTTTGTTGGTATGGTTACTACAAAGCCAGAATCAACACATTTCATCTATTGGACTTCGAGAAATATTTTTGACAAAAGCTACAGAAAGCTTTCTACCACATTTGTGTTTGATTTTTTGTATGGTTACTAGAAAGCAAGAGTCATCGTATTTCATATTTTACCCAATGCGATGTATTTATGACAGATGCTGCAGAAAGCTACAACCTAACTTGCATCTGTTTGTTGGTATGATTAGTACACAGACACAATCATTACATTTCATTCATTACCTTATGTGAAGTATTTCTGAGACAAGCTACAGAAAGCTCCCACCTCATTTTGGTTTGATTGTTGGTATGGTTAATACAAAGCCAGAATAATTGCATTTCATCCATTACTCTTTGTGATGTATTTAAGACAGAGGCTGCAGGAAGATCCTCCCTCATTTGCGTTTGATTGTTGGTATGGTTACTACAAAGCCAGAATCATTGCAATTCATCCATTACCCTCTGTGATGTATTTCAGAGAGAAGCTGCAGAAAGCTCATCCCTCACTTGCATCTGTTTGTTGGTATCATTGGTACACAGACACAATCATTACATTTCATTCATTACCTAATGTGAAGTATTTCTGAGATAAGCTACAGAAAGCTCCCCCCTCATCTGGATTTTGTTTGTCGGTATGGTTACTACCATGCCAGAAACATAGCATTTCATCTACTACCCTATGTGAAGTATTTCTGAGAAAAGCTGCAGGACGCTCCTCCCTCACTTGCATCTGTTTGTTGGTAAGATTACTATACAGACACTGTGGTTACATTTCATCCCTTACCTGATGTGAAATATTTCTGTGGGATGCTACAGAAAGCTCCACCTGCACTTGTGTTTGTTTGTTGGTATGGATACTATAAGCCCAGAATCATCGCATTTCATCTATTACCCTATGTGATGTATTTCTGAGAGAAGCTACAGAAAGATCCTCCCTCACTTGCATCTGTTGTTGGTATGATTAGGACACAGCCACAATTATTACATTTCATCCATTACCTGATGTAAAGTATTTGTGAGGGAAGCTACAGAAAGCTCCTCCCTCATTTGTGTGTGTTTGTTGGTATGGTTACTTCAAATCCAGAATCATCGCATTTCATTTTTACCCTATGTGAAGTATCTCAGTGAGAAGCTGCAGAAAGTTCCACCCTCACTTGCATATGTTTGTTGGTATGATTAGTACACAGACACAATCATTACATTTCATTCATTACCCGATGTGAATTATTTGTGACGGAAGCTACAGAAGCTCCTCCTTCATTTGTGTTTGTTTGTTGGTAAGGTTACTACAAAGCCGGAATCCTTGCATTTCATCTATTACCCTATGTGAAGTATTGCTGAGAAAAGGTACAGAAAGCTCCCACCTCATTTTGGTTTGATTGTTGGTATGGTTACTACAAAGCCACAATAATTGCATTTCATCCATTACCCTTTGTGATGTATTTCAGACAGAGGATGCAGGATTCTCCTAGCTCATTTGATTTTGATTGTTGGTATGGTCACTACAAAGCCAGAATCATTGCATTTCATCCATTACCGTGTGTGATGTTTTTCATAGAAAAAGTACAGAAAACGCCTCCTTCACTTGCATCTGTTTGTTGGTATGATAACTACACAGACACAATTATTATATTTCATTCATTACCTAATGTGAAGTATTTCTGAGGGAAGCTACAGATAGCTCCCCCCTCATTTGGATTTGTTTGTTGGTATGGTTACTACAAAGCCAGAAACATCGCATTTCATCTACTATGCTATGTGAAGTATTTCTGAGACAAGCTGTAGTATGCCCCTCTCTCACTTGCATCTGTTTGTTGGTAAGATTACAACACAGACACTATGGTTACATTTCATCCCTTACCTGATGTGAAATATTTCTGTGGGATGCTACAGAAAACTCCACCCGCACTTGTGTTTGTTTGTTGGTACGGTTACTGCAAGCCCAGAATCATCGCATTTCATCTATTACCATATGTGAAGTATTTATGAGCAAAGCTGCAGAAAGCTCCTCCCTCACTTGCATCTGTTTGTTGGTATGATTAGTACACAGACACAATCATTACATTTCATCCATTACCTGATGTGAAGTATTTCTGAGGGAGGCTACAGAAAGCTCCACCCTCATTTGTGTTTGTTTGTTGGTATGGTTACTACAAAGCCAGACCCTCGCATTTAATCTATTACCCTATGTGAAGTATTTCTGAGAGAAGCTGCAGGACGCTCCTCCAACTCCTCCCTTGTTTACGTCTCTTTGTTGGTATGGTTACTACAAAGCCTAAATAATCTCATTTCATCCATTAGCATATGTGAAGTATTTCAGAGAGAAGCTGATGAAAGCTCCTCCCTCACTTGCATCTGTTTGTTTGTTTGATTAAACTGACACAATCATTACATTTCATCCATTTCCTGATGTGAAGTAGTTCTGAGGGACGCTACAGAATGCTCCTCCCTCACTTGCATCTGTCAGTTGGTATGATTAGTACACAGACACAATCATTACATTTCATCCATTACCTGATGTGAAGTATTTCTGAGGGAGGCTACACAAAGCTCCACCCTATTTTTGTTTTTGTTTGTTGGTATGGTTACTACAAAGCCAGACCCTCGCATTTAATCTATTACCCTATGTGAAGTATTTCTGAGAGAAGCTGCAGGACGCTCCTCCCACTCCTCCCTTGTTTACGTCTCTTTGTTGGTATGGTTACTACAAAGCCTAAATAATCTCATTTCATCCATTAGCATATGTGAAGTATTTCAGAGAGAAGTTGATGAAAGCTCCTCCCTCACTTGCATCTGTTTGTTGGTTTTATTAAACAGACACAATCATTACATTTCATCCATTTCCTGAAGTGAAGTAGTTCTGAGGGACGCTACAGAATGCTCCTCCCTCACTTGCATCTGTTAGTTGGTATGATTAGTACACAAACACAATTATTACATTTCACCCATTACCTGATATGGAGTATTTCTGAGGGAAGCTACAGAAAGCACCTCCCACATTGTCGTGCATTGGTTGGTAAGTTTACTACTAAGCCAGAATCATTGCATTTCATCTATTACCCTATTTGATGTATTTCAGAGAAAAGCTGCAGAAAGCTCATCCCTCACTTGCATCTGTTTGTTGGTATGATTAGTACACAGACACTATGGTTACTTTTCATCCCTTACCTGATGTGAAATATTTCTGTGGGATGCTACAGAAAGCTCCACCCGCACTTGTGTTTGTTTGTTGGTATGGTTACTACAAGCCCAGAATCATCCCATTTCATCTATTACCCTATGTGAAGTATTTCTGATAGAAGCTGCAGAAAGCTCCTCCCTCACTTGCATCTTTTATTGGTATAATTAGTACACAGACACAATCATTACACTTCATCCATTACCTGGTGTGAAGTATTTCTGATGGAAGCTTCAGAAAGCTCCTCCCTCATTTGCGTTTGATTGTTAGTATGTTTACTACAAAGCCAGAATCATCGCATTTCACCTATTACCCTATGTGAAGTATTTCTGAGTATAGCTACAGAAAGCTCCTCCCTCATTTGCATTAGTTTGTTGGTATGGTTATTACAAAGCCAAAATCATCGGATTTCATTTTTTACCCTATGTGGTGTATTTCAGATAAAAGCTACAGAAAGCTCCTCCCTCACTTGCGTCTCTTTGTTGGTATGGTTAGTACAAAGGCAGAATATTCGCATTCCATCTATTACCCTATTTGAAGTATATCTGAGAGATGTTGCGGAAAGCTCCTCCCTCTCTTGTATCTGTTTGTTGGTATGATTAGTACACAGACCCAATCATGACTTTTCAACTTTTACCTGATGTGAAGTATTTATGAGAGGAGCCGCAGAAGGCTCCTCGCTCATTTGTGTCTCTTTGTTGGTATGCTTACCTTAAAGCCAGAATAATCATTTTCATCCATTACCCTATGTTAAGTATTTCAGAGGGAAGCTGCAGAAAGCTCCTCCCTCATAGGCATCTATCTGTTGTTAGGGTTCCTACATAGCCAGAATCATCGTATTTCATCCATACCCTATGTGAAGCATTTCTGAGAGAAGCTACAGACAGCTCCATGTTCATTTGTGTCTCTTTGTTGGAAGGTTTACTACAGACCGCGAATCATCACATTTCATCCATTATACTATGTGAAGTATTTCAAAGAGAAGCTGGAGAAAGCTGCCCCCTCATAGGCGTCTGTTTGTTGGTATGATTACTATGCAGATAGAATGATCACATTTCATCCATTACCTGATATGAAGTTTATCAGAGAAGCTACAGAAAACTCTTCCCTCATATCCGTTTCTTTGATTGGTTACTAGAAAGCCAGAATCATCACATTTTATCCATTACTGTATGTGATGTATTTCTGAGAAGAGCTTTAGAAAGCTCCTCACTCAGAGGCGTCTCTATGTTGATAACGTTACTACAAAGCCAGAATCATCACATTTAGAAAGCTTGTATCCTCTTCTTGTTCAAACTAGTTATCGTCCATGTTTCACTTCCATACATAGCTGCACTCCATACAAATACTTTCAGAAATGACTTCCTGTCACTTAAATCTATACTCGATGTTAACAAATTTATCTTCTTCAGAAATGCCTTCCTTACCATTGCCAGTCTACATATTATATCCTCTCTACTTTGACCATCATCAGTTATTTTGCTTCCCAAATAGCAAAACTCATTTACTACTTTAAGTGTCTCATTTCTAATCTAATTGCCTCAGCATCACCCAACTTAATTCGAGTACATTCCCTCATCCTCATTTTGCTTTTGTTGATATTCATCTTATATACTCCTTTCAAGACACTCTCCATTCTATTCAACTGCTCTTCCAAGTCCTTTGCTGTCTCTGACAGAATTACAATGTCATCGGCAAACCTCAAAGTTTTTATTTCTTCCTCATGGATTTTAATACCTACTCAGAATTTTTATTTTGTTTCCTTTACTGCCTGCTTAATATACAGATTGAATAACATCAGTTAGAGGCTACAACCCTGTCTCACTCCCTTCCCAACCACTGCTTCCCTTTTATGCCCCTCGACTCTTATAACTGCCATCTGGTTTCTGTACAAATCGCAAATAACCTTTCGCTCCCTGTATTTTACCCCTGCCACCTTTAGAATTTGAAAGAGAGTATTCCAATCAACATTGTCAAAAGCTTTCTCTAAGTCTACAAATGCGAGAAACATAGGTTTGCCTTTCCTTAATCTTTCTTCTAAGATAAGTCGTAAGGTCAGTATTGCCTCATGTGTTCCAGTATTTCTACAGAATCCAAACTGATCATCCCTGGGGTCAGCTTCTACTAGTTTTTCCATTCGTCTGTAAAGAAATCGTGTTAGTATTTTGCCGCTGTCGCTTATTAAAGTGATTGTTCGGTAATTTACACATCTGTCAGCACCTGGTTTCTTTGGGATTGGAATTATTATATTCTTCTTGAAGTCTGAGGGTATTTCGCCTGTTTCATACATCTTGCTCACCAGATGATAAGAGTTTTGTCAGGACTGGCTCTCCCAAGTCTGTCAGTAGTTCCAGTGGAATGTTGTCTACTCTGGGGGCCTTGTTTCAACTCAGGTCTTTCAGTGCTCTGTCAAACTCTTCACGCAGTATCGTATCTCCCATTTCATCTTCATCTACATCCTCTTCCTTTTCCATAATATTGTCCTCAATTGCATCACCCTTGTATAGACCCTCTATATACTCATTCTACCTTTCTGCTTTCCCTTCTTTGCTTAGAACTGGGTTTCCATCTGAGCTCTTGATGTTCATACAAGTCGTTCTCTTATCTCCAAAAGTCTCTTTAATTTTCCTGTAGGCAATATCTATCTTACCCCTAGTGAGATAAGCTTCTACATCCTTACATTTGTCCTCTAGCCATCCCTGCTTAGCCATTTTGTACTTCCTGTCGATCTGATTGTTGAGACGTTTGATTTCCTTTTTGCCTGCTTCAGTTATTGCATTTTTATATTTTCTCCTTGCATCAATTAAATTCAATATTTCTTCTGTCACCCAAGGATTTCTAGCAGCCCTCGTATTTTTACCTACTTGATCCTCTGCTGCCTTCACTACTTAATCTCTCAAAGCTAGCCATTCTTCATCTACTGTATTTCTTTCCCCCACTCCTGTCAATTGTTCCCTTATGCTCTCCTTGAAACTCTGTACAAACTCTGGTTCTTTCAGTTTATCCAGGTCCCATCTCCATAAATTCGCACGTTGTTGCAGTTTCTTCAGTTTTAATCTACAGGTCATAACCAATAGATTGTGGTCAGAGTCCACCTCTGCCCCTGGAAATGTCTTACAATTTAAAACTTGATTCCTAAATCTCTGTCTTACCATTATATAATCTATCTGATACCTTTTAGTATCTCCAGGGTTCTTCCATGTATACAACCTTCTTTCATGATTCTTAAACCAAGTGTTAGCTATGATTAAGTTGAAGTCTGTGCAAAATTCTACCAAGCGGCTTCCTCTTTCATTTCTTAGCCCCAATCCATATCCACCTACTATGTTTCGTTCTCTCCCTTTTCCTACACTCGAATTCCAGTCACCCATGACTATTAAATTTTCACCTCTCTTCACTATCTGAATAATTTCTTTTATCTCATCATACATTTCTTCAATTTAGTCATCATCTGCAGAGCTAGTTGGCCTATAAACTTGTACTACTGTAGTAGGTGTCGGATTCGTATCTATCTTGGCCACAATAATGCTATCACTATGCAGTTTGTAGTAGCTTACCCACATTTATATTTTCCTACTCATTATCAAACCTACTCCTGCATTACCTCTATTTGATTTTGTGTTTATAGCCCTGTAGTCACCTGACCAAAAGTCTTGTTCCTCCTGCCACGGAACTTCACCAATTTTCTAACCTACCTGCTAGATTAAGGGATCTGACATTCCATGCTCCGATCCGTAAAACACCAGTTTTCTTTCTCCTGATAATGACATCCTCTTGAGTAGTCCCCGTCTGGAGATCAGATTGGGGGACTATTTTACCTCCGGAATATTTTACCCAAGAGGACCCAATCATCATTTAATCATACAGTAAAGCTGCATGCCCTCAGGAAGTTTCCCCTTGCTTTCAGCCGTTCACAGTACAAGCACAGCAAGGCCGTTTTGGTTATTGTTACAAGGCCAGATCAGTCAATCATCCAGACTGTTGCCCTTGCAGCTACTGAAAAGGCTGCTGCCCCTCTTCAGAAACCACACATTTGTCTGGCCTCTCAACAAATACCCCTTCGTTGTGGTTGCACCTACGGTATGGCTATCTGTATCACAGAGACACGCAAGCCTCCCCACGATTGGGAAGGTCCATTGTTCATGGGGTGTCCATTACACAATGTGAAGTATTTCTGAAAGAAGCTAAAGAAAGCTTTTCCCTCATTTGTGACTGTTTGTTGGTATGATTACTACAGAGGCCAGAATATTCGCATTTCATCTATTACCCCATGTGAAGTATTTCAGAGAGAAGCTGCAGGAAGCTCTCCCCTCATACGTGTACATTTGTTGGTAACGTTACTACAAAGCCAGGATCATCGCAATTCATCCATTACCTTATGTGAAGTAATTCTGAGAGAAGCTACAGAAAGCCCTTCCCTCATTTGCAATTTTTGTTTGTATGATTACTACACAGACAGCATCATCACATTTCATTTATTACCTGATGTGGTGTACATAAGAGAAGCTACAGAAAGCTCCTCCCTCATTTACATCTGTTTGTTGGTATGATTACTACACAGACAGAATCATCACATTTCATCCACTACCTGATGTGAGGTATTTAAAAGAAGCTACAGAAAGCTCGTCCCTCATTTCTGTTTCTTTGTTGGTATGGTTACTACAAAGCCAGAATCATCACATTTCATCCCTTACCCTATGTGAACTATTTCTGAGAGGAGCTGCAAAAAGCTCCTCCCTCAAAGACGTGTCGTTGTTGGTAAGGTTATTACAAAGTCAGAATCATCGCATTTTATCCATTACACTTCGTGAAGTATTTCTGAGAGGAGCTGCAGAATGCGCTTGCCTCATAGGTGTCTCTTTATTGGAGAAGTGACTACAAAGCCAGAATCATCACATTTGGTCCTTTACCCTATGTGAAATTTTTTAAGGGAAGCTACAGAAAGCTCCTCCCTCATTTGCCTCTCTCTGTTCTTCCGGTTACTACAAAGCCAGAATCAATGCATTCCATGCATTACCCTTTGTGAAGCATTTCTGTGAGAAACTGCAGAAGGCTCATCCCCCATTGGCGTCTGTTTGTTGGTATGGTTACTACAAAGCCAGATTCATCGCATTTCATCCATTACACTATGTGAAGTATTTCTGAGAAGAGCTACAGAAAGCTAATCTCTCATTTGCTTCTCTTTGTTAGTAAGGTTACTACAAAGCCAGAATCATTGCATTTTATCCATTACTTTATGTGAAGTATTTCTGAAAGAAGTTACACGGCATCTAAGTGTGAACCCATGTCTATGGTCCTCTGAGTCTTGTGGATAATTAGCAAGAGCTGGGTTTCACATGGCCGTCTTTTTCAAAACAAATGATGATTCCTACAGAGTAGGTTTGTAGTCTCCAGAAAACTCATTATACTCTAACATAATTCGTGTTCCAAAGTTCTACAACTAATCAACATTAGAGATATAGGTCTATAGTTCTGCACATCTGTTCGAAGTCCCTACTTGAAAATGGGGAAGACCATGCTGTTTTCCAATCCTTTGGAATGCTATGCTCTTCTAGAGACCTACGGTACACTGCTACAAGAAGGGGGCTAAGTTCCATCGCGTGCTCTGTGTAAAATCTAACTGGTATCCCTTCAGGTCCAGTGGGCTTTCCTCTTTTGTGTGATTTTAATTTTTTCTCTATCACTCTGTCGTCTATTTTGGTATCTACCCTTTTGTCATCTGTGGTGTCAGGACATTTTGTTTTGATCCACCTATCGCTTTGACGTAAGACCAAAATTTCTTAAATTTTCTGCCAAGTCAGTACATAGAACATTACTTTTGAATTCATTAAGTGCCTCTCACATAGCCCTCCTCACACTACATTTCACTTCGCATAATTTTTGTTTGTCTGCAAGGCTTTGGATATGTTTATGTTTGTTGTGAAGTTCCCTTTGCTTCCGCAGCAGTTTTCTAACTCGGTTGATGTACCATGGTGGATCTTTTCCATCTCTTACGATCTTGCTTGGCACATACTCATCTAACGCATATTGTACGATGGTTTTGACCTTGTCCACTGATCCTCAACACTATCTGTACTTGAGACAAAACTTTTGTGTTGAGCTGTCAGGTACTCTGTAATCTGCTTTTTGTCAGTTTTGCTAAACAGAAAAATCTTCCTCCCTTTTTTAATTTTTCAATTTATGGCTGAAATCATCGATGCAGTAACTGCTTTATGATTGCTGATTCCCTGTTCTGCATTCACTGTTTCAAATAGTTCAGGTCTTTTTGTCACCAGAAGGTCTAATATGTTATCGCCATGAGTTGGTTCTCTGTTTAACTGCTCAAGGTATTTTTCAGATAAAGCACTTAAAAAAAAATTCACTGGATTCTTTGTCCTTGCCATCCGTTATGAACGTTTGAGTCTCCCAGTCTATATCTGGCAAATTAAAATCTCCACCATGAACTATAACATGGTGGAGAAATCTGCTCAAAATATTTTCCAAATTACCCTTCAGGTGCTCAGCGACAACAGCTGCTGAGCCAGGAGGCCTATAGAGACATCCATAGGACTGTTGCTATTCACAATATACATAAATGACCTTGTGGATGACATCGGAAGTTAACTGAGGCTTTTTGCAGATGATGCTGTGGTGTATTGAGAGGTTGCAACAACGGAAAATTGTACTGAAATGCAGGAGGATCTCCAGCGAATTGACGCATGGTGCAGGAAATGGCAATTCAGTCTCAATGTAGACAAGTGTAATGTGCTGTGAATTCACTGAAAGATAGATCCCTTATCATTTATCTACAAAATAGCAGGTCAGCAACTGGAAGCAGTTAATTCCATAAATTATCTGGGAGTACGCAGTAGGAGTGATTTAAAATGGAATGATCATATAAAGTTGATCGTCAGTAAAGCATATGCCAGACTGAGATACGTTGGAAGAATCCTAAGTAAATGAAATTCGAAAACAAAGGAAGTAGGTTACAGTACGCTTGTTCGCCCACTGCTTGAATACTGCTCAGCAGTGTGGGATCCGTACCAGATAGGGTTGATAGAAGAGATAGGGAAGATCCAACGGAGAGCAGCGCACTTCGTTACAGGATGATTTAGTAATCTCGAAAGGGTTACGGAGATGATAGACAATCTCCAGTGGAAGACTCTGCAGGAGAGACGCTCAGTACTCGGTATGGGCTTTTGTTAAAGTTTCGGGAACATACCTTTACCGAAGAGTCAAGCATTATATTGCTACTTCCTACATATACCTCGCAGAGAGACCATGAGTACAAAATCAGGGATTAGAGCAAAAACAGAAGCATACCGACAATACATCTTTCAATGAACAATACGAGACTGGAATAGGAGGGAGAACGGATAGAAGTACTCAGGGTACCCTCCAAAAACACACAGTCAGGTGTCTTGCGGAGTATGGATGTAGATGTAGATGTAGATGTAGATGTAGATGTAGATGTAGAAGCTGCAGAAAGGTCCTCCATCATTTGTGTCTCTTTGTTGGTATGATTACTACAAAGCCAGAATCATTGCATTTGATCCATTACCATATGTGAATTATTTCTGAAAGAAGCTGCAGAAAGCCCCTCCTGCAGCAGCATATCTATATTGATATGATTACTACAAAGCAAGAATTATTGCATTTCATCCATTACCCTATGCGAATTATTTCTGAAAGGAGTTCCATACAGCTCCTGCTACATCAGTGTCTTTATGGTCGTATATTTAATACAAAGCTAGAATCATCCCATTTCATTCATCACGCTATGTGAATTATTTCTGAAAGAAGTTGCAGAAAGCTCCTCCCACAGCAGCGTCTCTCTGTTGGTATGATTACCACAAAGCCAGAATCAACATATTTCATACATTATCCTATGTGAATTATTGCTGAAAGAACATGCAGAAGGCTTCACTCACAGCACCACCTGTTTCTTGTTATGGTTACTACAAAGCTAGGAACATCGCATATCATCCATTACACTATGTGAATAATTTCTGAATGAAGCAGCAGAAAGTTCCTTCTGCAGTAGTGTCTCCTTGCTTGTATGATTCCTACAAAGCCAGAATCAATGCATTTAATCCATTAGCATATGTGATTTATTTTTGAAAGGACCTGCAAAAAGCTCCTCACATAGCAGCGTCTTTTTGTTCATATGATTACTACAAAGCCAGAATCATTCCATTTCATTCATTACCATATGTGTATTATTTCCGAAAAGAGGTGCAGAAATCTCCTTCCACAGTAGTTTCTCTTTTTTCATCAGATTACTATAAAAACCAGAATCATCAAATTTCATCCATTACACTATGTGAATTATTTCTGAAAGGAGCTGCAGAAAAGCTCCTAGCACAGCAGCATCTTTTTGTTGATATGATTACTACAAAGCCACAATCACGCATTTCATCCATTACCCTATGCAAATTATTTCTGAAAGAAGTTGCAGTCCCTCCTCCAGCAGCAGTGTCTATTTGTTGGTATGATTACCACAAAGCCAGAATCATCGCATTTCATCCATTATCCTATGTGAATTATTTCTGAAAGAAGCTGCAGAAGGCTTCTCCCACCTCACCACCTCTCTGTTGTTATGATTACTACAAAGCTAGAATCATCCTATTTCATCTATTACCCTAAGTGAATTATTTCTGAACAATGCTGCTGAAATCTCCTCCTGCAGCAGCATCTCTTTGTTGCTATGATTACTACAATGCCAGAATCATCGCATTTCATCCATTACCCTATGTGAATTATTTCTCAAAGAAGTTACAGAAAGCGTCTCCCACAGCTGCATCTTTTTCTCCGTATGATTATTACAAAGCCAGAATCATCCAATTTCATCCATTACTGTATGTGGTTATTTTCTAAAAGAAGCTGCAGAAAGCTCCTCCCGCAGCAGCATCTCTTTTTTGGTATCATTACAACAAAGCCATAACCGTCACACTACATCCATAACCGTATCTGATCTATTTCTAAAAGAAGTTGCAGAAAGCTCCTCAGGCAGCAGTGTCACATTGTTCATATGATTACTGCAAAGTGAGAATCATCCCATATCATCCATCATGCTATGTGAATTATTTCTGAAAGAAGTTGCAGAAATCTCCTCCCACAGCACCGTGTCTTTGTTGGTATGATTACTACGAAGCCAGAATCATCTCATTTCATCCTTAAGACTATATGAATTATTTCTCACAGGCAGTGTCAAAAGAACCTCCCACTGCAGCGTCACATTGTTGGTATGATTACTCCAAAACCAGAATCAAAACATTTCATCCATTACACTACGTGCATTTTCTCTGAAAGAAGCTACAGAAAGCTCCACCCATATTTGCGTTACTTTGTTGGTGTCATTACTACAAGACCAGAATCATCAATTTTCATCTATTACCCTATGTGAATTACTTTTGAAAAAAGCTGCAAAATGTTCCACCCACAATGGCGTCACTCTGTTGGTATGATTAATACAAATCCTCAATTATCACATTTCATCTGTTACCCTATTTGAATTTTTTTCCGGAAAAAGCTGCAGAAAACACCTCTCACATTTGCGTTGTTTTCTTGGTATGATTACTACAAAGTGAGAATCATTGCATTTCTTTGATTACCCTATGTGAATTATTTCTGAAAGGAGCTGCAGAAAGGTCCTGCCGCAATTGTGTCACTTTGTTGCTATGATTACAACAATGCCAGAATCATTTCATTTCATCCATTACCCTATGAGAATTATTTCTAAATGATGCTACAAAGAGCTCCTCCCACACTTGCGTCACACTACAAAGCCAGAATCATTACATTTCATCAATTACACCATGCGAATTATTTCTGAAAGAAGCTGCAAAAAGCTCCTCCCACATTTGCATCACTTTGTTGGTATGATTACTACAAAGCCAGAATCATCGCATTTCATGCATTTCCATATGTGAATTTTTTTTTTTCAAGAGAATCAGCAGAACGCTCATACCACAGCAGCTTCACATTGTTGGTATGATTACATAAAAGCCAGAATCATTGCATATTATCCATTACACTACCTGAAATATTTCTGAGAGGAGCTGCAGAAAGCTCCACTCACACTACTACACTTTGATCCTACAGTTACTACAAAGACAGAATCATCACATTTCATCCATTGCCCTATGAGTATTATTTCTGAAAGGAACTGCAGGGAGCTCCTACCACACTGCTATCACTTTCATGGTATAGTTACAACAAGGCCAGAATCTTCTGATTTCATCCACTACCATACGTTAATTATTGCTGAAACGAATTGCTTGTAGCTCTGCTCACAGTACTGTAACTTTGTTAGTACAGTTTCTACAAGGCCACATTCATCGCATTTCATCCACAACCCTGTGGAAATTATTTCTGAAAGAAGCTGCAGAAAGATTCTCTCACATTACTATCACATTGTTGGTTCAGTTGTGATCTATTTCTGAAGGAAGCTGCAAAAGCACCTCTCTCAGTACTGTCACATTGTTTGAAATTTTACACGAAGCAATACTACTACTACTAGTACTACGTGATCAGGCCCAGTAGACCACACACATCTACAAGTTACCTCCTCCACTGTATTCTGTCCAATGCTGCTATCTGCCATTCGTCCACATCTATTGACACTTGGATTAAATCTTCATGGGATCCACCACTCCAATGGTTCTTGGGTCTCCCAGGAAGTCTCTTTCCTGTAGGTGTGAAATCCAGGAGCTTCCGAGGCCATCTGTGATCCTCCATCCAAGCTATAATGTCGGCCCACTGCATTTGTTTGGCTTTGAGGGTACCTGCTATGTTGGGCCACTGGTATAGTTCCTCAAGCGCTTCATTGTATCTGATCCTCCATTCCCCAGTATCTGCATCCAGAACTGTACCAAAAATCTT
The DNA here is from genome assembly GCF_023897955.1 of Schistocerca gregaria. Taxonomy (NCBI): domain Eukaryota; kingdom Metazoa; phylum Arthropoda; class Insecta; order Orthoptera; family Acrididae; genus Schistocerca; species Schistocerca gregaria. The sequence continues at coordinate 1,750,308 of NW_026061863.1, read as the reverse complement.
CCGAAGCACTTTTCTCTCAAAAACAAGGAGCTTATGGAAGCCCTGTTTCTGGATACTCCATATCTCACAGCCATATAGAACAAGAGGCTGGATAAAGGTTTTGTACGGTTGAATCTTGAACTGTCTGGAGAGATATTTCTACCAAAGCAGTTGTGCTAGGCTGTGGAAAGATCGGTTTCCTGCTTGTATTCTGGCATTGATCTCTGCATCACATGACGAGTTCACAGTGGAAAGTGCCCCTAGGTATTTGAATTCTTGCACTCTCTTGTAGGAAAGGTCCACAACAAGCAACAAGCATTGCATTTTATCGATAACCCTATGAAGATTATATCTGAAAGAAGCTGACAAAAGCTCCTCTCAAATTACTATTCCTTTGTTGGTATAGTTACAAAAAAGCCACAATCATGGCATTTCATCTTTAACACTATGATAATTATTTCTGGAAGAAGCTCCAGAAAGCTCCTCTCACACTACAATCACTTTCACAGTTAGTTACTACAAAGCCACAGTCGTCTCATTTCAGCCATAACACTATGTGAATTATTTCTGGATGAAGCTGCAGAAAGCTCCTCTCACACTACAATCACTTTCTTGGTGTAGTTACCATAAAGCCAGAATCATCACATTTCATTCATAACACTATGTGAATTATTTCTGAAAGAATCTGCAGTAAGATGCTCTTCCTTAACAATCAATCTGTTCATATAGCTACTACAAAGCAACAATCGTTGCGTTTAATTTGTAACATCATGTGAATTATTTCTGAAAGAAGCCACAGAACGCTCCCCTCAAAATACTATAAACCTTGATGGTGTAGTTACTACAAAGCCACAATTATTGCATTTGATTCATAGCATGCTGTGAAATATTTCTGAAAGAATCTGCAAAAAGTTCCATTCACTCTAGAACCAAAGTGTTGGTATAGTTATTAAAAAGTGACAATCATTGCACTTCACTCATAATGGTATGTGAATTATTTCTGAAAGAAGCTGCAGAAAGCTCACAATACTATCACCTTGTCGGTATAGTAACTACAAAGTCATATCCATCGCATTTTATGCATAAACCTATGTGAATTATTTCTGAAAGACGCTGCACAAAGGTACTCTCACTGTAGAATCATTTTGTTGCTATAGCTACAACAAAACCACATACATGGCATCTCACCCATAACACTATGAGATTTATTTCTTAAAGAAGCTGCAGGAAGATTCCCTCACAATACTATCACTTTGTTGTTATAGTTACTGAAGACATACAACCATTGCATTTAATCCATAACCATATGTGTATTATTTCTGAAAGAAGGTGCAGCAAGCTCCTCTCACTCAAGTATCAATCTGTTGGTATAGCTATTACAAAGCCACAATCATAGCATTTCATCCATAAGCCTATGTGATTTATTCCTGAAAGAAGCCGCAGGAAGCTCCCCTCACAATACTATCACTTTTCCAGTATAATTACTAATGAGCCACAATCATCTCATCTCATTCGTAGTCCTATGTGAATTATTTCCAAAAGAAACTGTAAAAAGCTTTCCGACCAATACCACGGGTTTTGGTACAGTTACTAAAAAGCCACAATCATTGCATTTCATTCATAGTCCTATGTGAATTATTTCTGAAAGGAGCTTCAGAAAACTCCACTCACAATACTATCATCCTGTTGGTATAGTTACTACATGGCCACAATCATCACACTTCATCCAAAAGCCTATGTGAATTATTTCTGAAAGAAGCTCCAGCAAGCTCCTCTCACTCTATTACACTATGTTGGTATGGTTACTACAAAGCAACAGTCATCCCATTTCATCCATAATCCTAAGTGCTTTATGGGACATAAGCTGCACGAAGCCCCCTCACAATACAATCACTTTGTTGGTTTCCTGAATGAGATTTTCACTCTGCAGCGGAGTGTGCATTGATATGAAACTTCCTGGCAGATTAAAACTGTGTGCCCTACCGAGACTCGAACTCAGAAACTTTGCCTTTTGTGGGCAAGTGCTCTACCATCTGAGCTACCATAGTATGACTTACGCCCGGTCCTCACAGCTTTACTTCTGCCAGTATCTCGGCTCCTACCTTCCAAACTTTACAGATTTTCTCCTGTGAATCTTGCAGAATTAGCACTCCTGAAAGAAAGGATATTGCGGAGACATGGCTTAGCCACAGCCTGGGGGATGTTTCCAGAATGAGATTTTCACTCTGCAGTGTAGTGTGCACTGATATGAAACTTTCTAGCAGATTAAAACTGTTCTGGAAACATCCCCCAGGCTGTGGCTAAGCCATATCTCCGCAGTATCCTTTCTTTCAGGAGTGCTAGTTCTGCAAGCTTCACAGGAGAGCTTCTGTAAAGTTTGGAAGATAGGAGACGAGATACTGGCAGAAGTAAAGCTGTGAGGACCTGTATCTTCATTAGGGTGATCCCCATATGCATCTGCTTCCCACTTACTTACTGTTTTTAGAGTGTCATATGCCTGTAACGCTATCAGGTGGCGTCTGACATCACAGTGGGCAGTGGTCATAATGTTTTGGCTCCTCGGTGTATAGGGGATCTATACAAGGGAGATATAACTGAGGGCAACATCATACAAATAGTAGAAGAGACAGATGAAGGTAACAAGGGAGATATACTGTGAAAAGCATTTGACTGAGCACTGAAGACTCACAGTGAAACAAGGAAACAAGTACCCAGGGGTAGACAACATTCTGTCAAAACTACCGATAGCATTGGGAGAGACAACAATGACAAAATTATTCCATTTGCTGTGCTAGATGTACGAAACAGGTGAAATATCCACAAATTTCACTAAGAATGTATTAATTTCACTTCCAAAGAAATAAGGTGCTGTGAGGTGTGAATATTCCCAAACTGTCAGTTTAGGAATTTGTCGTTGCAGAATACAAACACAAATTCTTATATAAAAGGACCAAAAAGCAGCAGATACTGACTTCATAGAAGATAACTTTGGATTCTGGAGAAATGTAGGACCACATGTGACAATACTGACCCTACAACTTATCTTAGAAGATGCATTCAGGAAAGGCAAACCTATGTTTCTACCATTTGTAGACTTAGAGAAAGCTTTTGACAATGTTGACTGGAATGCTCTTCTTCAAATTATGAAGCAGGGATGAAATACAGGGAGTGAAAGACTATTTAAAATTTTTACAGAACCAGATGGCAGCTATAACAGTTGAGGGGCATGAAAGGGAAGCAGTGGTTGGGGAGCAAGTGACACAGGGTTGTAGCCTATACGTGACGTTATTCGAACTGTATATTTGGCCACCAGTAAAAGAAACAAAAGAAAAGTTCAGAATAGGAATTAAAATACATGGAGAAGAATTAAAAAAACTTTGAGGTTTGCTGACAACATTGTAATTCTGTCAGAGACAGCAAAGGACCTGCAAGAGCAGTTGCACGGAATGGACAGTTCTTGAAAGGAAGATATGATATGAACATAAACAAAAGCAAAAGAAGATAATGGAATGTAGTCAAATTAAATCAGGTGATGTGAGGGAATTAGATTAATGAATGAGACACTTAAAGATGATGATTTTTGCTATTTGGGCAGCAAAATCGCTAATGATGTTCAAGGTAGAGATGATATAAAATCTAGGCAGACAATGGAGAGGAAAGTGTTTCTGAAGAAGAGAAATTTTGGAGCATTGAATATAAACTTAGGTTGTAGAGTAATTGCACTTTATGCAAGACACCTTTGTAGCTTTGTTTTCAGTGAGACATTTTTCAGCACTTTTTTTTGCTATCTTCAGACATGTAGATGTAGATAGTACAGAAAATGCTAAAACAGGTTTGTGTGAAAACACAGCTATGAACATGCCCGAAAAAAAAAGAGAGGGGAAATTTCTCTCTAATTTTCTTAGACACAGAAATAAAGAGAACTGCAATATTCACAACATGGAACTGCAATATTCACAACATGTTTATAGATTTAGGTGTTACAAAGATTTTTCTGGAAACATTTGTATTGATTGTTGTCATATACGAAGTGAAACATGGATATCAAACAGCTAGACAGGATGAGAATAGAAGCTTCTGAAATGTGGTGCTACAGATGTATACTGAACATAAGGTGGGTGAATGGACTTGGAGAGAAAAGAAATTTCCTACACAATCTGACTAAAAGAAAGGATTAGCGGACAGGATGCATTCTAAGATGTTAACGGATCACTAGTTTAGCACTGGAGAGAAGTGTGGAGCAGTGGCACCACACCAATATCGTATATTAAGATCCACATAAGACTTTTGGTAACTTTATTTTCAAAATTCTGATGATGAAGTTCATACTTTATGCAAAGTCTTACGAGTTAATAGGTATATTTTGAAGGAAAGATCACTTTCAAATTAAAGGGCTATTTTTCCTCTTTTCAGTAAACTTTACTATCTTAACAGATATTGAATATAATAGAGGGAAACATTCCACATGGTAAAAATATACATAAAAAACAAAGATGCTGTGACTCACCAAATGATAAAACACTGGTAGACAGACGTTGCTTCATCTATGGGTTGTGAAAGTTTGAAATTTGTGTGTGTGTTTGTGTATTTTTTATTGTGTCTATCTACCATCACTTTCTCATTTGGTAAGTCACAGCAACTTTCTTTGTTATATGCATTAACAGATATTGATAATTGTTAGTTTAACTTTATCCACATTTGTAGTGCCAGTTATGGACATATTGCTGTGAATTTCCAGGATCTGTTGATACACTTTTGATCATCTGATTTTTCTAATTTCTATTGACACCAGTACTAATGAGCAAGAGTCCTGAATTACAAATTACAGATTTTTCAGTAACTACATTTTAATATGCAAGATGGGTCCCATAATAATAATAATAAGCCCTTGATTTCCAATGCATAGGCATAAATTAGAATTGAACTTTTGAATAGACGCTGCTCATGCAAAGTAACATACTGCTACAAACAAAATATAATGACAATATCCACAGCCAATAAAACTTAGCCTTCTGGCTCACAGGTTTTGTAAATAATAATAAATTAACATAATTCATTAATACCGTAGAACAAATCTGTTTACGGCCTACATTCACTCCACTTTCTTGATTCTGCTGTTAATCTTCTTCAGGTATGGCTTCAGTTTAACTTGGCTGCATTCTAGACCACTCTTGGGAACTATTTGTGTTGCCTCTCCATTCATTTAAGTCAGGCTGAGAGAACTCCTTTTACAATTATGAGCAATAAATATCATTATGTGTGTATTTCAGTTTTGTTTAGTAATATTTGTGTTTACAACAACCATTCTTTGCTGTGTTTTACTTAACTGTATGTGAAACAACTTTTGATCACTTCATCTGTATTGTGTGCACATTTACTTTCTGAAGAGATAATAAGTATTGTGCTCCACAGTTGTCCATACTAAGTACCTGTCTGCATACATCATTAGAAACTGTAAGAGATCTGGTCATCCCCAACAGGATCTTAAAGACATGATTAAAGATTAGTGAGCTCATAATTTTGAACTTATAAAAGAAACTTCTGGCTATCCATTTTAAGTACGGAACTATCAACAGTAATTTCAGGTGCTGATCCTCTGAAACTGTACAGCTTCTGAACGGCTTGTATCACAACTATTGATGTGACATAACACCTACGGTATATTTTCTATTGTCATCTGGAATGAAGATCCCATTCTATCCATTACAGGGTTTAACCTTACTTGAACCATAATCATGATGATGAACATCTCAATAATTTAGTGGGTTCTGAACCTGAAACATGAAATAGTAGAGGACTACAAATACGACAGTGGGAGCTCATCTTCAGTGCTGTGTGAAAGATCATGCACAAAAATCCTTGTGGGATAGTGTTGCTAACAACTATTGTTTTGATTTAGTTAACTTCAGTGCTAGTAAACAGTCACTATTGCTCAATAGATATTAAAACTGAAAATAAGTAAATTTTTTGAAATATGTAGAATCTGATCACAGATGGAAGAAAATAGAAATAATCTTAAATATATGTTCTTGATTATTAGCATTATTTTCAGAGAGAGATAACAGAAATAAGATTGAGCCCACAGTGTTTTAAATGTTTCAAAGCCAGAAGCTTCTTCAAGGAAATGCACCCAACTGTAGAGCTTTTCTTTGACAGTAGACAATGATAATCCCATTCCTTAATAGAATGTTGATACCTTGCATATTGGCTGCATATTAATAATCATAACAAATCTTCATCAGAGCAAGGAAAACAAACACAAAAGCACACAAGCTCTGGCACCCAAGACCAGACTGCAAGCAGAAGCACATGGTGGGAGAAGCAAACAGGTGGTAGGGAAGGAGGAGAATGGGGCAGGGAGAGATAGTAGGGTAGGGGGACAGTTATGTGCTGCTTGTGGATGGTTACAGGGACAAAGTGGGGAGAGAGTACGGCAGCTAGTTGGAGTCAGGAGATTAGACAGATGTCAGCAGGGGGGTGGGAGGGCCATCAGAAAAGGAGGTAGCTATAAAAACTGTGGGTGCATTACTGGAATTGAGTTCTGGAATGGGAACAAGGAATGGTATAGTTTGGTGGTAGACAGTGACTAATGAAGGTTGAGGGTTACTTAAATGTAAGCTATACTGTAGGGAGAGTTCCCACTAGTGCAATTCAGAAAAGTTGGTGTTGGTGGGAAGAATCCAGAAGGCACAGGTTGTGAAGCAGTCACTGAAATGACAAATGTCATGCTGCGCAGCATGCTCAGAAATTGATTGGCCCAACTGTTTCTTCATCACAGGATTTTGGTTGTCATTCATGTGAACATACATTTTGTCAGTTGCCGTGTCAACATAAAATACAGCTCAGTGGTTGCAGCTTAGCTCTTGGATCACATGACTGGTTTCACAGGTAGCATTGTCTTTGATTGGGCAAGCGATAATTGTGAGTGGACTGGAGTAGGTGGTGGAGGGAGGATGTATGGGACAAGTCTTGCATCTATGTCTATTACAGGGGCATGAGCCATGAGGTAAAGGGCAGCAAGCAGGGGTTGTGTAGTAGTGATATTCTCTAGGTTCAGTGGTCAGTGGAATACTACTGTGGAAGGGATGTAAAAGATAGTGCTTAATACATTCCCCATTCCAGGGTACTATGATATATATTTTTGGTTTGTAAATAAAGCTTCCTTTTCCTTCTGCTAGTTACTTTATTTATCCTATATGTGTTTCGCCTTCTGTTCTAAGGCATCATCAGTGGGATATATAATGATACAATTTTGTTAGCTTTAGATTATTAAACAGTTCACTTTGTAAAAAAAAGTAATTACTTATGATTTGCTAATTTGCTTATCCTCACATCTGGTCTGGAGGTCACACTACCACTTTTATCACTGCCATATAATCACATTTTTGTGTTCTCACCTTCCATACACCATTCACCATATTTCTTCCCTTTCTTTGGTCGACTATTGTTCCTTTGTCACTCAATACATTTATTTCGTCGTACACCGTTTTTCTCAACGTAAATATTGCAACTCTATTATTTGTTTCATCTTCTTTGAGAAATTTACCTATTTGTTGCAAATGTAACGAAGTATATGTTCGAGACTAACTTCTATTTCTGATGTTTATACTGTGTGTGCGTATGATTGAGAGAGAGGGAGGGAGGGGGATAGAGCTGACGAGTTTTAATTTGGGTGGGGGGGGGGGCAGTGGAGGGGGGAATACAAGCTATCAGTGAGTGGTTGAAAACTTTGGTGACAGCGACAGCTGATTTGACTTTTCCTTTCAATATTCTGTGGAGGGGCTCATGGATTTTTTGGATTCTATTATTATTATATTGGACTGTATTATTTTATTAATCCTTTTTGCAGATGGTATTCTATTATTTTAAATAATGAATGGCTTGGCATGTGTACTTGGTCATTCAACAGGATTTTCCCTTCTGATTTGGTTTTCTGTATGTGGTAATTTTCTTGCATTATTAGGAGGTGTTGTTTTACTGTCGATTAAAATTATTTTATGTCATTGTCTCTAGTGGTTGGTTTGTGGTCATTTTCTCTTAGGCATTCTGCAAATGTGATGTGGTTTGTCCCATATTTCCAAACTCTCATGTGTTTTTTTTATCTGACATCAGATGTTCCCCTGTTTGCTCTATGTAACTGCCTTCACAAGTGTTACACTGTAGCTGATATATACTTGCTTTCTGGTATATGTCTCTGTTATTAGTCAGTTTTGGGGTGTATTTTTGCATAGAACTGTCTGTTGTGTCTGCTATGTTTATTCCTTGTCTCTTGAAAATGTTGGTGATTTGATAGGTGAGTTTGCGTTCGTATGTCATTGTGTACCATCTATTGTTTTCTTTCAACTTTTTCTGATTATCCTGTGCAGTTGTTATGGGACTACATGTTTGTGTTTGGTTCTGTTGTGTTGTTGTCTGTGGTTTGGAGCTTTCTGCTTTTATTTTACTTTTAATTTTGTTGTTAAGCTTTGTTACTGTGTTACTGTTGTAACCATTATTTTGTGCCTCCTGCATCATTATGTCCCATTCTTTTTGGTAGCCTTCTTTGGCAAGTGGTACTGTGTTGAGTCTATGGAGCATGTGTTGAAGTGCTGTTTGCTTTTGTGTGTGCGGGTGGTTAGAGGACTGAGGAATCATATTGTCTGTTGCTGTGGGTTTACGGTAAATTTCAAACATATGCTTATGGTTCTGTTTTTTTATTGTTATATCCAGGAAGTTAATTTGGTTGTTCTGTTCTCTTTCAATTGTGAATTTTATATTTTTATGGATCTTGCTGATGTCAGTATGTAGTTTTTCAATTTAACTTTGTGGTATATTTGTTAAGCAAAGGATGTCATCCATGTATCTGAACCACTATAATATGTTGTATTCTTTTGCTAATATTTTTGTGAAAATGATCTGTTAAATGTGGTTTACCAAAATATCTGCTAAGGCTTCTGAAACTGGGGACCCAATTGGTAATCCATCTTCTTCTAAATAATATTCATTACTGAATTTGAAGTAATTTTGTTGTGTTATGAGCTTTATTAGTGTGTATATTTCCTTAATCTGTTCATCAGGAAGGTGACTATAAGTTTTCAGGTACTTATCTATAATTTCTATTACTTCTGGTACTCCTGGCTGGTGTGACCAAGCCATTCTAGGCACATCAGTCAGGAACTGCGCAGCCACTAAGGTTGCAATTTCGAATCCTGCCTCTGGCATGACAGTGTGTGTGTTGTCCTTAGGTTAGTTAGGTTTAAGTAGTTCTAAGATCTAAGGGACTGACGACTTCAGATGTTAAGTCCCATAGTGCTCAGAGCCATTTGAACCATTTCTGGTACTGGTATGTTGCAATACATGATTTCTGTAACAAATGAAAAGAGGGTTATATTTTTTGTTCATTGTGTTTGCTGTGTAGTGTTTTTAATGGTTCTGTCTTCTTGTACTTTGAAATTTTCAGACAGAAATTTTAACATGTATCCTGCAAGCTCTGAAGTGGGGGGAGTTTCTGAAATCCAGTATTGGCCTCACAGAAGATTCGGTTTGTGGATTTTTGGTTGGCTTTGGAGAACCAGCGCAGTGGGACTGATCTATGACAACTTTCTTTTCTCTATGTTATCCAATATGATGTCAATATTTTTCAGAGTGTGTTTTCTTTTTTTTTTTTTTTTTTTTACTTTTGTCTTTAATCTGAATGTCATGTCTGATTTTAAATTTGTAATGCTATTTTGTAAAATGAATTCTTGTGTTTTTTCAATGTATTGTTCTTTGTGTATCAGTAATATTGTGGTCTCCTTGTCTCCTTTTAAAATGTTGTTGTTGTTGTTGTTGTTGTTGTTGTTGTTGATGATGTGGTCTTCAGTCCTGAGACTGGTTTGATGCAGCTCTCCATGCTACTCTATCCTGTGAAAGCTTCTTCATCTCCCAGTACCTACTGCAACCTACATCCTTCTGAATCTGCTGAGTGTATTCTTCTCTTGGTCTCCCTCTATGATTTTTACCCTCCATGCTGCCCTCCAATACTACATTGGTGATCCCTTGATGCCTCAGAACATGTCCTACCAACCGATCCCTTCTTCTAGTCAAGTTGTGCCACAAACTTCTCTTCTCCCCAATCCTATTCAATACCTCCTCATTAGTTACGTGATCTACCCATCTAATCTTCAGCATTCTTCTCTAGCACCACATTTTGAAAGCTTCTATTCTCTTCTTGTCCAAACCAGTTATCATCCATGTTTCACTTCCATACATGGCTACACTTCATACAAATTCTTTCAGGAAAGAGTTCCTGACACTTAAATCTATACTCGATGTTAACAAATTTCTCTTCTTTATAAACGCTTTCCTTGCCATTGCTAGTCTACATTTTATATCCTCTCTACTTCAACCATCATCAGTTATTTTGCTCCCCAAATAGCAAAACTCATTTACTACTTTAAGTGTCTCATTTCCTAATCTAATTCCTTCAGCATCACCTGACTTTATTTGACTACATTCCTTTATCCTCATTTTGCTTTTGTTGATGTTCATCTTATATCCTCGTTTCAAGCCACTATCCATTCCATTCAACTGCTCTTCCAAGTCCTTTGCTGACTCTGACAGAATTACAATGTCATAGGCGTACCTCAAAGTTTTTATTTCTTCCCCATGGATTTTAATACCTACTCTGAATTTTTCTTTTGTTTCCTTTACTTCTTGCTCAATATACAGATTGAATAACATCAGTGAGAGGCTACAACCCTGTCTCACTCCCTTCCCAACCACTGCTTCCCTTTTATGCCCCTCGACTCTTATGACTGCCATCTGGTTTCTGTACAAATTGCAAATAGCCTTTCGCTCCCTGTATTTTACCCCTGCCACCTTTAGAATTTGAAAGAGAGTATTCCAATCAACATAGTCAAAAGCTTTCTCTAAGTCTACAAATGCTAGAAACATAGGTTTGCCTTTCCTTAATCTTTCTTCTAAGATAAGTCGTAAGGTCAGTATTGCCTCATGTGTTCCAGTATTTCTATGGAATCCAAACTGATCTCCCAGAGGTCAGCTTCTACTAGTTTTTCCATTCGTCTGTAAAACATTCATGTTAGTATTTTGCAGCTGTCACTTATTAAACTGATTGTTTGGTAATTTTCTCATCTGTCAACACCTGCTTTCTTTGGGATTGGAATTATTATTTTAAAATGATAACATTTTGTTTTTGTAGTTTTCTCCTAATTTTTCCTAGTGTTGCAGATCTGAGTTTTTGTTGTTTTGTGTTGTTGCATTTTTATGCTGGTTATTATATTCTGGATTTCTTTTTTTACTAGTTCTCTAGTTAATCCAATGCTGACACTGCTATTTTCATTCCTATCATCCCTTGTCAAAACACTTTATGCTTCTATAATTAGATTTCATAAGTAACCTTCATCTATTTCTGAATTTAGATTGTATTTTCATCCTTTCTCCAACAGCTGTCTTTCTTTACTGTTTAACTGTGTGTCTGTGAGGTTCACTAATCTTGGGTAGAATTTGTGTGTGTGAGTAAAGGTAATATGTTGTAACTGTAGTTTTTTGAGTAGGTTGATCTTTCTTCTATTAACTGTTTCTATTCTTTGTGCAGCAGTTTTTGTAAGCTTTTCGACCCTGTTGACCAGATGGGAGAAAACTTTCATATTATTTATGGTGTCTGTGAGTTGTAAATATGTTTTATACAACTCGTAATTTAACTCTTGTTTTTTAGAGTCTAGGGATTTTATCTCGTATTTTAACCATATTTTCTGAGCAGAATGCATTGCTTTTTGGGTGGTGGTTGAACTGTTTTTAATTTTTACATTGAATATTTAGGTACCAGATTGTTACATTTGCATATGTTGAATTTTGTGTGTTGTATGGTTTTATGGATGTTCAGATGATTCTTCTGAATTTCTGGTATGGGCCATGTGGAAATGCCTGGCATGGTATGAATAACAAGTCTGTTTGTGTGGCCATCCTCTGCAGCAAGCATATAAAAATTTGTTTTGTAAATAAAGCTGCCTTACCCTGCTGCTAGTTACTTTATTTATCCCATACACTTTTCACCTTCTCCTGTTCTAAGGTATCATCAGTGGGATTTATAACGATACAGTTGTGTTAGTTTCATATTATTAAACAGTTAAATTCACATTTTGGTGATTTGCATTTTCTCACAACTGCCTATCATACAAGTTCATGGCCAGGGATAATGACGTGTCCTGGGGTCCACTGATAAACCACGGAATGGCTCCCAAGCAGGCGACGTGGAAACTGCTTCATGAGATAGGCATTCTCTGAAGCTGACCTACATTCTGTCTACACCATGGGGTTTTCTGGCTTTGGGAGAGGGAATGGCATAACAGCACACATAACAAACTGCATGTCGTTAAGGAGGCTATGAATGTGTGGAAGTCTTCCAGGCAGGCCTCTCCCAGGGAATCAGTCATCCTCTTCCGGCTCTGCATTGACTATATGAGGCTAATGCATGGTTAACTACTCTGTAGCGAGAAGCCACCTAAGTGTCGATGTGGCTTCCAAATGACAGTTGTTCACCTCTTGCTGGACTACTCACATTTAACCGCTCTGTGACAGACTTTCAACTTTCCCACCAACCTGCCTTCGGTGTTGGACACAATGACTCCACAGCAGCTTTAGTTCTACATTTTATCCGTGAGAGTGGGTTTTATACTTCTATATAGGGTTTAGTGTATCCTTTGACCCTCTGTGTCCTCCAGCCTAGTGCTTTACGGTTGAGTTTTTAATGTGTTGCAGAGTCACTGGCTTTCCCTTTCTATTCTCGTGCTTGCCAGCCACTGTAATCTGCTTTCATGTTTTACTCTCTTCTGTTGTTTCCTTGTCCTCTTTTGTTCCTTTTAGTGTTCATAGTGTGCCCTTCATTCTTATGGCTTTTCCTTTCTTTCTGTTTTGTGTTACACATTTAATCCGTTTTATTCTCACTCTTGTGGCATTGCTTTTTAGGAACATTGGTGAGGCAGATGGTGTGATAGCTGTCCACATCAAGTGCGTTTTTACACAATCTCACCATAGCCGGTTGAAGATGATGATTATATGTCACTTGTAGTCAGATGAGATATGTTTAATCACCTGGCTGTGGATGCGGTCAGGCCCAGGAACTGTGTCGGTGCAATGTGCAAGAGCACTGAAAAGCTTCCACTTTGTAAATGGGGCGTTATAGGATTCACCACAGCATGTAGTGCATTAGAGTACATTACCTTTCAGCCACCGTTCCAGTGTGCGAAACCTTGGGGGGTGATTATCCAATGCAGTGCCCGGCAAAGTGCCCGGAAATCGCATTTGTGTTGGTACATAACTCGCCATTTAAGGTAACACCAGGGACAGCCATTGAGGCTTGGTACCCAAAGAGACATTTGATCTTTTTCCAGACTTGGGAAGACATGTGGCCTCCAATGGTGGAGACTTATCTCTCCCAACACCACTCCTTCTGTTGCTCGATAAGGTAGCGAACACTGGCACAGAGCCATTTAAAGACTATGATGTGCTCCAGGGAAGGGTGCCACTTACGGGCTGTAAAGCTTGCAGACACTCTTCAATTGCCTGAACGATTTGCGGTGACCACCAAGTGACTGCCTTACTCCTTGGGCAACCTAAAGAGCGAGGGATTCCGTTTTCTGTGACATAAACAATTGTGCTAGTCATCTGCTCAACCATCACATCGATATTACAATGTAGGGGAGATTCAGCGGTGACAGCTAAGGTGAAAGTTACCCAGTTAGCCTTGTTCAAAGCCCATCTGGGCAGGCATCTGTGTGCCTGATGCTGGGGCACTGCCAGGAAGATGGGGAAGTGCTCACTACCACACAGGTAGTCATGTCTTCTTCAGTGGATGGATGGGAGATGTTCTGGGCTGCAGATTGATACGTCAATGGCTTAGTAACTCCCATGAGCCACACTGAAACATGTGGCGGCCCCAGTATTTAAGAGTCATAGGTCAAATTGCAACAGTAAATTTCGACAACTCTGCCTCGCCCAGTAACTATGGTACCACCCCACAAGGGGTTATGGGCATTAAAATCATCCCGAAGAAGGAAAGGTTTAGGCAGTTTATCAATTAGTGCAGCTAATACATTCAGGGGTACTACACCATCTAGATGAAGATATACATTTCAGACAGTTATTTCCTGCATCATCTTTATTCTGACAGCCACAGCTTCAAGAGAGTTTTGAAGGGGCACATGTTCACTACAGACTGAGTTTAGAACATAAACGCAAACTCCACCTGTCAATCGATTATAGTCACTGTAGTTGCTGTAATATGCCTTATAGTCACGGAGGGCAGGGAACCAGGTTACCTGGAGGGCAATGCAGATGGCAGGTTTAAACCTCAACAGTTGCTGTAGCTCAGCCAGGCAGTGGATAAAACCACCACAGTTGCACTGGAAGATGACATCGTGAGACTGGGAAGGCACAGAAAATTCAGTGAAGCACTGTATGGGTCACAGTCACCTGCTTCCACTGATTTATTGCCTGAATAGTCTATATCCATCATGTGAGAGGATCTGGCAAGATCTACACTCCTGGAAATGGAAAAAAGAACACATTGACACCGGTGTGTCAGACCCACCATACTTGCTCCGGACACTGCGAGAGGGCTGTACAAGCAATGATCACATGCACGGCACAGCGGACACACCAGGAACCGCGGTGTTGGCCGTTGAATGGCACTAGCTGCACAGCAGTTGTGCATCGCCGCCGTCAGTGTCAGCCAGTTTGCCGTGGCATACGGAGCTCCATCGCAGTCTTTAACACTGGTAGCATGCCGCGACAGCGTGGACGTGAACCGTATGTGCAGTTGACGGACTTTGAGCGAGGGCGTATAGTGGGCATGCGGGAGGTCGGGTGGTCGTACCGCCGAATTGCTCAACACGTGGGGCGTGAGGTCTCCACAGTACATCGATGTTGTCGCCAGTGGTCGGCGGAAGGTACACGTGCCCGTCGAACTGGGACTGGACCGCAGCGACGCACGGATGCACGCCAAGACCGTAGGATCCTACGCAGTGCCGTAGGGGACCGCCCCGACAAATTCCATCAAATTAGGGACACTGTTGCTCCTGGGGTATCGGCGAGGACCATTCGCAACCGTCTCCATGAAGCTGGGCTACGGTCCCGCACACCGTTAGGCCGTCTTCCGCTCACGCCCCAACATCGTGCATCCCGCCTCCTGTGGTGTCACGACAGGCGTGAATGGGGGACGAATGGAGACGTGTCGTCTTCAGCGATGAGAGTTGCTTCTGCCTTGGTGCCAATGATGGTCGTATGCGTGTTTGGCGCCGTGCAGGTGAGCGCCAAAATCAGGACTGCATACAACCGAGGCACACAGGGCCAACACCCAGCATCATGGTGTGGGGAGCAATCTCCTACACTGGCCGTACACCTCAAGTGATCGTCGAGGGGACACTGAATAGTGCACAGTACATCCAAACCGTCATCGAACCCATCGTTCTACCATTCCTAGACCGGCAAGGGAACTTGCTGTTCCAACAGGACAATGCACATCCACATGTATCCCGTGCCACCCAACGTGCTCTAGAAGGTGTAAGTCAACTACCCTGGCCAGCAAGATCTTCGGATCTGTCCCCCAATGAGCATGTTTGGGACTGGATGAAGCGTCGTCTCACGCGGTCTGCACGTCCGGCACGAACACTGGTCCAACTGAGGCGCCAGGTGGAAATGGCATGGCAAGCCGTTCCACAGGACTACATCCAGCATCTCTACGATCGTCTGCATGGGAGAATAGCAGCCTGCATTGCTGCGAAAGGTGGATATACACTGTACTAGTGCCGACATTGTACATGCTCTGTTGCCTGTGTCTATGTGCCTGTGGTTCTGTCAGTGTGATCATATGATGTATCTGACAACAAGAATGTGTCAATAAAGTTTCCCCTTCCTATGACAATGAATTCAAGGTATTCTTATTTCAATTTCCAGGAGTGTAGGTACTTAGCAGGTGCCCAAATCTCCACCCCACCCTCAGCTGCAGAGCCTGTAGGTAGCAGTGGTGTGGGTGCGACCGCAATTTCTTTGGTCTTAGCGGTTTTCGTTTTGGATTTCTCTCACTGCTCCTTGGGTTTCCCTGGCTGGGAGGACTTCACTGGCTCAGTCTCCAGGACTGAGGATGAGCGTGACGTCCTACAACCAGCTGCTTTTTTGCTCTTTGGCCACTGGCAGGTGTCTTGTTTCCCACTAGAAGCTACCTAGGAATGGAGTGACCCAAGGGACCACTTCCTAGGGAGAGAAGCTGAAGAACACTTACGCTTCTCCAGCTCCAGCCATGATTGTTGCGCAATGATGGTGGCGGCGGGGGGGGGGGGGGGGGGGGCAGGGTGGTGTTGCTCCTCAAGTAGGTGGTGCAGGATCAACAGGGATGGAAATGCTCTCCAACATCAAGGGGGCAGGTGAGTCTACCAGCTCTGAGAGTTGACCTGGGTTGGCAGAGCTCATGGTGTCAGAACTGTTGTAGTGGTGGTGTAAGACTATGTCATACACACAGGATGCAGGTGTTCAAATTTTCTCTTATCCTCAGTGTAGGTCATTCATTCCAGGGTCTTGTACTCCATGATTCTCCTTTCTTTCTGGAGAATCCTGCAGTCAGGTGAGCAAGGTGAATGGTGCTCTCTGCAGTTGACACAGGTGGAAGGCAGTGCACATGGAGTATTGGGATGTGATGGGCATCCAAAATCTTGGTTTGTGACACTGGAAGTAGTGAGGGAAAACATATTGCTGAATTTCCAGCACTTCAAGCACCGAGTTGGGGGGTGGATACAGGGCCTTACATCACACCAGTAGACCATCACCTTGACCTTCTCGAACAATGTATCACCCTCAAAGGCCAATATGAAGGCACCGCTGGCAACCTCATTATCCTTCCGACCCCGGTGGACATGCTGGACGAAATTTACACCTCGTCACTCTAAATTGGCCAGCAGCTCAATTTCGGACTGCAAAAGAATGTCTCTATGAAATGTGATACCCTGGACCACATTTAGGCTCTTACTTGTTGTACTGTTGTGTGTTGAATTGTGCTTGTGATCGCTTAGAGACTGCTGGTGTTTCACCACCAGCAAGAGGTGATGGACTGCGCTTCATCGTTTGTCATCCACCCTGATGCCGCCCACTCTGACCAGGGGCCCTCCCAACAGGCGCCACCTGATAGGATGGCCTTTGCTGGGAGTCCTGATGCCTCAGGAGGATGGGCATCTACCCCTTGGCATATGCAGGGAGTTAACAGTGCAGTCATCAGCAGCACAATGCCTGTGTGGTTATGGGTCTAAAGATCTTAATTCACGAAGAACACGATGGACCTTTTAAGGCTCCCTTCTCCAGTTGGCTCATTCTTTTGGAAATGTTTGAAGAATGGAAGTCAAACCCTACAGGGGGCCATCAAATAAAGGCTGAAACAAGTGAAACTCCTTTTAGTCACCTTGTACGACAGGCAGGAATACCCCGGACCTGCAGGGGAGAAGGAGAATATGATATGGTTGCTCCAGTCCTGATTGTGCTACCATGTCATGAGTGGAATGCTGCACCTTTGGGAGGTGGTGGGTGACTGGAGCAATAAGGCACGGGGATGTGTTGTTGTACGAAGCTGGGAAGGTAATAACAGTGTGTGAAGGCCTCAGTGAGATCCTCAGCATATTTTCAGAGGAACTGCTCATCACTACTGATGCAACAGCCATGGATGACTAGGCTGTATGGAAGGGACTTCTTGGTATAGAAAGTGTTGCAGCTGTGAAAGTGTTCTAGAAACTAGAACTGAGATCCAGACATTTTTATTAATTAGACTGCGCATCTTATGTGGTGAGAAAAAGTCAATAATTGTATCTGGGGACTTTATAATGTCAATATGTTGGTACACAGTGCAAATAAAATTCCGTTCCTTAACTTTCTATGTAGTTTCAACTTTTATTCTAATACACACATCAAAAAAGTTTTGCATAACCTCATTCCCTAGAGTTGGAGAGTACAGAACCTGTACAGAAAATTGGAATAGAAATCAACATAAACAACATTTCTGCCCTTTTTATTGCTCATAAAAACCACACACTGCATGTTGTACCACTATACAGTGATACCTTCACAGGTAGGGGGTCCAGATTTCTGTATACACTGGTACCTCTAATACCCAATAGCACATCCACTTGCATTGATGCATGCCTGTATTTGTCATGGCATACCATCCACAAGTTCATCAAGGCACTGTTGGTCCAGATTGTCACAGTCCTCAACGGCGATTTGGCATAGATCCCCAAGAGTGGTTGGCGGGTCATGTTATCCATAAACAGCCATTTTCAATAAATCCCAGACAAGTTTGATGGGTTCTGTCTGGAGAGCATGCTGGCCACTCTAGTTAAACAATATAATTATCCCGAAGGAAGTCATTCTTGGGGGTATGAATTCTCGTCCACAACAATTAATGCCTCACGAATATGCTGCCGATATCATTGCGCTATTGGTTGGAGAATGGCATTCATGTATCATGCAGCCATTATGATGCCTTCCATGACCAGCAGCAACATACATCAGCCCCACATAATGAAACTATACCTGCTGTACAGTGTGTCTTAGGTGTTCAGCTTCACCGTGTTGCCTCTAAACACGTCTCCAACGATTGTGTGGTTGAAGGCATATATGATACTCATTAGTGAAGAGAATGTGATGCCAATCCTGAGTGGTCTGTTCAGCATGTTGTTGGACCCATCTGTAAGACACTGCATGTTGTCATGGTTGCAAAAATGAACCTCACCATGGATGTCAGGAGTGGAGCTGCCCATCATACAGCCTGTGGTGCACAGTTTGAGTCATAACACGACATCCTGTGGCTCCACAAAAAGCATTATTCTGGCATTGCTGTCAGGGTTCCTATGAGCCATAATCCATAGCTAGCAGTCATCCACTGCAGTTGTAGCCCTTGGGTGGCTTGAGTGAGGATTGTCATCAGGAGTTCCTGTATCTCTGTAGGTCCTCTATGTTTGAACATTATCACTTTGGTTCACTTCGAGATGCCTGGACACTTCCCCTGTGGAGAGACCTTCCTAGCACAAAGTAACTAAGTGGATGTGTTCAAACCACAGTATTGGCCATCTAGGCATGGCTGAACTTCAGACAACATGAGCTGTCTACCTCCTTCCAGGTGGAATGACTCGAACTTATTGGCTGTCGGAGCCCCTCCGTCTAATAGGTGCTGCTCATGCATGGTTGTTTACATCTTTGGGTGGGTTTAGTGACATCTCTTAACAGTCAAAGGGACTGTGTCTGTAATACAATATAAACAGTCAACATCTATCTTCAGGAGTTCTTGGAACTGGGATGATGCAAAACTTTTCCGGCATGTGTATAAATATCCCAGCTATGCTAACAAACTCTTCAAAAAGTTTCATAGACAATACATCTTCAAATCTAGAAACCTCAAATTTAGAAGTAAGGAACATTGACCTAGGCTTATCTGACCACAATGCACTCATTACAGTTCTCACACTTCCCGTAAATACAACAATAGTACATCATAGGTACAAAAGAATTTTCTCCCCTGAAAACTGCCACCAGTTTACTACCACACTGACTGACCAATCCTCAGCATACGTATTGTCACAAACAAATACAAATGACATGTTCTCTCTTTCCATGATAGATCTGGAAATGTGCTGTCTATAAAGATTCATGAAAGTCCACTCACATACACTTACAAAAACACACTGAGAAACTTCTACACTGAAGTGAAAATTTTTTCTGTCACTAAAAAAGAAAAAAAAGTATGAAACTGCAAATGTAAGTGTATAAAAAGGATAATTAATGTAGCATACATATTACATAATTATAGATTGGTAAGGGAGTCAGACAATGAATCAAGCAGAACATGGTAAATAGTTAAAGAGAACTGGGAAAAGCAGTAAGGAACAGGAGACTATACTTATATCTGGAGATAACAATCAACTAAAAAAAGAAGCATTGCTCAATTACATTATTAACTACTTTCTAAGTGTACTTGAGAAACTAAGCATGAACTTTAACAAACAAAAGTAAAAACCAGCACCAAAGTAGGCATCAGTAGGAGAATAAGTTCCAAGTTCCACTAATGAATATGAAATGTGGAAGTAATTAATAGTCTGAGGCCAAAAATGTCTGCAGAAATGGATAAAGTGCAAGTGTCACAAATAAAAAAGTTGCGCCACAAATTTTGTAGCCACAGGTACATACTGCCAATTTCTCATTCAGTGAAGGTGTGTTCACACAGAGGATGAAAATTTCTAAGGTTAGAACTCTGTTCAAAAATGGGTATTCATGCTAGGTAGAAAACTGCAGACGTATGTCCCTCCTTCAATCTCTTTCATAAATCTTTAGGAAGTTGATGAAAATCAGGATCATAAGCTATCTCGACACCTCCAATCTTCTGAATTGTAATCAACACAGCTTTCATACAGGTTATAACACAGGAGCCATACAAGCCTCATGAAGGAGCCAGAAGGAATTTCGACCATAACAAAAGTGTTGTAGCAATCAACAAAGATCTTATCAATGCCTTTGATACAGTAAACCACTAAATACTCCATGAGAAACTGGAAGCTATAGCATCAAAGATATTGGCAAGGAACTAACTTAATCCTATCTACAACATAGAACACAGGTTTTGGAACTCACAGGGTCTCAAAACAGGCAAAAAATAAAGTGGCTATCAGATGCTAAGAGGGTGGCAAAAGGTGTCCTGTAGGGTACTGTTCATGGCCCCACCTATAATTTCTTATCTATATAATTGACATTAAAAGCCCAAACAGTTTGTCAAAAATGATGTTATTTGCAGACCATACAACCATAATTTGGTGATGATGGAAAATCCTTATCTATTACTGCTGAAAAAGTTGTGAAATGCGTGCTGCAGCAGTTTCTTCCTAATAAGTTAACATTTAATTTAAATAAAATAAATTAGCTACAGTACAGTAAAGGAAATGAGAAGTATATCCTCCAGTTTTTATTGAGTGCCCACGAAATAGAGAAAGTAAAGTTTACAGAATTATTGGGCATGCACACTGACCATGTCTTCAGCTGGAAAAGCCATTGCATTTACATATCCCAAAAACTCAATTCTGCATGTTTTGCACCGAGCATAATTTATGGAATTTGTTACAAACAATGTACAACGTTACTGTATTTTGCTTATTTCCAGTCTGCTGTATCTTATAGAAGAATGTTCTGAGGTGTCAAAAAACCTCACTTGCAGATACTTTGAAATGACAGGAAAATGTCATTAAAATTATTAAATACAGCTCTCCACAAACACACTGCAAGCCCTTATTCATGCATTTAATAATACTTACAGTACCATTGTTGTTCATATTCAAAAGTATGTCTGATAGAAGTACACACACAAGTAATTTACATATGAATTCAGATTTACAGAAGTACAACACACGTCAGTAAGAATCTGCATGTAGAAAGAGCTATAAAAACAAAAACTCAAAACAGGTTGAGCCATTATGGAATAAAGCTGTATAACACACTGTCAATTTAGATCAAGGGAATTATGGATGACAAAAAATTTGTCAGAAATAAAACTTAAGTATTAAATTAATGTATCTATATCATGGATGAGTATTTTGAATTCCTTGATGACTAATAACCACTTGTTTTCTTTTCATTGTCATTCAAACATGCTGTTCTGATTGTAAATATTAAATATTGTTTGTATATTCTTGTTTCTTGAAGTGTACTGCTTGTATGTCAGAATTGTTATAGGGCACATCTAATACCAATCCATTAGTCCATTATGAAATTTTTTAAACACATTGTATAATGTTAATTTCATATTAGTTATATTAACATCTAGAATTGTGATGTATGTATGCTGTATCTCATTATGACAATACCTACATCATGTATGTGATGCAAAGGATACTATGGTGAACAGTAATTACTTACTTAAATCTGAACACACTTTTCTTTTTGTAAATAATAAAGAAAAAACACAAACTAGGAAATGATCAGAAAGTAATTATATGTACAAATTAACTTGGAATGTCAATGTAAAATGACTTTCTCCACATCATTACAATCTGTCATGCAAAATTGTCCATGGAATGTGTAACTAACTAACTTTATAATGGGTCACTGATGAAGATGGAGTAGTTTCTTCTTTTATTTCTTTGATACACTAATAATAACACACAAATGGTAAAAACATTAAGCCGTTTTCAAGATTTTTAGTGTTATTGTTGTTGTTGTTGTTGTTGTTGTTGTGATCTTCAGTCCTGAGACTGGTTTGATGCAGCTCTCCATGCAACTCTATCCTGTGCAAGCTTCTTCATCTCCCAGTACATACTGTAGCCTACATCCTTCTGAATCTGCTTAGTGTATTAATCTCTAGGTCTCCCTCTATGATTTTTACCCTCCACACTGCCCTCCAATACTAAATTGGTGATCCCTTGATGCCTAAGTACATGTCCTACCAACCAATCCCTACTTCAAGTCAAGCTGTGCCACAAACTCCTCTTCTCTCCAATTCTACACAATACCTCCCCATTAGTAATGTGATCTACCCATCTAATCTTCAGCATTTTTCTGTAGCACCAAATTTTGAAAGCTTCTATTCTCTTCTTGTCCAACTATTTATCATCCATGTTTCACTTTCATACATAGCTACACTCCATACAAATACTTTCAGAAACGACTCCCTGTGTTCCAGCCAACATTGTCAAAAGCTTTTTCCAAGTCTAGAAATGCTATAAACACAGGTTTGCCTTTTCTTAATCTAGCTTCTAAGATAAGTCATAGGGTCAGTGTTGCTGCACGTGTTCCAATATTTCTACGGAATCCGAACTGATCTTCCACGAGGTCAGCTTCTACCAGTTTTTCCATTCATCCGTAAAGAATTCTCGTTAGTATTTTGCACCTGTGACTTATTGAACTTATAGTTCGGTAATTTTCACATCTGTCAACACCTGCTTTCTTTGGGATTGGAATTATTATATTCTTCTTGAAGTCTGAGGGTATTTCACCTGTCTCATACATTTTGCTCACCAGATGGTAGAGTTTTGTCAGGACTGGCTCTCCTAAGGCTGTCAGTAGTTCTAATGCAATGTTGCCAACTCCCAGGGCCTTGTTTCAACTTAGGTCTTTCAGTGCTCTGTCAAACTCTTCGCGCAGCATCATATCTCTCACTTCATCTCAGCATTTTAAGTGTTATATAGGGACAAAATGGAAGAATCTGATGTCTTGGTTCAGTTACACGTAATATTTTTTGAGTGTTTTATCTACCAATGGGAAAATGCTCCTCTCTAAACACAAATAAGTGTATATGCTCCTTTTTAAATAATTGACTGAAAAATCTGATTCTAGCTGCCTCATCCTACTTTACACAGCACCTTCCCAAAAATTTCCCAAAACTTTTGGTACACAAATATACTTGTTCTCTTCTCACTAATATGTCACTCATACCCCTCACAGCGGCTTGCCCATTCTCACTCATTCACTACTACTATTACTACTACTACCACTACTAGTAGTACTAGTAGTAGTAGTAGTCGTATTTCCTCTTGCTGTCACTGTGTCTGCCTTGCTCTATCTTACTGCTACTATCTGTTTCACTCCTTCCTACTGCTGCTGTATCTTCTCACTGACACACTGTCTCTCTTCTTTTTCGCCATTGTCACAGACTCAGTGTTGCATAATCATTGGTTCTCACCTACTTCCACATCCCAATTTTCTACATTCCTCTCCAACCATGGAGAAAAGTTCGCATGGTGCCTGTTGTATTAAATTCCGATGCAATTTCTATCTTTCATCAACACTCTGAAGGTACACCGATTACATAATGCCTCCAGTTGTGCTTTGGAAACTACTATTAGTCTTCCAGGGAACGATCAAAGCGTAGACAGTTTGAGACATTACTCCCATGGAGAAAAGTCCCCATGTTGCCTGTTGTATTCAATGCTGATGCAATTTCTGTGTTCCATCAACGCTCTGAATGTCCAAAGATTACTGAATGCCTCCAGATGTGCTTCGCAAACTACTACTGGTTTTCCAGGGAACGATCAAAGCGTAGACAGTTTGAGACATTACTCCCATAGAGAAAAATCTAGTGCCTGTTGTATTCAATCCCGATGAAATTTCTGTGTTTCATCAACACTCTGAAGGTCCACAGATTACATAATGACTCCAGATGTGCTTCGGAAACTACTACTGGTCTTCCAGGGAACGATCAGAGCGTAGACAGTTTGAGACATTACTCCCATGGAGAAAAGTCCGCATGGTGCCTGTTGTTTTCAATGCCGATGCAATTTCTGTGTTTCATCAACACTCTGAATGTCCAACGATTACTGAATGCGTCCAGATGTCCTTTGGAAACTACTACTGGTCTTCCAGGGAACGATCAAGCCGTAGACAGTTTGAGATATTACTCCCATGGAGAAAAGTCCGCATGGTACCTGTTGTATTCAATCCCGATGCAATTTCTGTGTGTCATCAACACTCTGAAGGTCCAAAGATTGCAGAGTGCCTCCAGATGTGCTTCGGAAACTACTACTAGTCTTCCAGGGAACTATGTAAATCCAGACAGTTTGAGACTTTACTCCCACAGAGGAACATCCGCATGGTGCCTGTTGTATTCAATCCCGATGCACTTTCTTAGTTTCATGAACACTGTGAAGGTCCACAGATTTCAGAATGCCTCCAGATGTGCTTCGGAAACTATTGCTGGTCTTTCAGTGAACGATCAGAGCGTAGACAGTTTGAGACATTACTCCCATGGAGAAAAGTCCGCATGGTGCCTGTTGTTTTCAATGCCGATGCAATTTCTGTGTTTCATCAACACTCTGAATGTCCAACGATTACTGAATGCGTCCAGATGTCCTTTGCAAACTACTACTGGTCTTCCAGGGAACGATCAAGCCGTAGACAGTTTGAGATATTACTCCCATGGAGAAAAGTCCGCATGGTACCTGTTGTATTCAATCCCGATGCAATTTCTGTGTGTCATCAACACTCTGAAGGTCCAAAGATTGCAGAGTGCCTCCAGATGTGCTTCGGAAACTACTACTAGTCTTCCAGGGAACTATGTAAATCCAGACAGTTTGAGACTTTACTCCCACAGAGGAACATCCGCATGGTGCCTGTTGTATTCAATCCCGATGCACTTTCTTAGTTTCATGAACACTGTGAAGGTCCACAGATTTCAGAATGCCTCCAGATGTGCTTCGGAAACTATTGCTGGTCTTTCAGTGAACGATCAAAGCGTAGACAGTTTGAGACATTACTCCCATGGAGAAAAGTCCGCATGGTGCCTGTTGTTTACAATGCCGATGCAATTTCTGTGTTTCATCAACACTCTGAATGTCCAACGATTACTGAATGCGTCCAGATGTCCTTTGGAAAATACTACTGGTCTTCCAGGGAACGATCAAGCCGTAGACAGTTTGAGATATTACTCCCATGGAGAAAAGTCCGCATGGTACCTGTTGTATTTAATCCCGATGCACTTTCTGTGATTCATGAACACTCTGAAGGTCCACAGATTACAGAATGCCTCCACATGTGCTTCGGAATCTATGACAGGTCTCCCAGGAATAGATCAAAGCGTAAACAGTTTGAGACATTACTCCCATGGAGAAAAGTCCGCATGGTACCTGTTGTATTCAATCCCGATGCAATTTCTGTGTTTCATCAACACACTGTAGGTCCAAAGATTGCAGAGTGCCTCCAGGTGTGATTCGGAAAATACTACTGGTCTTCCAGGGAACGATGTAAACCTAGACAGTTTGAGACATTACTCCCATGGAGAAACATCCGCATGGTGCCTGTTGTATTCAATGGCGATGCACTTTCTGAGTTTCATGAACACTCTGAAGATCCACAGATTACAGAATGAATCCAGATGTGCTTCGAAAACTACTACTGTTCTTCCAGGGAACGATCAAAGCGTAGACAGATTGAGACATTTCTCCCATGGAGAAAAGTCCGCATGGTGAATGTTGTATTCCATCACGATGCAATTTCTTTGTTTCACCAACACTCTGAAGGTCCACTGATTACAGAATGCCTCCAGATGTACTTCGGAAACTACTACTGGTCTTCCTGGGAACGATCAAAGCATAGACAGTTTGAGCATTAGTTCCATGGAGAAAATTCCGCATGTTGAATGTTGTATACCATCTCGATGAAATTTCTGTGTTTCACCAACACTCTGAAGGTCCACAGATTATAGAATGCCTCCAGATTTGCTTCGGGAAACTACTACTTGTCTTCCAGGTAACGATCAAAGCGTAGACAGTTTGAGACATTACTCCCATGGAGAAAACTCCGCATGGTGCATATTGAACTCAATCCCGATGCAATTTTTTGTTTCATCAACACTCTGAAAGTCCACAAATTACAGAATGCCTAAAGATGGGCTTCGGAAACTACTACTGGTCTATCAGGAATCGATCAAAGCGTAAACACTTTGAGACAATACTGCCATGGAGAAAAGTCCGCATGGTGGCTGTTGTATTCAATCGCGATGCAATTTCTGTGTTTCATCAACACTCCGAAGGTCCACAGATTACAAACTGCCTCCAGATGTGCTTCGGAAACTACAATTGGTATTCCAGGGAATGATCAAAGCGTTGACAATTTAGGACATTTCTCCCATGGGGAAAAGTCCGCATGTTGTATGTTGTATTCCATCACGATGCAATTTCTTTGTTTCACCAACACTCTGAAGGTCCACTGATTACAGAATGCCTCCAGATGTACTTCGGAAACTATTAATGGTCTTCCTGGGAAAGATCAAAACATAGACAGTTTGAGATATTACTCCCATGGAGAAAATTCGGCATGGTGAAGGTTGTACACCATCTCGATGCAATTTCTGTGTTTCACCAACACTCTGAAGGCCCACAGATTATAGAATGCCTCCGGATTTGCTTGGGAAACTACTACTTGTCTTCCAGGGAACGATCAAAGCGTAGGAAGTTTGAGACATGCCTCCCATGGAGAAAGATCCGCATGGTCACTGTTGTATTCAATCCCGATGAAATCTCTGTGTTTCATCAACACTCTGAAGGTCCACAGATTACAGAATGCCTCCAGATGTGCTTCGGAAACTACTACTAGTCTTCCAGGGAACGATCAAAGCGAAGACAGTATGAGACATTACTCCCATGGAGAAAAGCCCGAATGGTGCCTGTTGTATACAATCTCGATGCAATTTTTGTGTTTCATCAACACTCTGAAAATCCAGAGAATACAAACTGCCCCAGATATGCTTCGGAAACTACTATTGGTCTGCCAGGGAACGATCATATCGTAGACAGTTTGAGACATTACACCTATGGAGAAAAGTCCGCATGGTGAATGTTGTATTAAATCCCGATGCAATTTCTATGTTTCATCAAGACTCTGAAGGTCCACAGATTACGATTTGCCTACACATGTGCTTCGGAAACTACTAAGGTCTTCCATGGAACGATCAAAGCGTTGACAGTTTAGGACATTACTCCCATGGAGAATAGTCCGCATTGTGCCTGTTGTATTCAATCCCGTTGCAATTTTTGTGTTTCATCAACACTCTGAAGGACCACAGATTACAGTGTGCCTCCAGATGTAATTCAGAAATTGCTGCTGGTCTTCCTGGGAGCGATCAAAGTGTAGACAGTTTGAGACAATACTCCCATTGAGAAAAGTCCGCTTGGTTACTGTTGGATTCAATCCCGATGCAATTTCTGTGTTTCACCAACACTCTGAAGGTCCAAAGATTACTTACTGCCCCCAGTTGTGCTTTGGAAACTACTAGTGGTCTTCCAGGGAACGATCAAAGCGTAGACAATTTCAGACACTACTCCCGTGGAGAAAAGTAGGCATGGTGTCTGTTGTATTCAATCCCGATGCAATTTCTGTGTTTCATCAACACTCTGAAGGTCCACAGATTACAGAATGCTACCAGATGTGCTTCGGATATTGCTACAGGTCTTCCTGGGAACGTTCAAAGCGTAGACAGTTTGAGACAATACTCCCATTGAGAAAAGTCCGCTTGGTTACTGTTGGATTCAATCCCGATGCAATTTCTGTGTTTCACCTACACCCTGAAGGTCCAAAGATTACAGAATGCTTCCAGATGTGCTTCGGAAATTGCTACAGGTCTTCCAATGAACGATCTAAGCGTAGACACTTGATACGTTACTCCCATAGAGTAACGTCCGCATGGTGCCTGTTGTATTCAATCCCGATGCAATTTCTGAGTTTTATCAACACTCTGAAGGTCCACAGATTACTGAATGCCTCCAGACGTGCTTCGGAATATACTACAGGTCTCTCAGGAATCGATCAAAGCGTAGACAGTTTGAGACATTACTCCCATGGTGAAAAGTCCGCACGGTCCCTGTTGTATTCAATCTCGATGCAATTTCTGTGTATCATCAACACTCTGAGGGTCCACAGATTACAGAATGCCTCCAGATGTGCTTCAGAAATTGCTACTGGTCTTCCAGGGAACGATCAAAGAGTAGACAGATTCAGAAGTTACTCCCATTGAGAAAAGTCCGCATGGTGCCTGTTGTATTCACCCCGATGTAATTTTAGTGTATCATCATCACTCTGAAGGTCCCCACATTACAGAATGTCTCCAGATGGTCTTCGGAAACCACTACTGGTCTCCCAGGAATCGATCAAAGCGTAGACAGTTTGAGACATTACTAATGAGGCGAAAAGTCCACATGGTGCTTGTTGTATTCAGTCCCGGTGCAATGTTTGTGTTTCATCAACACTTTGAAGGTCCACAGATTACAGAATGCCTCCAGATGGGCTTCGGAAACCACTACTGGTCTCCCAGGAATCGATCAAATCGTAGACAGTTTGAGACATTACTCCCATGGAGAAAAGTCCGCATGGTGCCTGTTGTATTCAATCCCGATGCAATTTCTGTGTTTCATCAACACTCTGAAAGTCCACAGATTACAGGATGCCTCCAGATGTGCTTCGAAAACTACTACTTGTCTTCCAGGGAACGATGTAAACGTAGACAGATTGAGACATTACTCCCATGGAGAAACGTCTGCATATAGCCTGTTGTATTCAATCCCGATGCAATTTCTGTGTTTCATGAACACTCTGATGTTGCACAGATTACAGAATTCCTCCAGATGTGCTTCGGAGACTACCACTGGTCTTCCAGGGAACGATCAAGGCGTAGACACTTCGAGACATTACTCCCACGGAGAGAAGTCCACGTGGTGAATGTTGTATTCCTTTACTTTGCAATTTCTGTGTTTCACCAACACTCTGAAGGTCCACAGATTATAGAATGCCTTGAGATGGGCTTCGGAAACTACTACTGGTCTTCCAGGGAACAAACTAACCGTAGACAGATAAAGAAATTACTCCAATGGAGAAACGTCCGCATGGTGCCTGTTGTATTCAATCCCGATGCAATCTTTGTGTTTCATCAACACTCTGAAGGTCCAAAGATTACAGAATGCCTCCAGATGGGCTTCGGAAACCACTACTGGTCTCCCAGGAATCGATCAAAGCGTAGAAAGTTTGATACATTACTCCCATGAAGATAAGCCGCATGGTGCATCTTGTATTCAATCCCAATGCAATTTATATGTTTCATCAACACTCTGAAGGTCCACAGATTACAAACAGCCTAAAGATATGCTTGGGAAACTACTATTGTTCATCCAGGTAACGATCAAAGCGTACATAGTTCGAGACATTACTGCCATGGAGAAAAGTCCTCATGGTGCCTGTTGTATTCAATCCCGATGCAGTTTTTGTGTTTCATCAACACTCTGAAGGTCCACAGATTACAGAATGCCTCCGGATGGGCTTCGGAAACCACTACTGGTCTCCCAGGAATCGATCAAATCGTAGACAGTTTGAGACATTACTCCCATGGAGAAAACTCCGCATGGTGCCAGTTGTATTCAATCCCGATGCAATTTCTGTGTTCCATCAACACTCTGAAGGTCCACAGATTATAGAATGCCTTGAGATGGGCTTCGGAAACTACTACTGGTCTTCCAGGGAACAAACTAACTGTAGACAGTTAAAGAAATTACTCCAATGGAGAAACGTCCGCATGGTGCCTGTTGTATTCAATCCCGATGCAATTTCTGTGTTCCATCAACACACTGAAGGTCCACAGATTACACAAAGCTTCCAGATATGCTTCGGAAACTACTACTGGTCTTCCAGGGAACTATAAAAGCGTAGACAGTTTGAGACCTTACTCCCATAGAAAAAAGTTCGCATGGTGAATGCTGTATTCAATCACGATGCAATTTCTGTGTTTCACCTTCACTCTTAAGGTCCACAGATTATAGAATGCCTCCAGATTTGCTTCGGAAACTACTACTGGTCTTCCAGGGAACGGTCATTGCGTAGGCAGTTTGAGACGTGACTTCATGGAGAAAAGTCCGCATGGTGCCTGTTGTATTCAATCCCGACGCAATCTTTGTGTTTCATCAACACTCTGAAGGTCCAAAGATTACAGAATGCCTCCAGATGGGCTTCGGAAACCACTACTGGTCTCCCAGGAATCGATCAAATCGTAGACAGTTTGAGATATTACTCACATGGTGAAACGTCCGCATGGTGACTATTGTATTCAAACCCGATGCAATTTTTGTGTATCATCAACACTCTGAAGGTCCAAAGATTACGAATGCCTCCAGATGGGCTTCGGAAAACACTACTGGTCTCCCAGGAATCGATCAAAGCGTAGAAAGTTTGAGACATTACTCCCATGAAGATAAGCCGCATGGTGCCTCTTGTATTCAATCCCGATGCAATTTCTATGTTTCATCAACACTCTGAAGTTCCACAGATTACAAACAGCCTCCAGATATGCTTGGGAAACTACTATTGTTCTTCCAGGGAACGATCAAAGCGTACACAGTTTGAGACATTACTCCCATTGAGAAAAGTCCGCATGGTGCCTGTTGTATTCAATCCCGATGCAATTTTTGTGTTTCATCAACACTCTGAAGGTCAAAAGATTACAGAATGCCTCCAGATGGGCTTCGGAAACCACTACTGGTCTCCCAGAAATCAATCAAATCGTAGACAGTTTGAGACATTACTCCCATGGAGAAAAGTCCGCATGAGGCATGTTGTATTCAATCCCGATGCAATATCTGTGTTTCATCAACACTCTTAAGGTCCAAAGAATACTGAATGCCTCCAGTTGTGCTTTGTAAACAACTACTGGTCTTCCAGGGAACGATCAAAGCGTAGACAGTTTGAGACATTACTCCCTTCCAGAAAAGTCCGCAAGGTGAATATCTTATTCCATCACGATGCAATTTCTGTGCTTCATCATCACTCTGAAGCTCCACTGAGTACAGAATGCCTCCAAATGTGTTTCGGAAACTACTGCTGGTCTTCCAGGGAACGATCAAAGCGTAGACAGTTAGAGACATTACTCGCATGGAGAAAAGTCCTCATGGTGCCTGTTGTATTCAATCAGGATACAATTTTAATATTTCAACAACATTCTGAAAGGAAGGTCCACAGATTACAGAGTTCCTGCAGATGTACTCCGGAATCTGCTACTGGTCTTCCAGGGAACGATCAAAGCGTAGACAGTTTGAGACATTAGTCCTATGGAGAAAATTTCGCATGGTGCCTGTTGTATTCAATCTCGATACAATTTCTGTGATCCATCAACACTCTGAAGGTCCACAATTACAAACTGCCTCCAGATGTGCTTCAGAAACCACTACTGGTCTCCAAGGAATCGATCAAAGCGCAGACAGTTTGAGACATTACTCCCAAGGAGAAAAGTTCGCATGGTGAATGTTGTATTCCATTTCGGTGCAACTTCTGTGTTTCATCAACACTCTGAAGGTCCACAGATTACAAACTGCCTCCAGATGTGCTTCGGAAACTACTATTGGTCTGCTAGGGAGCGATCAAAGCGTGGAGAGTTTGAGACATTACTCCCATGGGGAAAAGTCCGCATGGTGCCTGTTGTATTCAATCGCGATGCAATTTCTGTGTTTTCATCGACACCTTTCTTTGGTGAATTTGGACATGAGCTAGGAACTTAAGATTTTGCATGAAAGGAGGACTATTAGCCGCGTTGCACTGCAGATTGTGAAAAGTGTTCATATGTAGTAAAAACCAGAGAAATCCGTCCGTATTCGTCATTTGATATCGAATCGACTTAAAACCAGATCGTCACATTGTCCGCTCTTCTTTCTGAAACGGTTACATTTATCGTCTGCAATGCAATGTCACGTGCTACGGTATGCGGAGACTCTAGAAGCACCACAGTAGAACACAGAAGAAGCTTCTAAGTTGATCTAATAGCCAGTAAGAAGCAGTACAATTCGAGTTTTAGTTATCGGTTATTGACTTTTTACCCTTCTTTGGTGCTTTTGTACATGAGCTAGGACCTTAACATTTTGCATGAAAGGAGGACTAGCAGCTGCGTTGCACGGGAAAATGTGAAAAGTGTTGATATGTACTAAAAACCTGAGAAATCCGTGCGTTCTCGTCATTTGTTATCGAATCGACTTAAAGCCAGATCGCCACATTGGCCGCAATTCTCTTTGAAACGGTTACATTTATTGTCTGAAAAGCTATGTCGCGTGCTGCGGTATGCGAAGACACTAAAAGCACCGTAGGAGAACACAGAAGAAGCTTCCAAGTTTATGTAATAGCCAGTAAGAGGCAGTACTACTCAAGTTTTAGTAATGGATTATTGACTTTTTAGCAGGCTTTGTTGCCTTGGAAATGAGCTAAGACCTTAAGATATTGCATGAAAGGAGGACTAGCAGCCGCGTTGCACGGAAGAATGTGAAAGGTGTTCATATGTAGAAAAACCTGAGAAATCCGTCCGTTCTCGTCATTTGTTGTCGAATCGAGTAAAAGTCAGAACGTCACATTGGACGCTATTCTCTCTGAAAATGTTAAATTTATCGTCTGAAAAGCTATGTCGCGTGCTGCGGTATGCGGAGACACTAAAAGCTGCATGGTAGAACACAGATGAAGCTTCTAAGTTGATGTAATAGCCTGTAAGAAACATTACAATTCATATTTTAGTTATCGATTATTGATTTTTTTACCATTCTTTGGTGCTTTGGACACGAACTAGGACCTTAATATTTTGCATGAAAGGTGGACTAGCAGCCGTGTTGCACGGGAGAATGTGATAAGTGTTCATATGTAGCAAAAACCTGAGAAACCCGTCCGTTTCCGTCATTTGTTATCGAATCGACTTAAAGCCACATCGCCACATTGGCTGCAATTCTCTTTGAAATGGTTACATTTATTGTCTGAAAAGCTATATCGCGTGCTGCGGTATGCGAAAACTCTAAAAGCACCATAGGAGAACACAGAAGAAGCTTCTAAGTTGATGTAATAGCCAGTAAGAAGCAGTACAATTCAAGTTTTAGCTATCGATTATGACTTTTTACCCTTCTTTGGTGCCTTGGATATGAGCTAGGACCTTAAGATTTCACATGAAAGGAGGACTAGCAGGTGCGTTGCACGGGAGAATGTGAAAAGTGTTCATATGTAGAAAAAACCTGAGAAACCCGTCCGTTCTCGTCATTTGTTCTCGAATCGACTAAAAGCCAGATCGCCACATTGGATGCTATTCTCTCTGACACGGTTAAATTTATTGTCTGAAAAGCTATGTCGCGTGCTGCGGTATGCGGAGACACTAAAAGCTCCATGGTAGAACACAGAAGAAGCTTCTAATTTGATGTAATAGCCAGTAAGAAGCAGTACAATTCAAGTTTTAGTAATCGATTATTGACTTTTTACCCTTCTTTGGAGCCTTGGACTAGAGCTAGGATCTTAAGATTTTGCATGAAAAAATTACTAGGAGCCGCGTTGCACGGAAGAATGTGAAAAGTGT
Source organism: Schistocerca gregaria (assembly GCF_023897955.1). Taxonomy (NCBI): domain Eukaryota; kingdom Metazoa; phylum Arthropoda; class Insecta; order Orthoptera; family Acrididae; genus Schistocerca; species Schistocerca gregaria. The sequence continues at coordinate 1,716,491 of NW_026061863.1, read as the reverse complement.
TAATATGTAGTAAAAACATGAGAAACCCGTCCGTTTAAGTCGTTTGTTATCGAATCGACTTAAAGCCAGATCAACACATTGGCCGCTGTTCCCTATGAAACGGTTACATTTATCGTCTGCAACGCTATGTCGCATTCTGCGGTATGCGGTGACACTAAAAGCGTCATAGTAGAACTAAGAAGAAACTTCTAAATTGATGTTATAGCCAGTAAGAAGCAGTACAATTCATGTTTTAGTAATCGATAATTGAGATTTTACCCTTCTTTGGTGCCTTGGACATGATCTAGGATCTTAAGATTTTGTATGAAAGGATTCCTGGCAGCCGCGTTGCACGGGAGAATGTGAAATGTATTCATATGTAGTAAAAACCTGAGAATTCCGTCCGTTTTCGTCATTTGTTATCGAATCGACTTAAACCCAGATCGTCACAATCGCCGCTCCTCTCTCTGAAACGGTTACATTTATCGTCTGCAAAGGTATGTCACGTGCGGCGTAATTCGGAGACACTAAAAGCACCATATTAGAACACAGAAGAAGCTTCTACGTTGATGTAATAGCCAGTAAGAAGCAGTACAATTCAAGTTTTAGCTATGGATTATTCACTTTTTACGCTTCTTTGGTGCCTTGGACATGAGGTAGGACCTTAAGAATTCGCATGTAAGGAAGACTAGCAGCCGCGTTGCACGCGAGAATGTGAAAAGTGTTCGTATGTAGTAAAAACCGGAGAAATCTGTCCGTTTTCGTCATTTGTTATCGGATCAACTTAAAGCCAGATCGTCACATTGGCCACTATTCTCTCTGAAACAGTTACATTTATCGTCTGCAAAGTTATGTCGCGTGCTGCGGAATGCGGAGACACTAAAATCGTCATTGTAGAACACTGAAGAAGCTTCTAAGGTGATGTAATTGCCAGTAAGAAGCAGTACAATTCAAGTTTTTGCTATCGATTATTGACTTTTTAGCCTACCTTGGTGCCTTGGACATGAGCTAGGACCTTAAGATTTTGCGTGAGAGGCGTACTAGCAGCCGCGTCGCACGGGAGAATGTGAAAAGTGTTCATATGTAGTAAAAACCTGAAAAATCCGTCCATTTTCTTCCTTTGTTATCGAATCGACTTAAAGCCAGATATTCACATTGACCGCTCTTCTCTCTGAAACGGTTACATTTGTCGTCTGCCAAGCTATGTCGCGTGCTGAGGTATGCGGTGACACTAAAAGCACCATAGTAGAACACAGAAGAAGCTTCTAAGTTTATGTAATAGCCAGTAAGAAGCAGCACAATTCAAGTTTTGCTATCGATAATGGACTTTTTACCCTTCTTTGGTGCCTTGGACGTGAGATAAGACCTTAAGATTTTGCATGAGAGGAGGACTAGCAGCCGCGTTGCACGAGAGAATGTCAAAACTGGTCATATGTAGCAAAAACCTGAAAAATCCGTCCGTTATCCTCCTTTGTTATCGAATCGACGTAAAGCCAGATCTTCACATTGACCGTTCTTCTCTCTGAAACGGTTACATTTATAGTCTGCAAAGCTATGTCGCGTTCTGCGGTATGCGGAGACACTAAAAGCGTCATAGTAGATCAAAGAAGAAACTTCTAAGTTGATGTAATAGCCAGTAAGAAGCAGTAAAATTCAAGTTTTAGCTATCGATTATTGACTTATTATCCGGCTTTGGTGCCTTGGACATGAGATAGGACCTTAAGATTTTGAATGAAAGAAGGACTAGCAGACGCGTTGCACGGGAGAATGTGAAAAGTGTTCATATGTAGTAAAAACCTAAGAAATCCGTCCGTTTTCCTCATTTATTATCGAATAGACTTAAAGCCAGATCGTCACATTGACCGCTATTCTCTCTCAAACAGTTACATTTATCGTCTGCAAAGTTATGTCGCGTGCTACGGTATGCGTAGACGCTATATGCACCATAGTAGAACACAGCAGAAGCTTCCAAGTTTATGTAAAAGCAAGTAATATGCAGTAGAATTCAAGTTTTAGTTATCGATTATTGACTTTTTAGCCGGCTTTGGTGCCTTGGACATGAGCTAGGACCTTAAGATTTTGCATGAAAGGAGGACTAGCAGATGCGTTGCACGGAAGAATGTGAAAATTGTTCATATGTAGAAAAACCTGTGAAACCCGTCCGTTTCCGTCATTTGTTATCGAATCGACATAAAGGGATCGTCACATTGGCCGCTATTCTCTCTGAAACGGTTACATTAATCGTCTGCAAAGCTATGTCACGTGCTGCGGAATGCGGAGACACTAAAAGCACCATAGTAGTTGATGTAATAGCCTGTAAGAAGCAGTACAATTCAAGTTTTAGTTATCGATTATTGACTTTTTATCTTTATTTGGTGACTTGGACATGAGCTAGGACCTTCAGATTTCACATGAAAGGAGGATTAGCAGGTGCGTTGCACGGGAGAATGTAAAAAGTGTTCATATGTAGAAAAAACCTCAGAAACCCGTCCGTTCTCGTCATTTGTTCTCGAATCGAGTAAAAGCCAGATCGCCTCATTGGCCGCTATTCTCTCTGAAACGGTTACATTCGTCGTCTGCAAATCTATGTCGCGTGCTGCGGTATGCGGAGACACTAAAAGCACCATAGTAGAACACAGAAGAAGCTTCTAAGTTGATGTAATAGCCTTTAAAAAGCAGTACCATTCAAGTTTTAGCTATCGACTATTGACTTTTTACCCTTCTTAGCTGCCTTGGACATGAGCTAGGACCTAAAGATTTTGCATGAAAGGAGGACTAGCAGCCGCGTTGCACGGGAAAATGTGAAAAGTGTTCATTTCTAGTAAAAACCTGAGAAATCCGCCAACTTTCGTCATTCGTTATCGAATAGACTTAAAGCCAGATCGTCAATTTGGACGCTCTTCTCTCTGGAACGGTTACATTTATCGTCTGAAAAGCTATGTCGCGTGCTGCGGTATGCGGAGACACTAAAAGCACCATAGTAGTTGATGTAATAGCCTGTAAGAAGCAGTACAATTCAAGTTTTAGTTATCGATTATTGACTTTTTAGCCTTCCTTGTTGCCTTGGACATGAGCTAGGACCTTAAGATTTTGCGTGAAAAGAGTACTAGCAGCCGCGTTGCACGGGAGAATGTGAAGAGTGTTCATATGTAGTAAAAACCTGAGATATCCGTCCGTTTTCGTCATTCGTTATCGAATCGACTTAAAGCCAGATCGTCACATTGACCGCTATTCTCTCTGAAACGGTTACATTTATCGTCTGCAAAACTATGTCGCGTGCTGCGGTATGCGGAGACACAAAAAGCACCATAGTGTAACACAGAAGAAACTTCTAAGTTGATGTAAAAGCCAGTAAGAAGCAGTACAATTCAAGTTTTAGTTATCGATTATTGACTTTGTAGCCTTCCTTGGTTCCTTGGACATGAGCTAGGACCTTAAGATTTTACATGAATGGCGGTCTAGCAGCTGCGTTGCACGGGAGAATGTGAACTGTGTTCATTTGTAGTAAAAACAGGATAAATCCGTCCGTTTTCGTCATTCGTTATCGAATCGACTCAAAGCCAGATCGTCACATTGGAGGCTCTTCTCTCTGAAACCGTTACATTTATCGTCTGCAAAGCTATGTAGCGTACTGCGATATGCGGAGACACTAAGAGCACCATAGTAGAACATAGCAGAAGATTCTAAGTTGATGTAGTAGCCAGTATGGAGCAGAACAAATCAAGTTTTAGTTATCGATTATTCATTTTTTACCTTTCTTTGGTGCCTTGGACATGAACTAGGACCTTAGGATTTTGCATGCAAGGAGGACTAGCAGCCGCGTTGCACGGGAGTATGTCAAAAGTGTTCATATGTAGTAAAAACCTGAGACACCCGTCCGTTTTCGTCATTTTTAATCGAATCGACTTAAAGCCAGATCGTCATATTGGCCTCTGTTCTCGCTGAAACGGTTACATTTTTCGTCTGCAAAGCTATGTCGCGTTCTGCGGTATGCGAAGACACTAAAAGCACCATAGTAGAACACAGAAGAAACTTCTAAGTTGATGTAAAAGCCAGTAAGAAGCAGTACAATTCAAGTTTTAGTTATCGATTATTGACTTTGTAGCCTTCCTTGGTTCCTTGGACATGAGCTAGGACCTCAAGATTTTACATGAATGGCGGTCTAGCAGCCGTGTTGCACGGGAGAATGTGAACTGTGTTCATATGTAGTAAAAACAGGATAAATCCGTCCGTTTTCGTCATTCGTTATCGAATCGACTCAAAGCCAGATCGTCACATTGGCCGCACTTGTCTCTGGAACGGTTACATTTATCGTCTGCAAAGGTATGGCGCGTACTGCGGAATGCCGAGACTCTGAAAGCACCATAGTAGAACACAGAAGAAGCTTCTAAGTTGATGTAAAAGCCAGCAAGAAGCAGTACAATTCAAGTTTCAGTTATTGATTATTGACTTTTTAGCCTTATTTGGTTCCTTGGATATGAGCTAGGACCTTAAGATTTAGCATGAATGGCGGACTAGGAGCCGAATTGCACGGGAGAATGTGAACTGTGTTCATATGTAGTAAAAACCTGAGAAATCCGTCCATTTTCGTCATTTGTTATCGAATCGACTTAAAGCCAGATCGTCACATTGGCCGCTCTTCTCTCTGGAACGGTTACATTTATCGTCTGCAAAGCTATGTCGCGTTCTGCGGTATGCGAAGACACTAAAAGCACCATAGTAGAACACAGAAGAAGCTTCTAAGTTGATGTAATAGCCAGTAAGAAGCAGTACTATTCAAGTTTTAGCTATCGATTATTAACTTTTTACCCTTCTTTGGTGCCTTGGACATGAGCTAGGACCTTAAGATTTTGCATGAAAAGCGGACTAGCAGCCGCGGTGCACGGGAGGATGTGAAAAGTGTTCATATATACTAAAAACCTGAGAAATCCGTGCGTTTTCGTCACTTGTTATAGAATCGACTTAAAGCCAGATCGTCACTTTGGCCGCTATTCTCTCTGAAACGGTTAAATTTATCGTCTGAAAAGCTATGTCGCGTGCTGCGGTATGCGGAGACACTAAAAGCACCATGGTAGAACACAGAAGAAGCTTCTAAGTTGATGTAATAGCCTGTAAGAAGCAGTACAATTCACATTTTAGCTATCGATTATTGATTTTTTACCATTCTTTGGTGCTTTGGACATGAGCTAGGACCTTAAGGTTTTGCACGAAAGGAGGACTAGCAGCTGCGTTGCACGGGAGAATGTGAAAAGTGTTCATATGTAGTAAAAACCTGAGAAACCCGTCCTTTCTCGTCATTTGTTATCGAATCGACTTAAAGAGGTCGTCACATTGGCCGCTATTCTCTCTGAAACGGTTACATTTATCGTCTGCAAAGGTAAGTCGCGTGCGGCGGAATGCGGAGATACTAAAAACACCATAGCTGAACACAGAAGATGCTTCTAAGTTGATGTAATAGCCAGTAAGAAGCAGCTGAACTCAAGTTTTAGTTATCGATTATTGACTTTTTTGCTGGCTTTGGTGCCTTGGACATGAGCTAGGACCTTAAGGTTTTGCATGAAAGGAGGACTAGCAGACGCTTTGCTTGGGAGAATGTGAAAAGTGTTCATATGTAGTAAAGACCTGAGAAATCCGTCCGTTTTCGTCTTTTGTCATCGAATCGACTTAAAGACAGATCGTCACATTGGCCGCTATTCTCTCTCAAACGTTTACTTTTATCGTCTGCAAAGCTATTTTGCGTGCTGCGGCATGCGGAAACACAAAAAGCACCATAGTATAACACAGAGGAAACTTCTACGTTGATGTAAAAGCCAGTAAGAAGCAGTACAATTCAAGTTATAGTTATCGATTATTGACTTTTTAGCTATCCTTGGTTCCTTGGAAATGAGCTACGACCTTAAGATTTTGCATGAATGGCGGATTAGCAGCCGCGTTGCACGGGAGAATGTGAACTGTGTTCATCTGTAGTAAAAACAGGAGAAATATGTCCGTTGTCGTCATTCGTTATCGAATCGACTCAAAGCCAGATCGTCACATTGGCCGCTCTTCTCTCTGGAACGGTTACATTTATCGTCTGTAAAGCTATGTCGCGTTCTGCGGTTTGCGAAGACACTAAAAGCACAATAGTAGAACACAGAAAAAGCTTCTAAGTTGATGTAATAGCCAGTAAGATGCAGTACAATTCAAGTTTTAATTATCGATTATTGACTTTTTACCCTTCTTTGGTGCCTTGGGCATGAGGTAAGACCTTAAGATTTTGCATGAGAAGAGGACTAGCAGCCGCGTTGCACGAGAGAATGTAAAAAGTGTTCATATGTAGTAAAAACCTCAAAAATCCGTATATTTTCCTCCTTTGTTACCGAATCGACTTAAAGCCAGATATTCACATTGCCCGCTCTTCTCTCTGAAACGATTACATTTATCGTCTGCAAAGCTATGTCGCGTGCTGCGGTATGCGGTGACACTAAAAGCACCATAGTAGAACACAGAAGAAACTTCTAAGTTGATGTAATAGCTAGTAAGAACCAGTACAATTCAAGTTTTAGCTATGGATTATTGACTTTTTACCATTCTTTGGTGCCTTGGACATGAGGTAGGACCTTAAGAGTTTGCATGAAAGGAGGACTAGCAGCCGCGTTGCACGCGAGAAAGTGAAAAGTGTTCATATGTAGTAAAAACCGGAGACATCTGTCCGTTTTCGTCATTTGTTATCGAATCGACTTAAAGCCAGATCGTCACATTGGCCGCTATTTTCTCTGAAACAGTTACATTTATCGCCTGCAAAGTTATGCCGCGTGCTGCGAAATGCGGAGACACTAAAAGCACCATAGTAGAACACAGAAGAAACTCCTAAGTTGATGTAAAAGCCAGTAAGAAGCAGTACATCAAAATTTACTTATCGATTATTAACTTTTTAGCCTTCCTTGGTGCCTTGGACATAAGCTAGGACCTTAAGATTTTGCGTGAAAGGCGTACTAGTAGCCGCGTCGCACTGGAGAATGTGAAAAGTGTTCATATGTAGTAAAAACATGAGATATCCGCCCATTTTTGCCATTCGTTATCGAATAGACTTAAAGCCAGATCGTCACATTGGACGCTCTTCTCTCTGGAACGGTTACATTTATCTTCTGAAAAGCTATGTCGCGTGCTGCGGTATGCGGAGACACTAAAAGCACCATAGTAGTTGATGTAATAGCCAGTAAGGAGCAGTACAATTCAAGTTTTAGTTATCGATTATTGACTTTTTAGCCTTCCTTGGTGCCTTGGACATGAGCTAGGACCTTAAGATTTTGCGTGAAAGGCGTACTAGCAGCCGCGTCGCACGGGAGAATGTGAAAAGTGTTCATATGTAGTAAAAACCTGAGAAATCCGTCCGTTTTCTTCATTTGTTATCGAATCGACTTAAAGCCCGATCGTCACAAAGGCCGCTATTTTCTCTGAAACGGATACATTTATCGTCTGCAAAGCTATGTCGCGTGGTGCGGTATGCGGTGACACTAGAAGCACCATAGTAGAACACAGAAGAAGCTTCTAAGTTGATGTAAAAGCCAGCAAGAAGCAGTACAATTCAAGTTTTAGTTATCGATTATTGACTTTTTAGCCTTATTTGGTTCCTTGGACATGAGCTAGGACCTTAAGATTTAGCATGAATGGCGGACTAGCAGCCGCGTTGCACGGGAGAATGTGAACTGTGTTCATATGTGGTAAAAACCTGAGAAATCCGTCCGTTTTCGTCATTTGTTATCGAATCGACTTAAAGCCAGATCGACACATTGGCCACTATTCTCTCTGAAACGGTTACATTTATCGTCTGCAAAGGTATGTCGCGTGCGGCGGCATGCGGAGACACTAAAAAGACCATAGTTGAACACAGAAGAAGCTTCTAAGTTGATGTAATAGCCAGTAAGAGGCAGTTGAACTCAAATTTTAGTTGTCGATTATTGACTTTTTAACTGGCTTTGGTGCCTTGGACATGAGCTAGGACCTTAAGATTTTGCATGAATGGCGGATTAGCAGCCGCGTTGCACGGCAGAATGTGAACTGTGTTCATATGTAGAAAAAACAGGAGAAATATGTCCGTTTTCGTCATTCGTTATCGAATCGACTCAAAGCCAGATCGTCACATTATCCGCTCTTTTCTCTGGGACGGTTACATTTATCGTCTGCAAAGCTATGTCGCGTTCTGCGGTATGCGAAGACACTAAAAGCACAATAGTAGAACACAGAAAAAACTTCTAAGTTGATGTAATAGCCAGTAAGAAGCAGTACTACTCAAGTTTTAGTTATCGATTATTGACTTCTTATCCGGCTTTGGTGCCTTGGACATGAGCTAGGACCTTAAGATTTTGCATGAAAGGAGAACTAGCAGACGCGTCGCTTGGGAGAATGTGAAAAGTGTTCATATGTAGTGAAAACCTGAGAAATCCGCCGGTTTTCGTCATTTGTCAACGAATCGACTTAAAGCCAGATCGTCACATTGGCCACTATTCTATGTGAAACGGTTACATTTGTCGTCTGCAAATCTATGTAGCGTGCTGCGGTATGCGGTGACACTAAAAGCACCATAGTAGATTACAGATGAAAAATTCTACGTTGATTTAATAGCCAGTAAGATGCAGTACAATTCAAGTTTTAATTATCGATTATTGACGTTTTAGCCGGCCTTTGTGCCTAGGAGAAGAGCTAGGACCTTAAGATTTTGCATGAAAGGAGGACTAGCAGCAGTGTTGCATGGGAGAATGTGAAAAGTGTTCATATGTGGTAAAAACTTGAGAAATCCATCCGTTTTTGTCATTTGCTATCGAATCGACTTATAGCCAGATCGTCACATTGGCCGCTCTTCTCTCTGAAACGGTTACATTTATCGTCTGCAAAGCTATGTCGCGTGCTGCGGTATGCGGAGACACTAAAAGCAACATAGTAGAACACAGAAGAATCTTCTAAGTTGGTGTATTAAACAGTAAGAAGCAGTACAATTCAAGTTTTACTTATCGATTATTCACCTTTTACCCTTCTTTGTTGCCTTGGGCATGAGCTAGGACCTTACGATTTTGGATGAAACGAGGACAAGCAGCCGCGTTGCACGGGAGAATGTGAAAAGAGTTTATATGTAGTAAGAACCAGAGAAATCCGTCCGTTTTCGTCATTTGTTATCGTTACGACTTAAAGCCAGATCGTCACATTGGCCGCTCTTCTGTCTGAAACGGTTACATTTATCGTCTGCAAAGCTATGTAGCGTGATGCGGTATGCGGGGACACTTAAAGCACCATTGCAGAACACAGAAGAAGCTTCTCAGTTGATGTAATAGCCAGTAAGAAGCAGTACAATTCAAGTACTAGTTATCGATTATTCACTTTTTACCCTTCTTTGGTGTCTTGTAGATGTGCTAGGACCTTAAGATTTTGCATGGAAGGACCACTAGCAGCCGCGATGCACGGAAGAATGTAAAAAGTGTTCATATGTTGTAAAAACCTGAGAAATCCGTCCGTTTTCGTCATTTGTTAGCGAATCGACTTAAGGCCAAATCGTCACATTGGCCGCTTTTCTCTCTGAAACGGTTACATTTATCGTCTGCAAAGGTATGTCGCGTGCTGCGGTATGCGGAGACACTAAAAGCACCATAGTATACCACAGATGAAGCTTCTAAGTTGATGTAATAGCCAGTAAGAAGTAGTACAATTCAAGTTTTAGTTATCGATTATTAATTTTTTACCCATCTTTGGTGCCTTGGACATGAGCTTGTAAGTAGGCTGTTTAGGTCTTCTTATTGGTAACGCCACATAGCGCTCGGTATGAAAAAATCACTGGCTGTGCCGTGTGCAGTCTGTGTTTAGTTTGCATTGTTGTCTGCCATTGTAGTGTTGGGCAGCGGCAGCTGAATGCTAACAGCGCGTAGCGTTGCGCAGTTGGAGGTGAGCCGCCAGCAGTGGTGGACGTGGGGAGAGAGATGGCGGAGTTTTGAAATTTGTAAGAATTGGTGTCATGAACTGATATATATATTATGACTATTAAAGTAAATACATTGTTTGTTCTCTATCAAAATCTTTCATTTGCTAACTGTACCTATCAGTAGTTAGTGCCTTCCGCAGTTTGATTATTTTAGTTAGCTGGCAGTAGTGGCGCTCGCTGTATTGCAGTAGTTCGAGTAACGAAGATTTTTGTGAGGTAAGTGATTTGTGAAACATATAGGTTAACGTTAGTCAGGGCCATTCTTTTGTAGGGATTATTGAAAGTCAGATTGCGTTGCGCTAAAAACTATTGTGTGTCAATTTAAGCACAGTCTTGTATAATTTTTCTAAGGGGACGTTTCATATGTCGACCCTTAGCCGAGGATACCTCACTGGAATCTTCTGATTTTTTCCTTGTAGTTTGTGTAATTAGTGTAGCTTTTGTTTATTGCTAGCGCCTAATCTTAGAGTGAATTTCCTTTGTAGTTGTAGTCTTTCATTGTTGTACAGTACAACAGTTGTGGCATGCATGTAGAGTTGCACCAAGTATTTCGCAGCTGCGCTTGCAATTAACTAGATATTATTTTCAGTGCTATGTTAATGTGTTCTGTTATTTTTGCTCTTCAAATTGTGCTTTTCTGTTTTATCGTGTGAAATATTGTGACAATAATGGCGTGTGAAAAACGTAATACTAGGCTACAAAGTAAACTGGGAAATGACAGTGAAGACGGAAGCAATGTGTTAGCGCCACCATGTAATGAATTCACAAATGTTCAAAGTAGTAATTTGGTAATAGTGCATAGGAAAATGGAGCGGGCTGCAAATAATGGTGTAGGAAGTGAAACAGTTAGTGAACAGGGAAGCATTATCGATCGATTGGTCGGCAACAGCTCGCGTCAGGAATCCGATATGACAGGACACAATCTTGCAAATACTGTACATTCAGGTTTGCGTCCTCACCGTTTTCTCAAATAAGCCGAGACACATTTTCTGCTTGTCAAACTGTGAATGTTGCCGGTGCAAATGCACTGATGAAATGCATAGATGATCAAATTCCAGACACTAATACATTATTATTGCAATTAATGCAACAAATGAAACAAAACAAGAGACAAACACAGCAACAGTTAGACACAATGGAACAAAATCTTCAAAAGTTAGACACAATGGAACATAATCTTCAAAAGTTAGACACAATGGAACAAAATCTTCAAAAGTTAGACACAATGGAACAAAATCAAAGACAAACACAGCAACAGTTGGACACAATGGAACATAATCTTCGGAAGTTAGACACCACACTTGAACAAACACGTGAAGATTTAACTACTGAGTTACATAACATTGAATCGAAATGTCAAAAAATCTGTAATGACGTAAAAACACAAATTTGTGAGCATTTTCAACCTATTTTTTCGCGGCATGAAAACTCATTACAGAATCACGAAGCAGCCATAAAAGAATTGCAAACTGTTGTTCGTTAAAATCACGACACCTTGCAAGCTAAAATGGACTCAGTTGCATCCACCGATTCGGTTATGCAACTTGCAAGAACTCAGGAAAACTTAAAGGACACAGTAGATTCGATTTCAACACAAATGGACATTCTGAAATTTGGTTCAGAAAATCACACTGAGGAAATGTGTTCACTATCGGAGAAAGTAGCCGAACTTTCGGATCAGTTCACTAATTTATCTACGAAGGTAGATGATAATTTGAATGACACAAAACCGGTAGTCTTTAATGACACAGAAGAGTGCGAACAAATTAGGAAATTCAAACAAAGTCTGAATCAAATTAGTACGCAACACCAAAGAGAAATCCGGGAAGTACAGGATCAGCTGACACAGGTAATACAACAATTACGTATTTCAGAGGACACTCGCGCTCCAACACGGAAAGAGCGACATAGAAATACGGAACAGCCACAAAATAATATCACAGGGCACTTCGGAAATTATGAAAGAAATTGGCAAGGTACACCGAATTCTGAGATGGAACCGCCGACACGACGTAACAATGACCGATATGCTACCCGCCGAGACGATGATTTTGACTATAAGCTGTTCATTACTGCACGTAAATTCAAAACATTTAAGAATTCTGGCAACGACATTCATCCACAAGCGTGGCTCCATCAATTCTCTCATTGTTTTCCTCCCAACTGGTCACTAGAGCACAGATTAGAATTTATGTATGGCTGCTTAGAGAATGAACCAGCTGTAAGAATGCGATCGGTCATTCACGATTGCCACAGTGAAGGAGAATTTTACCATGCCTTCCTCTCAGCATATTGGCCGCAAGCCACACAAGACCGAGTAAAACATGGCATCATGATGATGAAACATTTCGAACAATCTGAATTTTCCAGTCTTGTGAAATATTTTGAAGACATGTTGCACAAGAATCAGTACCTGTCAAACCCATACAGCCTGTCAGAACTCATCCGCATTTGCTTAATCAAATTGCCTGAACATTTACGGCATATTATTTTGGCAGGCCGTTGCAAAGACGACATTGAAGCTTTTCAGGGACTCTTACAAGAATTAGAAATTGACACTGACAATCGCGGAACGCGAAAACAGGAACACAACAATTACAGGTCACATCCGTCGCAATTCCGCGATGAAAGAAATAATAACTGGACACGACAAGGCTATTCTCACAATACAAATCGTGACCAAAACAGACACCACCCGTATGACAACCGTTGGCAGAGTAGTAATAATTACAGGGAAAGGTCACCTCTCCGCGGTAATGACTATCACAGAGACAATCAGAGAAACAGACAATATGGGAACCAAAATAATTACTATCAAGGGAGACAGAATAACTTTAGACGCAACGGTCCAGCGCGCAGTTACGATTCAGAGAGAAATTCTCCACCACGTGACCGACAAGAAAGAAACTATGGAATCTACCGACATGACGACAGACGATATGATCGTAACGACAGACCTGAATTGCAGCAGAACTGGCGGGAATCAAACAGAGCAGGGCCCTCTCGACAAGGTGAATTTGTAGAAGTTAGGTCTCCAAATCCCAATAACGACGCGCGCCAACAAAGACACAGTAGGCAATGACTCATACCGCTGGCAGCCTCAAAACGTAGTTATCAAACTGACGACGCAGCTGCCGTAGCTAGTAATTACGTTAAAATGGAAGAAATTAGGGACATATTACTCCAGGAACACGACGTAAAACACAACAACATTGCATATCCTGTGATTCACATTACTGTAAATGACGTAAAATTTACGGCAGTACTTGACTCAGGCAGTCCCATTTCAGTAATTAGTGAAACAGCTTTTAGCAAATGCAATAAATCGAACGATTGCCCCACACTTCCGTTACGCAAGATTAAATTACAAAGTGCAGTCATTGGAAAAAGTGTAGATGTACACCAACAAACCAACTTAGAATTCTTTTGTCAGAGCCACAGCTTCTCTATGAACTTTCTTATTGTTCCATTGTTGTCGACGGAAATTATACTGGGAGTAGACTTTTTGAATGAATACAAAGCAATCTTAAACTTTCACGATGCTGAAATAAGTTTAGAGAAAGAAGGTAAGTCAATAGCTTTGAAATTTGAAGATTGGCTCTCAAACCATGACGAGGAAATTAATCGGATTTTCCTTCTGTTAGACAACAGTTCGGAATTTTCTACGGAACTAGACACTAACAGTCGCTCTGCAAGTACTGACAGGGATGATATCGACGGCACAATTGAAACTAATGAGTTAATTCAGAATAAAATTCAAACAATTGAGAATTGTAATTACACTGATAGGCAGGACCTTTCTGAGATTTTACAAGCACATTCCACAGTTTTTACTCACAAAACAGGAACAATCAAGGGATTTCAATACCAATTTCGTGTTCATGAGCATACTAAATTTTGTGTTAGACCATACGTAATTCCAGCACATTATAGGGACCGTGTTAGAACAGAAATACAATCCATGCTTGACGACGGCATTATTGAGCCTGCAGTAAGCTCATACAACAATCCATTACATGTTGTTGAGAAGAAAAATGGATCGATCAGGCTTGTCTTAGATTCGAGACAAATCAATACTATCATTATTCCTGAAACAGACAGGCCGCAAACGTTGGAAGAACTTCTTCAAAATTTTAATGGTGTAAAAGTGTTGTCTTCCATTGATCTCAGATCCAGCTTTTATCAGATCGAACTTCATCCAGAATGTAGAAAATATACAGCTTTTCTTTGTTTTGGCGTTTGTTATCAGTTTCGGAAACTTCCTTTTGGTTTGAACATTTCCTCGGCAGCATTCATTCGCGGGCTAAATTCCATATTACCTGAGCTCTTAAAACGTCACATCACCTTATATGTGGACGATATTCTGATAGCAGAAGCCTCATGGGAACAACATAATCGCATCCTCAACAGCGTGTTACATATTTTTGCAGAATCTGGAATTACAGTTAACTTGGAAAAGTCTGAATTCGGTAGGACAAAAGTGAAGTTTTTGGGACATATTATTTCTTCTGAAGGCATCCAGCCGGTTCCTGAAAAGTTAGAAGCAATCAGAGCCATTCCAATTCCATCCACAAAAAAACAAGTCCGCAGTTTTCTAGGTCTCGTAAATTTTTACCGTCGTTTTCTGAATATGCAAATTCTAGTTACACCAAAACTTTGTTCTCTCACTGGAAAAAATACTATTTGGAACTGGGACGAACAAGCACAGTTGGAATTCAATTCTTTGAAAGAATCGCTCCTTAACGCGCCAATACTAGCTCATCCAGATCTTTCACAAGACTTTTGCCTAAGCACGGATTCTTCTAAAGTCGGTCTTGGTGCCCATTTATTTCAAGAAGACACAGAAAATGACATTACTGTTCAGAAAACCATTGCTTTTGCTAGCCGAGTGCTAACAAAATCTGAAAAAAATTATTCCGTTACTGAATTAGAAGCTTTAGCTATCGTTTGGGCATTTAACAAATTCCGTTTCTTTCTTTATGGTAAGCACGTAAAAGTATACAGTGACCACCGTGCATTACAATTTCTTATGTCTTCAAAATTAAATCATGACAGGTTAAAACGTTGGGCATTGTTTCTGCAAGAATTCCACTTCACAATAGTCTACATTCCCGGCAAGGAGAACATTGTTGCGGACGCACTGTCACGCGCACCGGCTGGGCTTGAGAAAAGTAACACAGAAAGCAACCTCGAGAGAAATTTCAGTATTCTTTACATCCAGAAAGTCGCCTTTGAAAACTTCATCACCACATCTTTAAAGGACATTGCTCATGAACAAGACAAAGATCCGATTTGGAAAGACATCAAAAGTAAATGGCATGAAAAGACACACACACAGATTCGGCTTTATTATCTGGTTAGAAACAACATACTGTTCAAACGATGCACTGTTGATGACAAGCTATGGGTACTTTGCATTCCAGACGATTTTGTTAATAAGCTCATTTGGTACATTCATTTCAGCTATGCACATTTTGGTCCACGAAAATGTTATCATATTCTTCGAACGACTTGTTATTTTAACAATATGGAAAAGAGAATTCGAAGAGTCTTGTCTATTTGTAAACTTTGTCAAAAGGCGAAACCATCTACTGTCACTCATCGTGCTCCATTGTTTCCTATCATTCCTTCTAAATTAAAAGAATTTGCTGCTGTTGATCTCTTGGGACCGCTTGTCAGAACATCTAATGGATTTTCGTACGTTCTAGTCGCTGTTGAACTTACTTCAAAATTCGTTTCTTTCACTCCGTTACGTAAAGCCACTGGACGGTCTGTATCCAACGCCTTTGTTAGAAATTTCTTACGTGAAGTTGGACACGTTAGTAAAGTAATTTCAGATAACGGACCGCAATTCAGATCTGCTGTTTGGTCACGCATGCTTCGTAACCATAAAATCAAATCTGTTTTTATTTCATTGTACTCACCACATTGTAACCCGTCTGAACGGATTATGAAAGAAATCAATAAGCTTTGCAGACTTTATTGTCACAGAAAGCATCAGCATTGGGACAGATATTTACACTTATTTCAAAACGTGCTGAATGAAATGCCTCATGACTCCACTGCTTTACCACCTGTTCTTGTACTGAAGAATAAAGAACCACCAAACAGAATCAGAGAGCTTGTACCTTTTCCGAATACACGTAAACTTCGACACAAAGACATAATTGATTTGGCTATTAAAAATATAAATTCTGCTGCAGACAAAAGGAAAAAATTACACGGTAAAGCAAATGCAAAGAAATTATATATTGGTCAGAAAGTTCTCATTAAAGCTCATCCATTGTCACATAAGAAGAAACACTTGAGTCACAAATTCTTTCTAGTTTACAATGGACCTTACAGAATCCGACGTATACCACATGATAATTGCGTTGAAGTTGAAACTCTGCGTACTAGGAAGAGTAAAGGTTTACACCACATTTCACATGTAAAACCGTTTATTGAAAGATAATCTGCTTTTTAACTTTGTCTTTGCCATAAAACATTTCACTTCACATTTCTAGTATGCTTTGTCACACTGAGAAACTGTTAACATGCAACAATGTTTGAAGTTTACTATCCAGTTTAGAACCTACGGAACATATTTAAACAGAAATTACGAATGCATTGTTATAGTGAACAGACGTCACAGTGTTATTGTGCGTGTACATTCTTGCTTGTTAGTTGCACGATTACGTAACGACCATAAGGTTCACATACTTAGAACATTTACCAGTATTGCTAATGGGATTTTAATGCAACATTTTGGTTTACTTGAAAATACATTCTGGATTTAAAGTACTTTCTGTGAGATACCAGATGATACAGTGGTTAGTTTATGTGACAGCTACACGATTTTATCACGACGCTACTGATGAGTGACAATTTACAACGTTGCTTTTGCAGCTTATCTGTTTTATATCTACACAGTTTTTCTGAATTTTTCTGGAAAGTAAAACATGTTTTAGTAGTAACGTTTGTGGTATAGCTACAATGAGACAGCCTTTTCTGTAGCACAACAATACGTACAGTACAGTACTTACTTCATCACGGCAATAAGTGTAATAACTATGATATCTATACGCATAGCATTTCAATTTCGTTTATCATGAGGTAAGTACATTGACTTCTGCAGAACTTAGCCTTCGGAGGACAACAACTACGACACTTCCACAGAGATTGTCTTACAGCAAGACGCACATTTAGCGCTACAGGACACGCATTAAACTATTTATTTTTCAACATATTTTAATTACAAAGAAAGTTTTCCGTAATACATTTCATTCCATTGCTGTAATCTGTAACACTTGAGGATATAATTACATTATCCTCAGGGGGGTACACGCATGCTTTGTGTACCATGTGTTTGGCAAGCACAAGGAGCCCTAGCTAATATGGTATTTGCTTATACAACTTTACACATCGGTACCATATTTCTCTAACACATAAATTACACAGCTATCTGATCATTTAACTGAGAGAGACAAACATTTACTTTACTACATCAGCGACAGATGTTTACGTAATTACACCATTGGATAACTTCACACTTACGAAGTTGTATTTTGTCTGTACTTTGTGAACTGTTCATATTTTTTCGGAACCATTGTGATACTATGAGAGCTTTGAATGACATATTTGGTATGGGATCACGATTTTTAAAGTACGTTTGAGGCAGATGACACTTTTGACATGAGCAGAGAATTTTTTTTTTAGGTTTTGAAATTATTGGAGGAAGTTACGGAGATTTTGAGAGTTGACTGAGGTGTTATGATGTTATTATTACGATTACTATGTGTATTATGCTCTTGCGGTATGTTTATGATCAATAAGCCGATGCTATATGAGTCATTTGATTATGCTATGTATCTGTTATGATGAAATATTGAAGAAGTGTCGACGAATAAGGTAAGAAATAATGAGAAGAGGTTAGGGACTCTGGTTTGTGAAAAAAGTTGTTGGAAACCAAGAATCGTACTTTAAGAGTTATGAGATGTATGTAAATGCGTGAACGTATTACAATGCCGACGAAAATTTTTTGGACACTGTTATATCAATAGTATTTTGTTTCTACAGATGTGTAACGCAAATTCTTGACCTGTGAATTTTTTTATATGAGCCTGCCACTGTAGCGGAAACTGGTGTCGTAAATATTTCGATAAGACAGTTAAGTGACCAACTGCATGTAATGCGTCGTGGGCACCCAGCTGCGCGACAACCACCTGACAAAAAGAAAGCCATTAGTGTGTGACTTTCAGAGACACAGGTAAAAAAAAAGAGGCCATTATCCTCGCTATTGACATTCATTCCTTTGTAGAAAGCATCGCAAATACGCCACGCCCAAACCTGAAAACATATGATTACACTGTGAAGCTCTTAATTTATGATATTTACTGAAATGAAATGATGAGAAATATTTTATATCTATTGTCTTTATAGCTGAGAGATTGCTCATTTTCTTTAATATCCAGTTTCTATCTGCACTGCAGCATTGGCTAAAACAAAATTTAATAGATGTACTAATATCACTATTTTCTGTCTACAGACCCAGTAAAGAATCATTTTATGATACTTTCTTAGAAAAGAGAACACAAATAGACATTTCCCTTCACAGGAATTGCAAAAATAATCTTTTTACGATTTGGTAACTTATCTGCTAGCGTATGTTTTCGTGATGCATCACTCTAATGTTAAGATGTGACATAGGTATTAAACATTTATACTGTAATATTTTTTCTGCTTCAGCTTTGTCATGTTTAGGTATAAGTTATAGCATTTGCTGCGGCTGCTTGCCATTCATAGTGCTACTGAATGTCACTTTGTATTACTAGGTTAAGCTAATTTTATTACTGATTTATTTTTCTTGTTTGCCTTATATTAGTTGTAATATTGCTGCCTTTTTTTGCCAATTTCCATTTTTTTATCATTGCTGTTTGTGTTAATTGTTTTGTGCTGCTGCATTGCCTCGTCCCTTAGTTTCGTATCTGAGCTCAGTAGATTTAAGTTAGCTTAAGAGGGGGTAGACTATATAAGAAACTAACTATGATGAATTGGAAGAAAAGCATTGAGAAGCTTTAAGAAACTGGTTTGGCCAAAAAAGTAGTGTACAGTGGAGAAAAACTATTTTTGAAAGAGGATGTGAACCGAATACAGAAAGCAGGTTTAGATAGGACTTTTTGGAAAAATGATGAACTAAGGGAGATCTCTATGCAAAATACTGCAGTAAAACAAACCCTGTCCTTTCCTTTCGTATTATCCCTCTATGTGTTTATGTACCCTTGTGTATTTGTCTTTTTCCTGTCTTTATGTGTTTAGCTAATAAGATTTATGTTGTAGAATTTTTCAAATACTATGTCATTTTCTTTGTAAATATGTTCAGACATTATTTATAGTGTTTTGTTTTAATGCTCATGTGTGAAGTTGATGTTTCAAAAGTTATTCTGAACCTTATGTATGTACTTTTGTTGTAATTTTTGTAACACTGATATATTTGCTATTTCGATTCTTTTGTAAAGCCTGTACTACTGCAAATGTTATCTGTATTGTTATGTTCTTTAAAGATGTATTTTGTACCTTTGTTATTGCATTCTTATGTTATAAAATTGTAATTGACACCAGTTCATCAAATTAAGTAACTTGTAAATTACATTTCACGTCACACGTTTCTGTTGGTCATAGTATATGGACAATATGTGAGAAGTAGGGACTGATAGTGTTTGCACGTGTGTTAATAACTCAGTAAGGGAATGGATAACAGCATTGCTGGTTCTAAGGACAATTCAAAAACAATTTTTCTGAGTGCACAAGTGGTGGTTATGGACTTGTTATATTATCCGCAAGACTCTTCAATGGTGATTGTGCGCCTGCACAGTCAAACAGATAGCTGCTGGCCATCTCTACAAGGACTACAGTGGGTCTACACCTTTGATGACTCACCAATACCATTATTTCTACAAGGACTGCAATGGGTCTGCACCTCTGGTGGCCCACCAATACCGTAATCTCTACCAGGACTACAATGGGCCTATTCTGTGACGACCTACCTACCAATATTCTTCAAAACTTGGGCTGACTCTGCTGTGGGTTTGCTATGTGGTGGCCCATTACCTGTCAGCATCTGAAGAGCCAGCACTGTCTTTCTGTTGGAAGGAAAACACTACTTCTTCAAGACTGCATGGAAATCCACTACTTCAGTGTGCACTTTCTTTTACTCCATAGACATTGATCAAAAACACTGCTATTTTACTATGATGAACGATCAGGACTGTCTTTATGGACTGTGAGCTATATCGCGTGTTGCGATACGTGTAGACGCTAAAAGAACCACAGTAGAACACAGAGGAAGCTTCGAAGTTGATGTAATAGGCAGTTAGAAGCAACACAATTCAAATTTTAGTTATCGATTATTGATTTTAGCTGGCTTTGGTGCCTTGAACATGAGCTAAGACCTTAAGATTTTGTATGAAGGGAGGTCAGGGTGCCGCGTTGCACGGAAGAATGAGAAAAGTGTTCATATGTAGTTAAAACCTGAGAAATACGGCCGATTTCGTCATTTGCTATCGATTCGACTTCATTCCACACCGCCACATTGGTCGCTCTTCTGTCTGAAACCGTTACATTTGTTGTGTGTAAAGCTATGTCGCATGCTGTGGTATGCGGAGACACTAAACGCACCATAGTAGAACTCAGAAGAGGCTTCTAAGTTGATGTAATAGCCAGTAAGATGCAGTACAATTCAAGTTTTAGTTATCGATTATTGAATTTTTACCATTCTTTGGTGCCTTGGACATGAGCCGGGACCTTAAGATTTTGCATGAAAGGAGGACTAGCAGCCGCGTTGCACGGGAGAATGTGAAAAGTGTTCATATGTATTAAAAAAATAAGAAATCCATCCGTCTTCGTCATTTGTTATCGAATCGACTTAAAGCCAGACCGTCAGATTGGCCGCTCTTCTCCCAGAAACGGTTAAATTTATCGTCTGCAAAGTTATGTCGCGTGCTGCGGTATGCGGAGACACTAAAAGCACCATAGTAGAACACAGAAGAAGCTTCTAAGTTGAAGTAATAGCCTTTAAGAAGCAGTACAATTCAAGTTTTAGTTATCGATTATTGACTTTTTAACCGGCTTTGGTGCCTTGGACATGAGCTAGTATCTTACGATTTTGCATGAATCGAGGTCTAGCAGCCACGTTGCACGGGAGAATGTGAAAGGTGTTCATATGTAGTAAAAACAAGAGATATCCGTCCGTTTTCGTAATTTAGTATCGAATCGACTTAAGGCCAGATCGTCACATTGCCTGCTCTGTTCTCTGAAAGGGTTACATTTAACGTCTGCAAAGCTATATCGCGTGCTGCGGTACGTGGAGACACAAAAAGAACCACAGTACAACACAGAAGAAGCTTCGAAATTGATGTAATCGCCAGTTAGAAGCAGTAAAATTAAAGTTTTTGTTATCGATTATTGACTTTTTAGCTGGCTTTGGTGCCTTGGACATGAGGTAAGACCTTAAGATTTTGCATGAAGGGAGGTGAGGGAGCCGCATTGTACGAAAGAATGTGAAAAGTGTTTAAATCTAGTAAAAACCTGAAAAATACGACCGTTTTCGTAATTTGCTATCGAATCGACTTCATTCCATATCGCCACATTGGCCGCTCTTCTCTCTGAAACGGTTATATCCTTCGTGTGTAAAGCTATGTCGCGTGCTGCGGTATGCGGAGACACTAAAACCACCATAGTAGAACACAGAAGAAGCTTCTAAGTTGATACAATAGCCAGTAAGAAGCAGTACAATTCAAATTTTAGTTAACGATTATTGACTTTTTAGCCGCCTTTGGTGTCTTGGACATAAGCTAGGACCTTACGATTTTCGATGAAGGGAGGTCTAGCACACACGTTGCACGGGAGAATATGAAATGTGTTCATATATAGTAAAAACCTGCGAAATCCGTCCTTTTCGCCATTTGTTATCGAATCGACTTAAAGCCAGATCGTCACATTGGCCGCTCTTCTCTCTGAAACGGTTAAATTTATCGTCTGCAAAGCCATATCGCGTGCTGCGGTACGTGGAGACACTAAAAGAACCACAGTAGAACACAGTAGAATCTTCAAAGTTGATGTAATAGCCAGTTAGAAGCAGTAAAATTCAAGTTTTAGTTATCGATTATTGACTTTTTAGCTGGCTGTGGTGTCTTGGACATGAGCTAAGACCTAAAGATTTTGCATGAAGGGAAGTCAGGGAGCCGCGTTGCACGGACGAATGTGAAAAGTGTTCACATGTAGTGAAAACCTGGAAAATCCGTCCGTTTTCGTTATTTATTATCGAATCGACTTAAAGCCAGGTCGTCACATTGGCCGCCCTTCTCTCTGAAATGGTTACATTTATCGTCTGCAAAGCTATGTCGCGTGCTGCAGTATGCGGAGACACTAAAAGCACCATAGTAGAATACAGAAGAAGCTTCTAAGTTGATGTAACAGCCACTAAGAAGCAGTACAATTCCAGTTTTAGTTATCGATTATTGACTTTTTAACCGGCTTTGATACCATGGACATGAGCTAGTACCTTAAGATTTTGCATGAAAGGAGGACTAGCAGCCACGCTGCATGAGAGAATGTGAAAATTGTTCAGATGTAGTAAAAACCTGATAAATCCGTCCGTTTTCGTCATTTGTTATCGAATCGACTTAAAGCCAGATCTTCACATTGGCGCTCTTCTTTCTGAGATGGTTACATTTATCGTCTGCAAAGCAATGTCGCGTGCTGCGGTATGCCGAGACACTAAAGGCACCATAGTACAACACAAAAGAGGCTTCTAAGTTGATGTAATAGCCAGTAGGAAGCAGTACAATTGAAGTTTTAGTTATGGATTATTGACTTTTTACCCCTCTTTGGTGCCTTGGACATGAGCTAGGCATTAAAGATTTTTGCATTAAAGGAGGACTAGCAGCCGCGTTGCGCGGGAGAATGTGAAAAGTGTTAATATGTAGTAAAAACCTGAGAAATCCGCCCGTTTTCGTCATTTGTTATAGAATCGACCTAAAACCAGAACGTCACATTGGCCGCTATTCTCTCTGAAACGGTTACATTTATCGTGTGCAAAGCTATGGCGCGTGCTGCGGTATGCAGAGACACTAAAAGCACGATAGTATAAAACAGATAAAGCTTCTAAGTTGATGTAATAGCCAGTAAGAAGCAGTACAACTGAAGTTTTAGTTATCGATTATTGACTTTTTACCCTTCTTTGGTGCCTTGGACAAGAGCTAGGCCCTTAAGATTTTTGCATTAAAGGAGGACTAGCAGCCGCGTGGCACGGGAGAATGTGAAAAGTGTTCATTTGTAGTAAAAACCTGAGAAATCCGCCCGTTTTCGTCATTTGTTATCGAATCGACTTAATGCCAGATCGTCACATTGGCCACTTTTCTCCCTGAAACGGTTAAATTTATCGTGTGCAAAGCTATAACGAGTGCTGCGGTATGTGGAGACACCTGGTAAGGATCCCACACTGCGCATGAATATTCTAACAGAGGACGAACGAGTGTAGTGTAAGCTGTCTCTTTAGTGGAGTTGTTGCATTTTCTAAGTGTCCTGCCAATGAACCGCAACCTTTGGCTCGCCTTCCCGACATTATTATCTATGTGGTCCTTCCAACTGAAGTTGTTCGTAATTTTAACACCCAGGTACTTAGTTGAATTGACAGCCTTGAGAATTATACTATTTATCGAGTAATGGAATTTCAGCGGATTTCTTTTGGAACTCATGAATATCATCTCACACTTAATACCAGATCGTCACATTGGCCGCTCTTCTCTATGAAACGGTTACACGTTTCGTCTGTAAAGCTATGTCGCGTGCTGCGGTATGCGGAGATACTAAAAGCACCGTAGTAGAACACAGAAGAAGTTTCTAAGTTGATGTAATAGGCAGTAAGGAGCAGTACAATTCAAGTTTTAGTTATCGATTATCGACTTTTTAGCCGACTTTGGTGATATGGACATGAGCTAGTGCCTTATGATTTTGCCTTAAGCGAGGTCTAGCAGCCATGTTGTACGCGGGAATGTGAAATGATTTCATATCTAGTAAAAACCTTAAAAACAGCTCGTTTTCGTCATTTGCTATCGAATCGACTTAATTACTAGATCGTCACATTGGCCGATCTTCTCTATGAAACGGTTACACTTTTCGTCTGCAAAGCTATGTCACGTGCTGCGGTATGCGGAAACACTAAAAGCACCATAGTAGAACGCAGAAGAAGCTTCTAAGTTGATGTGATAGATAGTAAGATGCAGTAGAAAGCAAATTTAGTTTTCAATCATTGTCGTTTTAGCCGGCTTTGGTGCCTTGGACATGAGATAGGACCTTAAAATATTGCATGAAGAGAGGTCAGGCAGCCACGTTGAACGGTAGAATGTGAAAGGTGTTCGTATGTAGTAAAAACCTGTAATATCCGCCCGTTTTCGTCCTTTGCTATCGAATCGACTCTAAGCCAGATCGTCACACTGGCCGCTCTTCTCTATGAAACTGTTACACGTTTCGTCTGCAAAGCTATTTCACTTGCTGCGGTATGCGGAGACACTAAAAGCACCATAGTAGAACATAAAACAAGCTTCTAAGTTGATGTAATAGCCAGTAAGAAGAAGTAAAATTCAAGTTCGAGTTATCGATTATGGTTCTTTTTGCCGGCTTTGGTGCCTTGGACATGAGCTACTACCTTAAGATTTTGCCTGAAGTGAGATCTATCAGCCATGTTGTACGCGGGAATGTGAAATGTGTTCATATGTAGTAAAAACCTTAAAAACTGCTCCTTTTCGTCATTTGCTGTCGAATAGACTTAGTGCCAGATTGTCACATTGGCCGATCTTCTCTATGAAACGGTTACTCTTTCCGTCTGCAAAGCTATGTCACGTGCTGCGGTATGCGGAGACAATAAAAGCAACATAGTAGAACGCAGAAGAAGCTTCTAAGTTGATGTGATAGTCAGAAAGAAGCACTACAAATCAAGTTTTAGTTATCGATTATTGACTTTGTAGCCGGCTTTGGTATCTTGGACATGAGCTAGGAACTTACGATTTTGCATGAAGAGAGGTCTAGTAGCCACATTGCACGGGAGAATGTGAAAAGTGTTCATATGTAGTAGAAACCTGTAAAATCGGCCAGTTTTCTTCATTTGCTATCGAATCGACTTAAAGCCAGATCGTCACATTGGCCGCTCTTCTCACTGAAACGGTTACATTTTTTGTCTGCAAAGCTATGACACGTGCTGCGGTATGCGGAGACACTAAAAGCACTATAGTAGAACACAAAACAAGCTTCTAACTTGATGTAATAGCCAGTAAGAAGAAGTAAAATTCAAGTTTGAGTTATCGATTATTGTCTTTTTAGCCGGCTTTGGTGCCTTGGACATGAACTAGGACCTTAAGTGTATGCATGAAGAGAGGTCTAGCAGCCACGCTTCACGGGAGAATGTAAAAAGTGTTCATATGTAGTAAAAACCTGTAAAATCCAACTGTTTTCGTCATTTATTATCGAATCGATTTAATGCCAGATCGTCACATTGGCCGCTCTTCTCTAAGAAACGGTTACATTTATCGTCTGCAAAGCTGTGTCGCGTGCTGTGGTATGCGAAGACACTAAAAGGACCATAGTAGAACGCAGAAGAAACTTCTAAGTTGATGTGATAGCCAGTAAGAAGCTATACAAATCAAGTTTTAGTTGTCGATTATTGACTTTTCAGCCGGCTTTAGTGCCTTGGACAAGAGCTAGTACCTTAAGATTTTGCCTGAAGAGAGGTCTATTACCACGTTGCGCGGGAGAATGTGAAAAGTGTTCGTATGTAGTAAAAACCTGTAAAATCTGACTGTTTTCGTTATTTGCTATCGAATCGACTTAATGCCAGATCGTCACATTGGCCGCTCTTCTCTATGAAACGGTTACACTTTTCGTCTGCAAAGATAAGTCGGGTGCTGCGGTATTTGGAGACAGTAAAAGCAATATAGTAGAACACAAAAGAAGCTTCTAAGTTGATGTAATTGCCAGTAAGAAGCAGTACAATTCAAATTTTAGTTATCGATTATTGATTTTTTAGTCGGCTTTGGTGCCTTGGACAAGAGCTAGGACCTTAAGGTTTTGCATGAAGTGAGGTCTAGCAGCCACGTTGCACGGAAGGGTGTGAAAGGTGTTCGAATGTAGTAAAAACCTCTAAAATCCGCCCGTTTTCGTCATTTGCTATCGATTCGACTTAATGCCAGATCGTCACATTGGCCGATCTTCTCTATGTAACGGTTACACTTTTCGTCTGCAAAGCTATTTCACTTGCTGCGGTATGCGGAGACACTAAAAGCACCATAGTAGAACAAAAACAAGCTTCTTAGTTGATGTAATAGCGAGTAAGAAGAAGTAAAATTCAAGTTCGAGTTATCGATTATTGTTATTTTAGCTAGCTTTCGCGCCGTGGACATGAGCTACTGAAGGGAGGTCTAGCAGCCACGTTGCACGGGAGAATGTGAAAAGTGTTCATATGTAGTAAAAACCTGTAAAATCTGCCCGTTTTCGTCTTTTTCTATGGAATCGACTTAATGCCAGATCGTCACATTGGCCGCTCTTCTCTGTGAAATTGTTACACTTTTTGTCTGCAAAGCTATGTCTGCTGCTACGGTATGCAGAGACAGTAAAAGCAACATAGTAGAACACAAAAGAAGCTTCTAAGTTGATGTAATTGCCAGTGAGAAGGAGTACAATTAAAATTTTAGTTATCGATTATTGAATTTTTAGTCGGCTTAGGTGCCGTGGACATGAGCTAGTTCCTTGAGATTTTGCCTGAAGGGAGGTCTAGCAGCCACGTTGCACGGGAGAATGTGAAAAGTGTACATTTGTAGTAAAAATCTGTAAAATCCGCCTGTTTTCGTCATTTGCTGTCGAATCGACTCAATGCCAGATCGTCACATTGGCCGCTCTTCTCTAAGAAACGGATACACTTTCCGTCTGCAAAGCTATGTCGCGTGCAGCGGTATGCGAAGACACTAAAAGGACCATAGTAGAACGCAGAAGAAACTTCTAAGTTGATGTGATAGATAGTAAGAAGCAGTAGAAATCAAATTTAGTTTCCGATTATTGTCTTTTTAGCCGGCTTTGGTCCGTTGGACATGAGCTAGGACCTTAAAATATTGCATGAAGTGAGGTCTAGCAGCTACGTTGCACGGAAGGGTGTGAAAGGTGTTCGAATGTAGTAAAAACCCCTAAAATCCGCCCGTTTTCGTCCTTTGCTATCGAATCGACTCAAAGCCAGATCGTCACACTGGCCGCTCTTCTCTATGAAACTCTTACACGTTTCGTCTGTAAAGCTATGTCGCGTCCTGCTGTATGCGGATACACTAAAAGCACAATCGTAGATCACACAAGAAGTTTCTAAGTTGGTGTAATAGCCAGTAAGAAGCAGTACAATTCAAGTTTTAGTTTTCGATTATTGACATTTTTGCCACCTTTGGTCCATGGACATGAGCTCGAACCTTAAGATTTTGCATGAAGGGAGGTCTAGCAGACCGTGTTGCACGGTAGAATGTGAAAGTTGTTTGTAGGTAGTAAAAACCTGTAAAATCCAAGCGTTTTCGTCATTTGCTATCGAATCGACTTAATGCCAGATCGTCACATTGGCCGCTCTTCTCTATGAAACAGTTACACGTTTCGTCTGTAATGCTATGTCGCGTGCTGCGGATTGCGGAGACACTAAAATCACCATAGTAGAACACAAAAGAAGGTTCTAAGTTGATGTAATTGCCGGTAAGAAGCAGTACAATTCAAGTTTTAGTTATCGATTATTGACATTTTTGCCACCTTTGGTCCATGGACATGAGCTCGAACCTTAAGATTTTGCATGAAGGAGGTCTAGCAGACCGCGTTGCACGGTAGAATGAGAAAGTTGTTTGTAGGTAGTAAAAACCTGTAAAATCCGAGCGTTTTCGTCATTTGCTATCGAATCGACTTAATGCCAGATCGTCACATTGACCGCTCTTGTCTATGAAACAGTTACACGTTTCGTCTGTAATGCTATGTCGCGTGCTGCGGTATGCGAAGACACTAAAAGGACCATAGTAGAACGCAGAAGAAGCTTCTAAGTTGATGTGATAGCCAGTAAGAAGCTTTACAAATCAAGTTTTAGTTGTCGATTATTGACTTTTTAGCCGGCTTTGGTGCCTTGGACAACAGCTAGGGCATTAAGGTTTTGCATGAAGTGAGGTCTAGCAGCCACGTTGCACGGAAGGGTGTGAAAGGTGTTCGAATGTTGTAAAAACCTCTAAAATCCGCCCGTTTTCGTCACTTGCTGTCGAATCGACTCAATGCCAGATCGTCACATTGGCCGCTCTTCTCTAAGAAACGGATACACTTTCCGTCTGCAAAGCTATGTCGCGTGCTGCGGTATGCGGAGACACGAAAAGCACAATCGTAGATCACACAAGAAGCTTCTAAGTTGGTGTAATAGCCAGTAAGAAGCAGTACAATTCAAGTTTTAGTCATCGATTATTGACATTTTTGCCATCTTTGGTCCATGGACATGAGCTCGAACCTTAAGATTTTGCATGAAGGGAGGTCTAGCAGCAAGCGTTGCACGGTAGAATGTGAAAGGTGTTCGTAGGTAGTAAAAACCTGTAAAATCCGAGCGTTTTCGTCATTTGCTATCGAATCGACTTAATGACATATCGTCACATTGGTCGCTCTTCTCTATGAAACGGTTACACGTTTCGTCTGTAATGCTATGTCGCGTGCTACGGTATGCGAAGACACTAAAATCACAATAGTAGAACACAGAAGAAGCTTCTAAGTTGATGTATTAGCCAGTGAGAAGCACTACAATTTTAGTTTTAGTTATCGATTATTGTCTCTTTAGCCGGCTTTGGTGCCTTCGACATGAGCTAGTACCTTAAGATTTTGCCTGAAGAGAGGTCTATTACCACGTTGCGCGTGAGAATGTGAAAAGTGTTCATATGTATTAAAAACCTGTAAAATCTGCCCGTTTTCGTTATTTGCTATCGAATCGACTTAATGCCAGATCGTCACATTGGCCGATCTTCTCTATGGAACGGTTACACTTTTCGTCTGCAAAGCTATTTCACTTGCTGTGGTATGCGGAGACACTAAAAGCACCATAGTAGAACAAAAACAAGCTTCTTAGTTGATGTAATAGCCAGTAAGAAGAAGTAAAATTCAAGTTCGAGTTATCGATTATTGTTTTTTTAGCCGGCTTTGGCGCCGTTTACATGAGCTAGTTCCTTGAGATTTTGCCTGAAGGGAGGTCTAGCAGCCACGTTGCACGGGAGAATGTGAAAGGTGTTCATATGTAGTGAAAACCTGTAAAATCTGCCCGTTTTCGTCATTTGCTATGGAATCGACTTTATGCCAGATCGTCACATTGGTCGCTCCTCTCTAAGAAACGGTTACATTTTCCGTCTGCAAAGCTACGTCGCGTGCTGTGGTATGCGAAGACACTAAAAGGACCATAGTAGAACGCAGAAGAAGCTTCTAAGTTGATGTGATAGCCAGTAAGAAGCTATACAAATCAAGTTTTAGTTGTCGATTATCGACTTTTTAGCCGGCTTTGGTGCCTTGGACAAGAGCTAGGAACTTAAGATTTTGCATGAAGTGAGGTCTAGCAGCCACGTTGCACGGAAGGGTGTGAAAGGTGTTCGAATGTAGTAAAAACACCTAAAATCCGCCCGTTTTCGTCCTTTGCTATCGAATCGACTCAAAGCCAGATCGTCACACTGGCCGCTCTTCTCTATGAAACTCTCACACGTTTCGTCTGTAAAGCTATGTCGCGTCCTGCTGTATGCGGATACACTAAAAGCACAATCGTAGATCACACAAGAAGTTTCTAAGTTGGTGTAATAGCCAGTAAGAAGCAGTACAATTCAAGTTTTAGTTTTCGATTATTGACATTTTTGCCACCTTTGGTCCATGGACATGAGCTCGAACCTTAAGATTTTGCATGAAGGGAGGTCTAGCAGACCGCGTTGCACGGTAGAATGTGAAAGTTGTTTGTAGGTAGTAAAAACCTGTAACATCCAAGCGTTTTCGTCATTTGCTATCGAATCGACTTAATGCCAGATCGTCACATTGGCCACTCTTCTCTATGAAACAGTTACACGTTTCGTCTGTAATGCTATGTCGCGTGCTGCGGTATGCGGATACACAAAATCACCATAGTAGAACACAAAAGAAGCTTCTAAGTTGATGTAATTGCCAGTAAGAAGCAGTACAATTCAAGTTTTAGTTATCGATTATTGACATTTTTGCCACCTTTGGTCCATGGACATGAGCTCGAACCTTAAGATTTTGCATGAAGGGAGGTCTAGCAGACCGCGTTGCACGGTAGAATGAGAAAGTTGTTTGTAGGTAGTAAAAACCTGTAAAATCCGAGCGTTTTCGTCATTTGCTATCGAATCGACTTAATGCCAGATCGCCACATTGGCCGCTCTTCTCTGTGAAATTGTTACACTTTTCGTCTGCAAAGCTATGTCTGCTGCTACGGTATGCGGAGACAGTAAAAGCAACATAGTAGAACACAAAAGAAGCTTCTAAGTTGATGTAATTGCCAGCGAGAAGGAGTACAATTAAAATTTTAGTTATCGATTATTGAATTTTTAGTCGGCTTTGGTGCCGTGGACATGAGCTAGTTCCTTGAGATTTTGCCTGAAGGGAGGTCTAGCAGCCACGTTGCACGGGAGAATGTGAAAAGTGTAC
Organism: Schistocerca gregaria; assembly: GCF_023897955.1. Lineage (NCBI taxonomy): Eukaryota > Metazoa > Arthropoda > Insecta > Orthoptera > Acrididae > Schistocerca > Schistocerca gregaria. The sequence continues at coordinate 1,685,854 of NW_026061863.1, read as the reverse complement.
ATTTGTAGTAAAAACCTGTAAAATCCGCCCGTTTTCGTCATTTGCTGTCGAATCGACTCTAAGCCAGATCGTCACACTGGCCGCTCTTCTCTATGAAACTGTTACACGTTTCGTCTGCAAAGCTATTTCACTTGCTGCGGTATGCGGAGACACTAAAAGCACCATAGTAGAACATAAAACAAGCTTCTAAGTTGATGTAATAGCCAGTAAGAAGAAGTAAAATTCAAGTTCGAGTTATCGATTATGGTTTTTTTTGCCGGCTTTGGTGCCTTGGACATGAGCTACTACCTTAAGATTTTGCCTGAAGTGATGTCTATCAGCCATGTTGTACGCTTGAATGTGAAATGTGTTCATATGTAGTAAAAACCTTAAAAACTGCTCCTTTTCGTCATTTGCTATCGAATCGACTTAATGCCAGATTGTCACATTGGCCGATCTTCTCTATGAAACGGTTAGTCTTTCCGTCTGCAAAGCTATGTCACGTGCTGCGGTATGCGGAGACAATAAAAGCAACATGGTAGAACGCAGAAGAAGCTTCTAAGTTGATGTGATAGTCAGAAAGAAGCACTACAAATCAAGTTTTAGTTATCGATTATTGACTTTGTAGCCGGCTTTGGTATTTTGGACATGAGCCAGGAACTTACGATTTTGCATGAAAAGAGGTCCAGTAGCCACATTGCACGGGAGAATGTGAAAAGTGTTCATATGTAGCAGAAACCTGTAAAATCGGCCAGTTTTCTTCATTTGCTATCGAATCGACTTAAAGCCAGATCGTCACATTGGCCGCTCTTCTCACTGAAACGGTTACATTTTTCGTCTGCAAAGCTATGACACGTGCTGCGGTATGCGGAGACACTAAAAGCACCATAGTAGAACAAAAACAAGCTTCTTAGTTGATGTAATAGCGAGTAAGAAGAATTAAAATTCAAGTTCGAGTTATCGATTATTGTTTTTTTAGCTGGCTTTCGCGCCGTGGACATGAGCTACTGAAGGGAGGTCTAGCAGCCACGTTGCACGGGAGAATGTGAAAAGTGTTCATATGTAGTAAAAACCTGTAAAATCTGCCCGTTTTCGTCTTTTTCTATGGAATCGACTTAATGCCAGATCGTCACATTGGCCGCTCTTCTCTGTGAAATTGTTACACTTTTTGTCTGCAAAGCTATGTCTGCTGCTACGGTATGCGGAGACAGTAAAAGCAACATAGTAGAACACAAAAGAAGCTTCTAAGTTGATGTAATTGCCAGTGAGAAGGAGTACAATTAAAATTTTAGTTATCGATTATTGAATTTTTAGTCGGCTTAGGTGCCGTGGACATGAGCTAGTTCCTTGAGATTTTGCCTGAAGGGAGGTCTAGCAGCCACGTTGCACGGGAGAATGTGAAAAGTGTACATTTGTAGTAAAAATCTGTAAAATCCGCCTGTTTTCGTCATTTGCTGTCGAATCGATTTAATGCCAGATCGTCACATTGGCCGCTCTTCTCTAAGAAACGGATACACTTTCCGTCTGCAAAGCTATGTCGCGTGCAGCGGTATGCGAAGACACTAAAAGGACCATAGTAGAACGCAGAAGAAACTTCTAAGTTGATGTGATAGATAGTAAGAAGCAGTAGAAATCAAATTTAGTTTCCGATTATTGTCTTTTTAGCCGGCTTTGGTCCGTTGGACATGAGCTAGGACCTTAAAATATTGCATGAAGTGAGGTCTAGCAGCTACGTTGCACGGAAGGGTGTGAAAGGTGTTCGAATGTAGTAAAAACCCCTAAAATCCGCCCGTTTTCGTCCTTTGCTATCGAATCGACTCAAAGCCAGATCGTCACACTGGCCGCTCTTCTCTATGAAACTCTTACACGTTTCGTCTGTAAAGCTATGTCGCGTCCTGCTGTATGCGGATACACTAAAAGCACAATCGTAGATCACACAAGAAGTTTCTAAGTTGGTGTAATAGCCAGTAAGAAGCAGTACAATTCAAGTTTTAGTTTTCGATTATTGACATTTTTGCCACCTTTGGTCCATGGACATGAGCTCGAACCTTAAGATTTTGCATGAAGGGAGGTCTAGCAGACCGTGTTGCACGGTAGAATGTGAAAGTTGTTTGTAGGTAGTAAAAACCTGTAAAATCCAAGCGTTTTCGTCATTTGCTATCGAATCGACTAAATGCCAGATCGTCACATTGGCCGCTCTTCTCTATGAAACAGTTACACGTTTCGTCTGTAATGCTATGTCGCGTGCTGCGGAATGCGGAGACACTAAAATCACCATAGTAGAACACAAAAGAAGGTTCTAAGTTGATGTAATTGCCGGTAAGAAGCAGTAAAATTCAAGTTTTAGTTATCAATTATTGACATTTTTGCCACCTTTGGTCCATGGACATGAGCTCGAACCTTAAGATTTTGCATTAAGGAGGTCTAGCAGACCGCGTTGCACGGTAGAATGAGAAAGTTGTTTGTAGGTAGTAAAAACCTGTAAAATCCGAGCGTTTTCGTCATTTGCTATCGAATCGACTTAATGCCAGATCGTCACATTGACCGCTCTTCTCTATGAAACAGTTACACGTTTCGTCTGTAATGCTATGTCGCGTGCTGCGGTATGCGAAGACACTAAAAGGACCATAGTAGAACGCAGAAGAAGCTTCTAAGTTGATGTGATAGCCAGTAAGAAGCTTTGCAAATCAAGTTTTAGTTGTCGATTATTGACTTTTTAGCCGGCTTTGGTGCCTTGGACAACAGCTAGGACATTAAGGTTTTGCATGAAGTGAGGTATAGCAGCCACGTTGCACGGAAGGGTGTGAAAGGTGTTCGAATGTTGTAAAAACCTCTAAAATCCGCCCGTTTTCGTCACTTGCTGTCGAATCGACTCAATGCCAGATCGTCACATTGGCCGCTCTTCTCTAAGAAACGGATACACTTTCCGTCTGCAAAGCTATGTCGCGTGCTGCGGTATGCGGAGACACGAAAAGCACAATCGTAGATCACACAAGAAGCTTCTAAGTTGGTGTAATAGCCAGTAAGAAGAAGTAAAATTCAAGTTCGAGTTATCGATTATTGTTTTTTTAGCCGGCTTTGGCGCCGTTTACATGAGCTAGTTCCTTGAGATTTTGCCTGAAGGGAGGTCTAGCAGCCACGTTGCACGGGAGAATGTGAAAGGTGTTCATATGTAGTAAAAACCTGTAAAATCTGCCCGTTTTCGTCATTTGCTATGGAATCGACTTTATGCCAGATCGTCACATTGGTCGCTCCTCTCTAAGAAACGGTTACATTTTCCGTCTGCAAAGCTACGTCGCGTGCTGTGGTATGCGAAGACACTAAAAGGACCATAGTAGAACGCAGAAGAAGCTTCTAAGTTGATGTGATAGCCAGTAAGAAGCTATACAAATCAAGTTTTAGTTGTCGATTATCGACTTTTTAGCCGGCTTTGGTGCCTTGGACAAGAGCTAGGAACTTAAGATTTTGCATGAAGTGAGGTCTAGCAGCCACGTTGCACGGAAGGGTGTGAAAGGTGTTCGAATGTAGTAAAAACACCTAAAATCCGCCCGTTTTCGTCCTTTTCTATCGAATCGACTCAAAGCCAGATCGTCACACTGGCCGCACTTCTCTATGAAACTCTCACACGTTTCGTCTGTAAAGCTATGTCGCCTCCTGCTGTATGCGGATACACTAAAAGCACAATCGTAGATCACACAAGAAGTTTCTAAGTTGGTGTAATAGCCAGTAAGAAGCAGTACAATTCAAGTTTTAGTTTTCGATTATTGACATTTTTGCCACCTTTGGTCCATGGACATGAGCTCGAACCTTAAGATTTTGCATGAAGGGAGGTCTAGCAGACCGCGTTGCACGGTAGAATGTGAAAGTTGTTTGTAGGTAGTAAAAACCTGTAACATCCAAGCGTTTTCGTCATTTGCTATCGAATCGACTTAATGCCAGATCGTCACATTGGCCGCTCTTCTCTATGAAACAGTTACACGTTTCGTCTGTAATGCTATGTCGCGTGCTGCGGTATGCGGATACCCAAAATCACCATAGTAGAACACAAAAGAAGGTTCTAAGTTGATGTAATTGCCGGTAAGAAGCAGTACAATTCAAGTTTTAGTTATCGATTATTGACATTTTTGCCACCTTTGGTCCATGGACATGAGCTCGAACCTTAAGATTTTGCATGAAGGGAGGTCTAGCAGACCGCGTTGCACGGTAGAATGAGAAAGTTGTTTGTAGGTAGTAAAAACCTGTAAAATCCGAGCGTTTTCGTCATTTGCTATCGAATCGACTTAATGCCAGATCGTCACATTGGCCGCTCTTCTCTGTGAAATTGTTACACTTTTCGTCTGCAAAGCTATGTCTGCTGCTACGGTATGCGGAGACAGTAAAAGCAACATAGTAGAACACAAAAGAAGCTTCTAAGTTGATGTAATTGCCAGCGAGAAGGAGTACAATTAAAATTTTAGTTATCGATTATTGAATTTTTAGTCGGCTTTGGTGCCGTGGACATGAGCTAGTTCCTTGAGATTTTGCCTGAAGGGAGGTTTAGCAGCCACGTTGCACGGGAGAATGTGAAAAGTGTACATTTGTAGTAAAAACCTGTAAAATCCGCCCGTTTTCGTCATTTGCTGTCGAATCGACTCTAAGCCAGATCGTCACACTGGCCGCTCTTCTCTATGAAACTGTTACACGTTTCGTCTGCAAAGCTATTTCACTTGCTGCGGTATGCGGAGACACTAAAAGCACCATAGTAGAACATAAAACAAGCTTCTAAGTTGATGTAATAGCCAGTAAGAAGAAGTAAAATTCAAGTTCGAGTTATCGATTATGGTTTTTTTTGCCGGCTTTGGTGCCTTGGACATGAGCTACTACCTTAAGATTTTGCCTGAAGTGATGTCTATCAGCCATGTTGTACGCTTGAATGTGAAATGTGTTCATATGTAGTAAAAACCTTAAAAACTGCTCCTTTTCGTCATTTGCTATCGAATCGACATAATGCCAGATTGTCACATTGGCCGATCTTCTCTATGAAACGGTTACTCTTTCCGTCTGCAAAGCTATGTCACGTGCTGCGGTATGCGGAGACAATAAAAGCAACATAGTAGAACGCAGAAGAAGCTTCTAAGTTGATGTGATAGTAAGAAAGAAGCACTACAAATCAAGTTTTAGTTATCGATTATTGACTTTGTAGCCGGCTTTGGTATTTTGGACATGAGCTAGGAACTTACGATTTTGCATGAAAAGAGGTCCAGTAGCCACATTGCACGGGAGAATGTGAAAAGTGTTCATATGTAGCAGAAACCTGTAAAATCGGCCAGTTTTCTTCATTTGCTATCGAATCGACTTAAAGCCAGATCGTCACATTGGCCGTTCTTCTCACTGAAACGGTTACATTTTTCGTCTGCAAAGCTATGACACGTGCTGCGGTATGCGGAGACACTAAAAGCACTATAGTAGAACACAAAACAAGCTTCTAACTTGATGTAATAGCCAGTAAGAAGAAGTAAAATTCAAGTTTGAGTTATCGATTATTGTCTTTTTAGCCGGCTTTGGTGCCTTGGACATGAACTAGGACCTTAAGTGTATGCATGAAGAGAGGTCTAGCAGCCACGCTTCACGGGAGAATGTAAAAAGTGTTCATATGTAGTAAAAACCTGTAAAATCCAACTGTTTTCGTCATTTCCTATCGAATCGATTTAATGCCAGATCGTCACATTGGCCGCTCTTCTCTAAGAAACGGTTACATTTATCGTCTGCAAAGCTGTGTCGCGTGCTGTGGTATGCGAAGACACTAAAAGGACCATAGTAGAACGCAGAAGAAACTTCTAAGTTGATGTGATAGCCAGTAAGAAGCTATACAAATCAAGTTTTAGTTGTCGATTATTGACTTTTCAGCCGGCTTTAGTGCCTTGGACAAGAGCTAGTACCTTAAGATTTTGCCTGAAGAGAGGTCTATTACCACGTTGCGCGGGAGAATGTGAAAAGTGTTCGTATGTAGTAAAAACCTGTAAAATCTGACTGTTTTCGTTATTTGCTATCGAATCGACTTAATGCCAGATCGTCACATTGGCCGCTCTTCTCTATGAAACGGTTACACTTTTCGTCTGGAAAGATAAGTCGGGTGCTGCGGTATTTGGAGACAGTAAAAGCAATATAGTAGAACACAAAAGAAGCTTCTAAGTTGATGTAATTGCCAGTAAGAAGCAGTACAATTCAAATTTTAGTTATCGATTATTGATTTTTTAGTCGGCTTTGGTGCCTTGGACAAGAGCTAGGACCTTAAGGTTTTGCATGAAGTGAGGTCTAGCAGCCACGTTGCACGGAAGGGTGTGAAAGGTGTTCGAATGTAGTAAAAACCTCTAAAATCCGCCCGTTTTCGTCATTTGCTATCGATTCGACTTAATGCCAGATCGTCACATTGGCCGATCTTCTCTATGTAACGGTTACACTTTTCGTCTGCAAAGCTATTTCACTTGCTGCGGTATGCGGAGACACTAAAAGCACCATACTAGAACAAAAACAAGCTTCTTAGTTGCTGTAATAGCGAGTAAGAAGAAGTAAAATTCAAGTTCGAGTTATCGATTATTGTTTTTTTAGCTGGCTTTCGCGTCGTGGACATGAGCTACTGAAGGGAGGTCTAGCAGCCACGTTGCACGGGAGAATGTGAAAAGTGTTCATATGTAGTAAAAACCTGTAAAATCTGCCCGTTTTCGTCTTTTTCTATGGAATCGACTTAATGCCAGATCGTCACATTGGCCGCTCTTCTCTGTGAAATTGTTACACTTTTCGTCTGCAAAGCTATGTCTGCTGCTACGGTATGCGGAGACAGTAAAAGCAACATAGTAGAACACAAAAGAAGCTTCTAAGTTGATGTAATTGCCAGCGAGAAGGAGTACAATTAAAATTTTAGTTATCGATTATTGAATTTTTAGTCGGCTTTGGTGCTGTGGACATGAGCTAGTTCCTTGAGATTTTGCCTGAAGGGAGGTCTAGCAGCCACGTTGCACGGGAGAATGTGAAAAGTGTACATTTGTAGTAAAAACCTGTAAAATCCGCCCGTTTTCGTCATTTGCTGTCGAATCGACTCTAAGCCAGATCGTCACACTGGCCGCTCTTCTCTATGAAACTGTTACACGTTTCGTCTGCAAAGCTATTTCACTTGCTGCGGTATGCGGAGACACTAAAAGCACCATAGTAGAACATAAAACAAGCTTCTAAGTTGATGTAATAGCCAGTAAGAAGAAGTAAAATTCAAGTTCGAGTTATCGATTATGGTTTTTTTTGCCGGCTTTGGTGCCTTGGACATGAGCTACTACCTTAAGATTTTGCCTGAAGTGATGTCTATCAGCCATGTTGTACGCTTGAATGTGAAATGTGTTCATATGTAGTAAAAACCTTAAAAACTGCTCCTTTTCGTCATTTGCTATCGAATCGACTTAATGCCAGATTGCCACATTGGCCGATCTTCTCTATGAAACGGTTACTCTTTCCGTCTGCAAAGCTATGTCACGTGCTGCGGTATGCGGAGACAATAAAAGCAACATAGTAGAACGCAGAAGAAGCTTCTAAGTTGATGTGATAGTCAGAAAGAAGCACTACAAATCAAGTTTTAGTTATCGATTATTGACTTTGTAGCCGGCTTTGGTATTTTGGACATGAGCTAGGAACTTACGATTTTGCATGAAAAGAGGTCCAGTAGCCACATTGCACGGGAGAATGAGAAAAGTGTTCATATGTAGCAGAAACCTGTAAAATCGGCCAGTTTTCTTCATTTGCTATCGAATCGACTTAAAGCCAGATCGTCACATTGGCCGCTCTTCTCACTGAAACGGTTACATTTTTCGTCTGCAAAGCTATGACACGTGCTGCGGTATGCGGAGACACTAAAAGCACTATAGTAGAAAACAAAACAAGCTTCTAACTTGATGTAATAGCCAGTAAGAAGAAGTAAAATTCAAGTTTGAGTTATCGATTATTGTCTTTTTAGCCGGCTTTGGTGCCTTGGACATGAACTAGGAACTTAAGTGTATGCATGAAGAGAGGTCTAGCAGCCACGCTTCACGGGAGAATGTAAAAAGTGTTCATATGTAGTAAAAACCTGTAAAATCCAACTGTTTTCGTCATTTCCTATCGAATCGATTTAATGCCAGATCGTCACATTGGCCGCTCTTCTCTAAGAAACGGTTACATTTATCGTCTGAAAAGCTGTGTCGCGTGCTGTGGTATGCGAAGACACTAAAAGGACCATAGTAGAACGCAGAAGAAACTTCTAAGTTGATGTGATAGCCAGTAAGAAGCTATACAAATCAAGTTTTAGTTGTCGATTATTGACTTTTCAGCCGGCTTTAGTGCCTTGGACAAGAGCTAGTACCTTAAGATTTTGCCTGAAGAGAGGTCTATTACCACGTTGCGCGGGAGAATGTGAAAAGTGTTCGTATGTAGTAAAAACCTGTAAAATCTGACTGTTTTCGTTATTTGCTATCGAATCGACTTAATGCCAGATCGTCACATTGGCCGCTCTTCTCTATGAAACGGTTACACTTTTCGTCTGCAAAGATAAGTCGGGTGCTGCGGTATTTGGAGACAGTAAAAGCAATATAGTAGAACACAAAAGAAGCTTCTAAGTTGATGTAATTGCCAGTAAGAAGCAGTACAATTCAAATTTTAGTTATCGATTATTGATTTTTTAGTCGGCTTTGGTGCCTTGGACAAGAGCTAGGACCTTAAGGTTTTGCATGAAGTGAGGTCTAGCAGCCACGTTGCACGGAAGGGTGTGAAAGGTGTTCGAATGTAGTAAAAACCTCTAAAATCCGCCCGTTTTCGTCATTTGCTATCGATTCGACTTAATGCCAGATCGTCACATTGGCCGATCTTCTCTATGTAACGGTTACACTTTTCGTCTGCAAAGCTATTTCACTTGCTGCGGTATGCGGAGACACTAAAAGCACCATAGTAGAACAAAAACAAGCTTCTTAGTTGATGTAATAGCGAGTAAGAAGAAGTAAAATTCAAGTTCGAGTTATCGATTATTGTTTTTTTAGCTGGCTTTCGCGCCGTGGACATGAGCTACTGAAGGGAGGTCTAGCAGCCACGTTGCACGGGAGAATGTGAAAAGTGTTCATATGTAGTAAAAACCTGTAAAATCTGCCCGTTTTCGTCTTTTTCTATGGAATCGACTTAATGCCAGATCGTCACATTGGCCGCTCTTCTCTGTGAAATTGTTACACTTTTTGTCTGCAAAGCTATGTCTGCTGCTACGGTATGCGGAGACAGTAAAAGCAACATAGTAGAACACAAAAGAAGCTTCTAAGTTGATGTAATTGCCAGTGAGAAGGAGTACAATTAAAATTTTAGTTATCGATTATTGAATTTTTAGTCGGCTTAGGTGCCGTGGACATGAGCTAGTTCCTTGAGATTTTGCCTGAAGGGAGGTCTAGCAGCCACGTTGCACGGGAGAATGTGAAAAGTGTACATTTGTAGTAAAAATCTGTAAAATCCGCCTGTTTTCGTCATTTGCTGTCGAATCGACTCAATGCCAGATCGTCACATTGGCCGCTCTTCTCTAAGAAACGGATACACTTTCCGTCTGCAAAGCTATGTCGCGTGCAGCGGTATGCGAAGACACTAAAAGGACCATAGTAGAACGCAGAAGAAACTTCTAAGTTGATGTGATAGATAGTAAGAAGCAGTAGAAATCAAATTTAGTTTCCGATTATTGTCTTTTTAGCCGGCTTTGGTCCGTTGGACATGAGCTAGGACCTTAAAATATTGCATGAAGTGAGGTCTAGCAGCTACGTTGCACGGAAGGGTGTGAAAGGTGTTCGAATGTAGTAAAAACCCCTAAAATCCGCCCGTTTTCGTCCTTTGCTATCGAATCGACTCAAAGCCAGATCGTCACACTGGCCGCTCTTCTCTATGAAACTCTTACACGTTTCGTCTGTAAAGCTATGTCGCGTCCTGCTGTATGCGGATACACTAAAAGCACAATCGTAGATCACACAAGAAGTTTCTAAGTTGGTGTAATAGCCAGTAAGAAGCAGTACAATTCAAGTTTTAGTTTTCGATTATTGACATTTTTGCCACCTTTGGTCCATGGACATGAGCTCGAACCTTAAGATTTTGCATGAAGGGAGGTCTAGCAGACCGTGTTGCACGGTAGAATGTGAAAGTTGTTTGTAGGTAGTAAAAACCTGTAAAATCCAAGCGTTTTCGTCATTTTCTATCGAATCGACTTAATGCCAGATCGTCACATTGGCCGCTCTTCTCTATGAAACAGTTACACGTTTCGTCTGTAATGCTATGTCGCGTGCTGCGGAATGCGGAGACACTAAAATCACCATAGTAGAACACAAAAGAAGGTTCTAAGTTGATGTAATTGCCGGTAAGAAGCAGTACAATTCAAGTTTTAGTTATCGATTATTGACATTTTTGCCACCTTTGGTCCATGGACATGAGCTCGAACCTTAAGATTTTGCATGAAGGAGGTCTAGCAGACCGCGTTGCACGGTAGAATGAGAAAGTTGTTTGTAGGTAGTAAAAACCTGTAAAATACGAGCGTTTTCGTCATTTGCTATCGAATCGACTTAATGCCAGATCGTCACATTGACCGCTCTTCTCTATGAAACAGTTACACGTTTCGTCTGTAATGCTATGTCGCGTGCTGCGGTATGCGAAGACACTAAAAGGACCATAGTAGAACGCAGAAGAAGCTTCTAAGTTGATGTGATAGCCAGTAAGAAGCTTTACAAATCAAGTTTTAGTTGTCGATTATTGACTTTTTAGCCGGCTTTGGTGCCTTGGACAACAGCTAGGACATTAAGGTTTTGCATGAAGTGAGGTCTAGCAGCCACGTTGCACGGAAGGGTGTGAAAGGTGTTCGAATGTTGTAAAAACCTCTAAAATCCGCCCGTTTTCGTCACTTGCTGTCGAATCGACTCAATGCCAGATCGTCACATTGGCCGCTCTTCTCTAAGAAACGGATACACTTTCCGTCTGCAAAGCTATGTCGCGTGCTGCGGTATGCGGAGACACGAAAAGCACAATCGTAGATCACACAAGAAGCTTCTAAGTTGGTGTAATAGCCAGTAAGAAGCAGTATAATTCAAGTTTTAGTCATCGATTATTGACATTTTTGCCATCTTTGGTCCATGGACATGAGCTCGAACCTTAAGATTTTGCATGAAGGGAGGTCTAGCAGCAAGCGTTGCACGGTAGAATGTGAAAGTTGTTCGTAGGTAGTAAAAACCTGTAAAATCCGAGCGTTTTCGTCATTTGCTATCGAATCGACTTAATGACATATCGTCACATTGGTCGCTCTTCTCTATGAAACGGTTACACGTTTCGTCTGTAATGCTATGTCGCGTGCTACGGTATGCGAAGACACTAAAATCACAATAGTAGAACACAGAAGAAGCTTCTAAGTTGATGTATTAGCCAGTGAGAAGCACTACAATTTTAGTTTTAGTTATCGATTATTGTCTCTTTAGCCGGCTTTGGTGCCTTCGACATGAGCTAGTACCTTAAGATTTTGCCTGAAGAGAGGTCTATTCCCACGTTGCGCGTGAGAATGTGAAAAGTGTTCATATGTATTAAAAACCTGTAAAATCTGCCCGTTTTCGTTATTTGCTATCGAATCGACTTAATGCCAGATCGTCACATTGGCCGATCTTCTCTATGTAACGGTTACACTTTTCGTCTGCAAAGCTATTTCACTTGCTGTGGTATGCGGAGACACTAAAAGCACCATAGTAGAACAAAAACAAGCTTCTTAGTTGATGTAATAGCCAGTAAGAAGAAGTAAAATTCAAGTTCGAGTTATCGATTATTGTTTTTTTAGCCGGCTTTGGCGCCGTTTACATGAGCTAGTTCCTTGAGATTTTGCCTGAAGGGAGGTCTAGCAGCCACGTTGCACGGGAGAATGTGAAAGGTGTTCATATGTAGTAAAAACCTGTAAAATCTGCCCGTTTTCGTCATTTGCTATGGAATCGACTTCATGCCAGATCGTCACATTGGTCGCTCCTCTCTAAGAAACGGTTACATTTTCCGTCTGCAAAGCTACGTCGCGTGCTGTGGTATGCGAAGACACTAAAAGGACCATAGTAGAACGCAGAAGAAGCTTCTAAGTTGATGTGATAGCCAGTAAGAAGCTATACAAATCAAGATTTAGTTGTCGATTATCGACTTTTTAGCCGGCTTTGGTGCCTTGGACAAGAGCTAGGAACTTAAGATTTTGCATGAAGTGAGGTCTAGCAGCCACGTTGCACGGAAGGGTGTGAAAGGTGTTCGAATGTAGTAAAAACACCTAAAATCCGCCCGTTTTCGTCCTTTGCTATCGAATCGACTCAAAGCCAGATCGTCACACTGGCCGCTCTTCTCTATGAAACTCTCACACGTTTCGTCTGTAAAGCTATGTCGCGTCCTGCTGTATGCGGATACACTAAAAGCACAATCGTAGATCACACAAGAAGTTTCTAAGTTGGTGTAATAGCCAGTAAGAAGCAGTACAATTCAAGTTTTAGTTTTCGATTATTGACATTTTTGCCACCTTTGGTCCATGGACATGAGCTCGAACCTTAAGATTTTGCATGAAGGGAGGTCTAGCAGACCGCGTTGCACGGTAGAATGTGAAAGTTGTTTGTAGGTAGTAAAAACCTGTAACATCCAAGCGTTTTCGTCATTTGCTATCGAATCGACTTAATGCCAGATCGTCACATTGGCCGCTCTTCTCTATGAAACAGTTACACGTTTCGTCTGTAATGCTATGTCGCGTGCTGCGGTATGCGGATACACAAAATCACCATAGTAGAACACAAAAGAAGCTTCTAAGTTGATGTAATTGCCAGTAAGAAGCAGTACAATTCAAGTTTTAGTTATCGATTATTGACATTTTTGCCACCTTTGGTCCATGGACATGAGCTCGAACCTTAAGATTTTGCATGAAGGGAGGTCTAGCAGACCGCGTTGCACGGTAGAATGAGAAAGTTGTTAGTAGGTAGTAAAAACCTGTAAAATCCGAGCGTTTTCGTCATTTGCTATCGAATCGACTTAATGCCAGATCGTCACATTGGCCGCTCTTCTCTATGAAACAGTTACACGTTTCGTCAGTAATGCTATGTCGCGTGCTGCGGTATGCGGAGACACTAAAAGCACAATAGTAGATCACACAAGAAGCTTCTAAGTTGGTGTAATAGCCAGTAAGAAGCAGTACAATTCAAGTTTTAGTTATCGATTATTGACATTTTTGCCATCTTTGGTGCCTTCGACATGAGCTAGAACCTTAGGATTTTGCATGAATGGGGTGTAGCTACCCGCATTGCACGGTAGAATGTGAAAGTTGTTCGTAGGTAATAAAAACCTGTAAAATCCGCCCGTTTTCGTCATTTGCTATCGAATCGACTTAATGCCAGATCGTCACATTGACCACTCTTCTCTATAAAACGGTTACACGTTTAGTCTGTAATGTTATGTCGCGTGCTGCGGTATGCGGAGACACTAAAATCACCATAGTAGAAGATAGAAGAAGCTTCTAAGTTGATGTATTAGCCAGTAAGAAGCACTACAATTCTAGTTTTAGTTATCGATTATTGTCTCTTTAGCCGGCTTTGGTGCCTTCGACATGAGCTAGTACCTTAAGATTTTGCCTGAAGAGAGGTCTATTACCACGTTGCGCGGGAGAATGTGAAAAGTGTACATATGTAGTAAAAACCTGCAAAATCCGCCTGCTTTCGTCATTTGCTATCGAATCGACTTCATGCCATATCGTCACATGGGCCGCTCTTCTCGATGAAAAGGTTGCACTTTTCGTCTGCAATGCTATGTGGAGTGGTGCGGTATGCGGAGACACTAAAAGCACCATAGTAGAACACTGAAGAAGCTCGTAAGTTGATGTGATAGCCAGTAAGCAGCAGTACAAATCGAGTTTTAGTCATCGATTATTGTCTCTTTAGCCGGCTTTGATGCCTTGGGAATGAGCTAGGACCTTAATAATTTGCCTGAAGAGAGGTCTATTATCCACGTTGCACGGGAGAATGTGAAAAGTGTTCATATGTAGTAAAAAACCGTAAAACCCGCCCGTTTTCGTCCTTTGCTATCGAATCGACTTAATGCCAGTTCGACACATTGGCCGATCTCCTCTATGAAACAGTTACACGTTTCGTCTGTAATGCTATGTCGCGTGCTGCGGTATGCGGAGACACTAAAATCACCATAGTAGAACACAGAAGAAGCTTCTAAGTTGATGTATTAGCCAGTAAGAAGCACTACAATTCTAGTTTTAGTTATCGATTATTGTCTCTTTAGCCGGCTTTGGTGCCTTCGACATGAGCTAGTACCTTAAGATTTTGCCTGAAGAGAGGTCTATTACCACGTTGCGCGGGAGAATGTGAAAAGTGTTCATATGTAGTAAAAACCTGTAAAATCTACCCGTTTTCGGCATTTGCTACCGAATCGACTTAATGACAGATCATCACATTGGCCGCTCTTCTCTATGAAACGGTTACACTTTTCGTCTGCAAAGCTATGTCTGCTGCTGCGGTATGCGGAGACACTAAAAGCACCATAGTAGAACACTGAAGAAGCTCCTAAGTTGATTTAATAGCCAGTAAGAAGCAGTACAATTCAAGTTTTAGTTATCGAATATTGACCTTGTAGCCGGCTTTGGTGCTTTGGACTTGAGCTAGGACCTTAAAATTTTGCATGAAGGGAGGTCTAGCAGCCCGCGTTGCACGGTAGAATGTGAAAAATATTCATATGTTGTAAAGTCCTGTAAAATCCGCCCGATTTTAAATTTGCTATCGAATCGACTTAATGCCAGACCGTCACATCGGCTGCTCTTCTCTATGAGACGGTTACACTTTTCGTCTGCAAACCTATGTCGTGTGCTCCGGTATGCGGAGACACTAAAAGCACCATAGTAAAACACTGAAGAAGCTTTTAAGTTGATGTAATAGCAAGTAAGAAGCAGTACAAATCAAGTTTTATTTATTGATTATTGACTTTTTAGCCGGCTTTGGTGCCTTGGACATGAGCTAAGACGTTACGATTTTGCATGAAGGGAGGTCTAGCAGCCGCGTTGCAAGGGAGAATGTGCAAAGTGTTCATATGTAGTAGAAACCAGAAAAATCCGCCCGTTTTCTTCATTTGCTATGGAATCGACTTAATGCCAGATCGTCACATTGGCCGCTATCATCTATGAAACGGTTACATTTTTCTTCTGCAAAGCTATGTCGGGTGCTGCGGAATGCGGAGATACGTAAAGCAACATAATAAAACACAGAAGAAGGTTTTAAGTTGATGTAATAGCCAGTAAGAAGAAGTACAATTCAAGTTATAGTTATCGATTATTGACTTTTTAGCCGGCTTTGGTGCCTTGGACTTGAGCTAGGACCTTAAGATTTTGCACGAAGGGAGGTCTAGCAGCCACGTTGCACGGTAGAATGAGTAAAATGTCCATATGTAGTAAAAACCTGTAACATCCGCACGTTTTCTTAATTTGCTATCGAATCCACTTAATGCCAGATCGTCACATCGGCCGCTCTTCTCTATGAAACGGTTACATATGTCGTCTGCAAAGCTATGTCGCGTGCTGCGGTATGCGGAGACACTAATAGCACCATAGTAGAACACTGAAGAAGCTTCTAAGTTCATGAAACAGACAGTATGAAGTAGTACAATTCAAGTTTTAGTTATTGATTATTGACTTTGTAGCCTTCTTTGGTGCCTAGGACATGAGCTTGGACCTTGAGGTTTTGCCTGAAGGGAGGCCTAGCAACCACGTTGCACGGGAGAATGTGAAAACTGTTCATATGTGGTAAACACCTGAAAAATCTGCCGGTTTTCGTCATTTGCTATTGAATCGACTTAATGCCAGATCGACACATTGGCCGCTCTTCTCTATGCAAAGCTATGTCGCGTGCTGTGGTATGCGGAGACACTAAAAGCACCATAGTAGAACACAGAGGAAGCTTCTAAGTTGATGTAATAGCCAGTAAGAAGCAGTATAATTCAAGTTTTAGTGAATTATTATTGACTTATTAGCCGTCTTTGGTGCCTTAGACATGGGCTAGACCTTACGATTTTGCATGAAGAGAGGTCTAGCAGCCACGTTGCATGGGAGAATGTTGAAAGTGCTCATATGTAGTAAAAACCTGAGAAATCCGCCCGTTTTTGTCTTTTGCTATCGAATCGACTTAATGACAGTCCGTCACATTGGCCGCTCTTCTCTATGAAACGGTTACAATTATCGTCTGGAAAGCTATGTTGCGTGCTGCGGTATCCCTAGACACTGAAAGCACCATAGTAGAACACAGAAGAAACTTCTAAGTTGATGTAATACACAGCAAGAAGCAGTACAATTCAAGTTTTAGTTATCGATTATTGACTTTTAATCCGTTTTTTGTGCCTTGGACATGAGCTAAGACCTTACGATTTTGCATGAAAGGGGGTCTACCAGCCACGTTGCACGGGATAGATCGAAAAGTGTTAATATGTAGTAAAAACCTGAGGATTCCGCCTGTTTTGGTCATTTGATATCGAAACGACTTAATGCCAGATCGTCTGTTTGGCCACTTTTCTCTATGAAACGGTTACATTTATCGTCTGTAAAGCTATGTTGCGTGGTGCGCTATGCCGAGACACTAAAAACACCATAGTAGAACACAGACGAAGCTTCTGAGTTGATGTAATAGCCAGTAAGAAGCAGTACAATTCAAGTTTTAGTTACCCATTACTGATTTTGAAGCCGGCTTTGCTGCCTTGGACATGAGCTAAGACCTTACGATTCTGCATGAAGGGAGGCCTACCAGCCACATTGCACGGAAGAATGTGAAAAGTGTTCATATGTAGTAAAAACCTGAGAAATCCGCCCGTTGTTGTCATTTGCTATCGAATCGACTAAATGCCATATCGTCAGTTTTGCCGATCTTGTCTATGAAACGGTTACACTTATCGTCTGCATAGCTATGTTGCGCGCTGCGGTATCCGGAGACACTGAAAGCACCATAGTAGAACACAGAAGAAGCTTCTATGTTGATGTATGGACAGTAAGAAACAGTAAAATTCAAATTTAAGTTGTCGATTATTGACTTTTTAGACGGCTTTGGTGCCTTGGACTTGAGCTAAGACCTTATGATTTTGCATTAAAGGAGGTCTAGCAGCCACGTTGCACGGGAGAATGTGAAAAGTGTTCATATGTAGTAAAAACCTGCGAAATCCGCCAGTTTTTGTCATTTGCTATCGAATCGACTTAATGCCAGATCGTCACTTTGGAAGCTCTTATCTATGAAACGGTTACACTTTTCGTTCTCAAAGCTATGTTGCCTGCTGCGGTATCCGGAGAGACTGAAAGCACCATAGTACAATACAGACGAAGCTTCTAAGCTGATGTAATAGCCAGTAAGAAGCAGTACAATTCAAGTTTTAGTTAACGATTATTGACTTTTAAGCCGACTTTGGAACTTTGGACATGAGCTAAGAACTTACGATTTTGCATGAAGGGAGGTCTAGCAGCCACGTTGCACGGGAGAATGTGAAAAGTAAAAACCTGAGAAATCCGACCGTTTTCCACATTTGCTATCGAATCGACTTAATGCCAGAACGTCACTTTGGCCGATCTTCTCTATGAAACGGTTACACTTATCGTCTGCAAAGCTATGTTGCGTGCTGCGGTATCGAGTGACGCTGCAAGCACCATAGTAGAACACAGACGAAGTTTCCAAGTTGATGTAATAGCCAGTAAGAAGCAGCACAATTCCAGTTTTAGTTTTCGATTATTGACTTTTTAGCCGGCTTTGGTGCCTTGGATATGAGCTAAGACCTTACGATTTTGCATGAAGGGAGGTCTACCAGCCACGTTGCACGGGAGAGTGTGTAAAGTGTTCATACGTAGTAAAAACCTGAGAGAACCACCCGTTTTTGTCATTTGCTATGGAATCGACTTAATGCCAGATCGTCACTTTGGACGCTCTTCTCTATGAAACATTTACACTTATCGTCTGGAAAGCTATTTTGCGTGCTGCGGTATCCGGAGACACTGAAAGCACCATAGTAGAACACACAAGAAGCTTCTAAGTTGATGTAATAGATCGTATGAAGCAGTACAATTCAAGTTTTATTTCTCGATTATTGACTTCTAAGACGGCTTTGCATCCTTGGACATGAACCAAGACCTTACGATTTTGCATTAAGGTAGGTCAACCAGCCACGTTGCAGGGGAGAGTGTGAAATGTGTTCATATGTGGTTAAAACCTGAGAAAACCGCCCGTTTTTGTCATTTGCAATGGAATCGACTGAATGTCAGATCGTCACTTTGGCCTCTCTTCTCTATGAAACGGTTACACTTATCGACTGGAAAGCTATGTTGCGTGCTGCAGTATGCGGAACCACTAAAATCACAATAGTAGAACACAGAAGAAGCTTCTAAGTTGATGTAATAGCCAGTAAGAAGCAGTACAATTCAAGTTTTAGCTATAGATTCTTGACTATTAAGCAGGGTTTGATGCCTTGGAAATGATCTAAGACCTAATGATTTGGATGAATTGAGGTCCACCACCCACGTTGCACGGGAGTATGTGAAAAGTGTTCATATGTATTAAAAACCTCAGATATCCGCCCGTTTTTGTCATTTACTATCGAATCGACTTAATGCCAGATCGTCACATTGGCTGCTCTTCTCTATGAAACGGTTAGACTTATCGTCGGCAAAGCTATGTTGCGTGCTGCGGTATCCGGAGACACTGAAAGCACCATAGTAGAACACAGAAGAAGCTTCTATGTTGATGTAATAACCAGTAAGAAGCAGTAGAATTCAAGTTTTACTTATCGTTTATTGACTTCTTAGGCGGCTTTGGTGCCTTGGACATGAGCTAAGACGTTACGATTTTGCATGAAGGGAGGTCTACCATCCACGTTGCACGGGAGAGTGTGAAAAGTGTTCATATGTAGTAAAAACCTGAAAAAACCGAACGTTTTTGTCATTTGCTATGTAATCGACTTAATGCCAAATCGTCACTTTGGCAGCTCTTCTCTATGAAACGGTTACACTTATTGTCTGCAAAGCTATGTTGCGTGCTGCGGTATCGGGAGACACTGAAAGCACCATAGTAGAACACAGATGAAACTTCTAAGTTGGTGGAATAGCCAGTAAGAAGAAGTACAATTCAAGTTTTACTTATCGATTACTGACTTTTTAGACGGCTTTGGTGTCTTGGACATGATCTAAGATCTTACGATTTTGCATGAAGGGACGACTACCAGCCACGTTGCATGGGAGAATGTGAAAAGTGTTACAATGCAGTAAAAACCTGAGAAATCTGCCCGTTTAGCTCATTTGCCATCAAATCGACTTAATGCCAGATCGTCACTTTGGCCGCTCTTCTGTATGAAACGGTTACACTTATCGACTGGAAAGCTATGTTGCGTGCTGCAGTATGCGGAACCACTAAAATCACAATAGTAGAACACAGAAGAAGCTTCTAAGTTGATGTAATAGCCAGTAAGAAGCAGTATAATTCAAGTTTTAGTTATCGATTATCGAGTTTCAAGCCAGCTTTTGTGTCTTGGACATGAGCTAAGACGTTACGATTTTGCAGGAAGGGCGGTCTAACAGCCACATTGCATGGGAGAGTGTGAAACGTGTTCATATGTAGTAAAAACCTGAGAAATCCGCCCGATTTTGTAATTTGCTATCGAATCCACTTAATGCCAAATCGTCACTTTGGCGGCTCTACTCTATGGAACGGTTACAGTTATCGACTGCAAAGCTATTTTGCGTGCTGCGGTATCCGGAGACACTGAAAGCACCATAGTGGAACATTGATGAAGCTTCTATATTGATGTAATAGACAGTAAGAAGCAGTACAATTCAAGTATTAGTTATCGATTATTGACTTTTAAGCCGGCTTTGGTGCCTTGGACATGAGCTAAGACCCTACCATTTTGCATGAAGGGAAGTATAGCAGCCACGTTGCAAGGGAGAGTGTGTAAAGTGTTCATACGTAGTAAAAACATGAGAGAAACGCCGGCTTTTGTCATTTGCTATGGAATCGACTTCATGCCAGATCGTCACTTTGGCTTCTCTTCTCTATGAAACGTTTACACTTATCGTCTGGAAAGCTATATTGCGTGCTGCGGTATCCGGAGACACTGAAAGTACCATAGTAGAACACAAGCTTCTAAGTTGATGTAGTGGATAGTAAGAAGCAGTATAATTAAAGTTTTAGTTCTCGATTAGTGACGGCTTGGTGCCTTGGACATGAGCTAAGACCTTACGATTTTGCATGAAGGGAGATCTAGCACCCACGTTGCACGTGAGTGTGAAAAGTGTTCATATGTAGTAAAAACGTAAGAAATCCGCCCGTTTTTGTCATTTGCTACCGAATCGACTTAATGCCACATCGTCACTTTGTTGCTCTTCTCTATGAAACGGTTACACTTATCGTCGGCAAAGCTATTTTGCGTGCTGCGGTAACCGGAGACACTGAGAACACTATAGTAGAACACAGAAGAAGCTTCTAAGTTGATGTAATAGCCAGTAAGAAGCAGTACAATTCAAATTTTGGTTAAAGATTATTGACTTTTTGGCCGGCTTTGGTGCCTTGGACATGAGCTAAGACCTTACGATTTTGCATGAAGGCAGGTCTACCAGTCACGTTGCACGGGAGAGTGTGAAAAGTGTTCATTTGTAGTAAAAACCTGAGAATTCCGCGCTTTTTTGCCATTGGCTATCGAATCGACTTAGTGCCAGATCGTCACAATGGCAGCTTTTCTCCCTGCAACGGATACATTTATCGTCTGCAAAGCTATGTCGTGTGCTGCGGCAATGCGGATACACTAAAAGCACAATATTAAAACACAGAAGAAGCTTCTAAGTTGATGTAATCGGCCAGTAAGAAGCAGTACAAATCATGTTTTAGCTATCAATGATTGATTTATTAGCTGGCTTTGGTGCGTTGGATACGACCGAGGCCTTTAAGATTTGGCATCGAACGAAGTCTGTCAGCCACGTTGCACAGTAGAATGTGAAAACTGTTCATATGTAGTAAAAACCTGAGAAATCCGCTCGTTTTCGTCATTTTCTATCGAATCGACCTAATGCCAGATCGTCACATTGGGAGCTCTTCTCTCTGAAACGGTTACTTTTATCGTTTGCAGAGCTATGTCACATACTGCTGTTTGCGAAGACACTAAGAGCACCACAGTAAAAGACAGAAGATGCTTCTAAGTAGATGTAATCGGACAGCAAGTGCCACTACAACTAAAGTTTTAGTTATCGATTATTTACTCATTACACGGCTTTGGTACTTTGGACATGAGCTAGGACCTTAAGATTTTGCATGAAACGAGGTCTGTCGACCACGTTGCACGGGAGAATGTGAAAGGTGTTCATATGTAGTAAAAACTCGAGAAATCCGCCCGTTTTAGTCATTTGCTATCGAGTCGAATTAATGCCAGATCGTCACAATGGCCGCTTTTCTCCCTACAACGGATACATTTATCGTCTGCAAAGCTATGTCGTGTGCTTCGGTAATGCGGATACACTAAAAGCACCATATTAAAACACAGAAGAAGCTTCTAAGTTGATGTAATCGGACAGTAAGGAGCAGTACAAATCAAGCTTTAGCTATCAATTATTGATTTATTAGCTGGCTTTGGTGCGTTGGATATGACCGAGGCCCTTAAGATTTGGCATCGAACGAGGTCTGGCAGCCACATTACACGAGAGAATCTGAAAGGTGTTCATATGTAGTAAAATTCTAAGAAAACCTTTCGTTTTCGTCATTTGCTTTTGAATCGACGTAATGCCAGATCGTCACATTCGCCGCTTTTTTCTCTGAAACTGTTACATTTATCGTCTGCAAGCTTATGTCGTGTGTTGCGGTATGCGGAGACACTAAAAGCAACAAAGTATAAAACAGATGAAGCTTCTAATTTGATGTAATCGGCCAGAAAGAACCAGTACAATTCAAGTTTTGGTTATCGATTATTGACATATTAGCCGGCTTTGGTGCCTTGGACATGATCGTGGACCTTAAGCTTTTGCATCAATCGAGGTCTGGCCGCCACGTTGCACGGAGAAATGTGAAATGTGTTAATATGTAGTAAAAACCTGAGAAAACCTTTCGCATTTATTTAAGTTCCGTCAGTACAAAAAGAAACTGGCTACAATAATCATAATCTTGCTCTACAAATCAAGTAGCTACTATTATTAACAGTATTTATCAACAGCAAATATAACAAAAGACAAAACAGAAAGATAATCAAACGTCTAATGACACAGTAACGAAACTGAAAACAGTTCGCGAAAATTTCGTTTGAAATTATTTCACCAGATGACAATAAGAACACCGGACGAAGACTCTTAAAGTTCCAAAATAAGCCACTATACACAAACAAGTAATTAGTACTTAGCTTTGGATGCGCCGCTACAGCTGTACCTGGTCAGCGCGGAATGTAAACACAGGTAAGAAGTTAAGGTGCTCGATACGAAACACTCACAAAGATCGGGTCACAACTCAAGAAAGGCGGAGGTGACTGAAGAAACCATTAATAAGTAACTTATATAGTAAATATTATCACAAAAACCGTTAAAATATGTATCTGAAACCTAAAAATGTATGAAAACTTAGAGAGCGATTTCACACGCACTCACGCGCTTAATCGTAATGCCAGATCGTCGCAGTGGCAGCTTTGCTCACGGAAATGTTTACATATACATCTGGATACTTACGTCATGTGCTGAGGTATGCGGTGGGACCACAACCAACAAAATATGAGCTTCTAAGTCGATGCAATAGGTAGGTAAGAAGTAGTTCTACTCAAGTTTTAGGTATCGAAAATTAAACTGTAGGCCGGTTTTGGTGCCTTGCATTTGACCGAGGACCTTATGATTTCGCATGAACCGAGGTCTGGCACCCACATTACACGAGAAAATGCGAAAAGTGATAATATGTAGTAAAAAACTGAGAAAACCTCACGATTTCGTCTTTTTCTTTCGTAATGACGTAATGACATCTCGTCACATTGATCTCTTTTTTTCCGGAAAGGTTTACATTTATCATCTGAAAACTTCTCTCGCCTGCTGATGTATGTGATGACTCCACAAGAAACAAAATAGAAACTTCTAAGTTGATGTAATAGGCAAGTAAGACATATTATAAGTCTAGTTTTAGTAATAGAAAATTCAGTTATTTGTCGGTTTTGGTGTTTCGCAGTTGATAGAGTACCTTGGAACATATCTGTCTATCTACCACCCCCCCTCGTAAGATGACAGCCTACGTACACCACCCCCCATCGTAAGATGTCTGTCTACCTACTTCCCCCTGAGATGTCTCTTTACTTATCCCCTCAACCGGAAAACGTGTTCTCAAACCCGCCATCAGAAGATGACTTTCTTCGTACACACCCTTGGAAGATACCTGTCTACCTACCTCCCCCCCCCCCCCCAGAAGATGTCTGCCCATCTACCTAGGTACCGCCATTTAGAAGGTGTCTGCCTACCTACCCCCACTTCGAAAGATGTTTAACTGCCTACCCCACCTCTGAAGATCTCTGTCAAACCCTCCCCCATCCCTGGAGGATGTCTGTGTACATACCCCCCTTTTGGAAGTCATTTGACAACCGAAAAAACCGCTTTGGAAGATGTATGACTTCCTATCACTACCCTCGTAAGGTGTATGTCTACCTAGGACCCCTCTGGAAGATGTCTGTCTAACTAACGAACCTCGGTATATGCCAGTCTCACCCCCTAGAATATGTCTGTCTACGTACCCCACATGGAAGATGTCTGTCTACCTGCCCCCCCCATAAGATGTTTGTCTATCTACCCCTCCTTGGAACATGTCTGTCTAACAACCACCCCCCCCCCAGTTGTCTGTCTACCTACCCCCTTGAAGATGTCTGTCAACCTACCCCCCGCAAAATGTCTGTGTACCCATCTTACCCTGAGAAAATGATAGTCTACCTACCCCTGTATGTAAGATGTCTCACTACCTACCCCCCTCCCCCCCCCATTCGGGAAATGTCTGTCTATCTACCCAATCCACTCTTGAAAGATGCTTATCTAACCACCTTCGAAGATGCCTTTCTACCCCAGCTCAGAAATTGTCTATCTACTCCCTCGTCAGAAGATGTCGGCCAACATACCCGTCCCCTCAGAAAATGTATATCTATCACCCTTGGTAGATGTATGTCTGTCTACCCCCTCAAAGAATATATGTCTATCTGCCCAACTCAGAAAATGTCTGTCAACATGCCCCCTTCGGAAAATGTCTAACATCACCAAGCTCAGTAGATGTGTGTCTATCTGTCCCGCCCCCTCGGAAAATGTCTATTTCCAGCCCCCCTCGGAAGAAGTATGTTTACCAACCCTCCATCAGGAGAAGTCTGTCAAACTACGCCCCAGGAAGGTCTCTCTCTACCTACCCCCCTCCCCCCCATCGAATATATCTGTCCACTGAACCCATCCTTGGAAGATGATTGGCTACCTCCCCCATGGAAGATGTCAGGCAACCTGCCCCCTCACTTAGGAAGATGCCTACTTCCCCCTTGGAAGTTGTCTATTTTCCACCACTCGGAAGATGTCTAACTACCCCATCCCAATATATATGTCTATCAAATCCACACAAATGATGTCTGTTTACCTACTCCCATAAGATGTCTATCATCCCCTTCAGAAGGTATCTTCCTATATACCCCCTCCCCTTGGAAGATGCCTGTCTACATACCCAAACTAAGATGATGTCTATCAACCTTCCACCGCACATATGATGTCTGTCTACCTACCACCCTTGGAATATCTATGTCTTTCTACCCCCCGGAAGATGTCTGTCAGCCTGCCCAACTTGGAAAATATCTGTCCATGTGCCCTCCTTCGGAAGATTTCTATTATCCCCAGCCTCAGAAGAATTGTGTCTATCTGTCCTGCACCAACAGTAGATGTCTGTGTACCTACCCCTCTTCAGAAGAAGTCTGTTTACCAACCCCCCATCAGGAGATGTCTCTCAAACTACCACCAAGGAAGTCTCTGTCTACCTACCCCCCTTTGGAAGATATCTGTCTACCTATAACACAACTCAGAAAATGTCTGTCTACCTACCCCTCAGAAGATGTCTGTTTATCCACACCTCCACAGATAATGTCTATCTACCTACCCCCCCCCCCTATCCTCTGAGGATGTCTGTCTACCTACCCCCCCCCCCCCCTCTTGGAAGATGTTGGTCTACTTACCCCTCTAGAAGATGTCTGTCTAAGTACGCCCCTCGGAAGTTGGCTGTCTACCAACCCACCAATGGGAGATGTCTGTCTACCTACCCCCCTCGGAAGGTGCCTTACTGCCTACTCCCTCAGAAGATTGTCTACCTACATACACTCAGAAAATGTATGTATACCCACGCCCCCCCCCCCCCCCGGAAGAAGTCTGTCTAAATTATCCCCACCCCTTGGTAATTTCTGTCTACATATCACTCCCTTGCAAGATGTCTGTCTACCTACTCCCTCTCGAAAGATATCTGTTTACCTACATCTTCTGTGGGGAGGTAGGAAGACACACATCTTCTGCGAGGGGTAAGTAGACGGACATATTCCGAAGCAGGGTATGTGGTCAGACATCTTCTGAGGGGGTGGTAGGTAGACAGACATCTTCCAAGGGGGGAGGGAGTAGACATCTTCTGTGGTGATAATGGTAGACAAACAATTCCGAGGAGGGGTAGATAGACAGACATCTTCTGAGTGGTTGTTTCTTAGACAGACGTCTTCCAGGAGGGAGCTTGGTAGACAGACATTTTCCAAGGGGGAGACATTTTTCGATTCGGGCCGGATAGGTAAACAGATATCCTTCGAGAGAGAGGGTTGACATTTTTCTGGGGGGGGGGGAGGTAGATATTTTCGAGAGGTAGATTGACATCTTCTGGGAGGGGGGGAGATAGTATTCTTCCATGGGGGGAGGTGAGTAGTCAGGCATCTTCAAAGGGGGAGGGGGGTAGACAGACATCTTCCAAGAATGGTCGGTAAGTAGACAGACATGTTCTGTGGGGAGTGATGGTATGTACACTTACATCTTCCAATGGGTTCTGGTAGATAAACAGGCATCTTCCGTGAAGGGGTGATAGAGCTCCTCGAAGATGGGGTGTAGATATCTTCGGCAAGGAGGGTAGGTATACATCTTCCGAGAGAGGGTTAGATAGATTTCTTCCATAGGGGGGATAGATAGCCTTTTCCCGAGTTTGTGAGGAAGACAGACATACAGACATGTTCCTAGAATTTGGAGGTAGACAGACATCTTCAGAATAGGCGGTAGACACATTCCAAATGAAGGAAGGCTGTAGAAATCTTTTGAGTGTAGGATAAACGTCCTCTGAGGGGAGGGGCTAGATGGAAATCTTACAGGGGTGGGGTAGGTAGACAGACATATTCCAAGAGGAGGGGGTTGGTAGACAGGCATCTTTCATGAGGTGGGTTATATACATCCTCCTGGGGGATATACATCTTCTGAGGTGGGGATAGGTATCTTCCAGAGGGTGTAGATGTCATCTGAGGGTGGGGTAGATAGACATCTTCCAAGCTGTTGGTTGATTTTCACCATCCGAGTGGAGGGATACATAGATATTTTCCGCCTGGGCTGGGTAGATAGACATCTTCAGAAGGGGGTAGACATCTTCCATGGGGGGTAGGGAGACAGCTTCTAAGGGGGGTAGATAGACATTTTCCAAGATTAGTGGTAGATACACATCTTCTGAGGGGTGTAGATAGACCTCTTCCGAGGAGGGAGATTGGCATCTTTGGAGGGAATGGATAGATAATCTTATGAGGTGGGTGTGGGTAGGCATCAACCTAAGGGGCGAGATTGGCATCTTCCGATGTGGAAGGGGTTAGGTAGGCATTTTTAGAGGGAGGGATATCTTCCTAGGGGTTTAGATAGGCATCTTCCAAGGGGATGTAGGAAGACATCTCAGAGGGGGGGTAGACAAAATCCTCCGAGAGGTGGTAGGTAGACAGATATCTTTGGATGGGAGAGTAGGTAAGCAGACATCTTTTGAGTGGGGTTGGTAAACTGACATATTCCAAAGGGGCAAGGTAGACAGACAGTTTCTGAGGGTGGGGCATAAGTAGACTGACACTTTCCGAGATGTGGTAAGTAGAATTACATCTTCTGAGGTGATGGGGTAGGTAGACAGACATTTTCCGAAAGGGTGTAGGTATAAAAAAAATGGTTCAAATGGCTCTGAGCACTATGGGACTCAACTGCTGTGGTCATCAGTCCCCTAGAACTTAGAACTACTTAAACCTAACTAAACTAAGGACATCACACACATCTATGCCCGAGGCAGGATTCGAACCTGCGACCATAGCAGTCGCACGGTTTCGGACTGTGCGCCTAGAACCGCGAGACCACCACGGCCGTCTGTAGGTATACAGACATATGCCTAGGTGGGAAGGTAGACAGACATGTCCCGATTGGGGGTAGGTAGACAGCCATCTTCCAGGTTGGTAGGTACACAGACATCATCCGAAGGGGTTAGAAGGACAGACACTTTCCATGTGGGCATTGGTAGACATACATCATCTGAGGGGGAAGAGACATCTTTCGAGGGGAGGGTACATAGACAGATATCTTCAGAGAGGAGGTAGTCATCCTCCGAGAGGGAGGTAGTTGTCCATCATCCACTGGTCTTAGGTAGGCAGACATCTTCTGAGGGAGGGTATGTAGACAGACATCTTCTGAAGGCGATAACGTCGACAGTCATCTTATGATGGGGGTGGGTAGGTAGACAGACATCTTCTGAGTGGTGGTAGGTATGGAGACATCTTCTGAGGCTGGGTTTGGTAGACAGACATCTTCCATGGGGGGATGGGGGTGTTGGAAGACAGATATCTTCCAAGGGGTGGGAAACAGCTTCTAAAGGATGTAGTTTGGTAGACAGACATCCTCCGAGAGGGGTGTAGACATTCTCAGATGGGGAGTGTATAACTTCTGAGAGGAGTGGTAGACTGACATCTTCCGAGAGGGGAGAGATACTTTTCTTCCATGGTGGCAATAGATAGATATCTTTCGAGAGGAGGTACATAGATAGACATCTTCAAATGTGTGGTGAATGTAGAGAGACAACTTTTGAGAAGGGGGGTAGGTATACAGACACCCTCAGAGGGGGTGGGTAGGGAGACAGACATCTTCCGAGATAGGGATAAGATAGACACAAATCATTCGACGTTGGGTAGGTAAATATACAGATTCTGAGGGGTTTAGGTACACATTCATATTATGAGGGGTTGTGGGTGTAAGTAGACAGAAACCATCTGAGGAGGGGTATTTAGGCAGATAACGTCTGAGAGAGGGTTAGGTAGACTGACATCTTCTGAGGGGTTGTAGGAGGACAGACATCTTCCAAGTGGAGGGTTGGTAGACAGACATCTTCAGAGGTGGGGTGGGGTAGGTAGACAGACATCTTCCAATAGGGGGTTGGTTGGCAGACATCTTCTGTGAGGGGATGGTAGTAGACAGCCTTCTTCTGATGGGTGGGTGGGTAGACAGACATCTTCCATGATGGGGCATAGGTAGAGAGACATTGTCCGAGGTAGGGTGACTATAGACATTTTTCGAGAGGGGGGGTAGGTAGACAGACTTCTTCTGGGGGGTTGTAGGTAAACTGACCTCTTCAGAGGGTTGGTGTAGAATGACATTTGCCAAGAGAGGATAGGTAGAGAGACATATTCCGATGGTGGTAAGTAGACAACATCTTCTGATGGGTGTAGGTAGACAGACATCTTCCAAGCGGGAGCTACAGGTAGACAGACATCTTCAGAGGGCGATTGTAGGTTGATGGACATCTTTTGTGCTGGTAATAATAGATAAACATATTCCAAGGGGTGGTAGTTTAACAGACATCTTTCCAGGGGGGCTGAGTAGATAGACAGACATCATCCAACATGGGTAGACAGACATTTTCCAGGGGGAGTAGACATCCTCCAAGGGGGTAGACATCTTCGAATGGTGATGAGGGCTGGAAGACACCTTCTGAAGTTTGGGGGTCTCTAGACATCTTCCATGATAGGGGTAAACAACTTCTGAGCGGGGGGCTGGATGGGGGTTGGGATAGGTAGACAGACATATTCCGAGAGGGCAGGTAGGTAGATAGACATCTGCGTAGCGAGTGGGGGGGGGGGGGTGGAGGGTTGAGAGACATCTTCCAGAGTGATAGACATCTTACGAGGTGGGGAGAAAGTTTTTCTGGGGGATGTAGATAGACATCTTCAGAGGGTGAGGTAGGTGGACAAACATCTTCCTTAGGGGGTTGAGGTAGGCAGACATCTGCCGAGGGGGTTAAGTAGATAGACGTATTTCACGGGGCAGGTAGACAGACATCGCCTGTGGGGGGGTTATGTAGACTGATATTTTCTAAGGAGGCAAGTAGGTAGAATGACATATTAGGTGGTGGGGCGATGAGAGACAGACAGTTTTCAATGAGGAGAGGTAGAATGACATCTTCCGATGTGGGAGGTGTAGGTAGATATCTTCCGAGGGGTGGGGTAGGTAGACATACATATTCCGAGGGGAGTGGTAGGTAGTCATACATATTCTGAGGGGGGGGGGGTTAGGTAGACAGACATCTTCCAAGGGTGTGGGTAGGTACACAGACATCATCTGAGGGGGTGGGGAGGTAGGTGCAGGTTGACATAGATCTTCCGAGGAGGGGTAGGTAGACAGATATCTTCCGAGGGGGGGGGGGTAGCTAGGCAGATATCTTCTGAGGGGGATAGATAGGCATATTTCGAGTGTGGGGTAGATAGGCACCATCCCAGGGGGGGGGGGGGGGGCAGATGGTCATGGGTGTGACGTCAAGTGAGCTGCACTGCTGTTGAAATAGGTTGTTAATGTTTTATAACTTTTAGGCTTCATTTACGTATTTTATAGTTTGTTTGTGTTATTATTTTAGCCGTAAAAGCAACTTATTAGTGGATATTCATTTACCTCCGTCTTTCTTCCTGTTGCATTGACTCGAGTGGTCTATTATTTGTGAGTGTGCTTTCGTGGTTCGTCTAAGCCTCGCGCCTCATCAGTGTGTTTACATTTTGCGGCGTGCACTGCATCTGTAGCGGTTATAAGCTAAGTACTGACGAACTTGTTTGTGCTCTGTAATACAGTTATTAAATTGAATGGATTACAGTGGTGTTGCTTGCCGTTTGTGGTGAAATAATGACTTAATAAACTTTTGTAATCGTTCGCTCGCTGTGTTTTATAGAGTTTTCAGTAAATTTCGTGCTTTAGTTTTGAACTGGCGTTTAGTTTTAATTTTTTGGTTTTAGCCATTAATTTTGTGAAGTTTTTCTGGTATTGGTATCGGCTGTGTTGTAGTAGTATTAATACAAGTAGCTGCTTTCTTAGTAGTTAGAGAATTTCGAGACCATAGTTGTTAGTTCTTAAACAGTGCTGCTTTTGTAACTGAACTTTGGTAACGTAGACGTATAGTTTTTTTTAGTAACTGTAAAATTTTATCATGAGTGAGAAGTGTGGGTTCTGTCGTAGGTTTGTGAGTAGTGGATTACACTGTGGGATTTGTTCAAAGTGTTTTCATTGCGGGAAATGCATTGGGGAAGCCAGTGGTAATTTTAGGGTGATCCTGTCCTGGGAATGTAGAATCTGTAGTAGAAACAAGTTAATAGAAGAGCAGGAGTGTAAGATCTGTGCCCTTCAGGTGCAGTTACAATGCGCAAAGAAGGAACTAGATAAGTTGAGGAGGGTGAAGGGTGCTAGGGAATGGGAACTGGCAGTTGGCAGGAAGATAGCTAGGAAAAGGAGGTAGTCAGACAGTTTTACTTTGCATACATGCAATAGATACGACAAACTGTCAGAGTAGAGCGGAGAGGAGCCTCGTGAAGCTGTATATGTAGGTAACTTGCAGCAGTCCTCAGCAATTAGGAGGCCTAGGTTCTGCTGCTAGGTAGTTCCCACGGTAGAGGTGTGGGCCAGCATTTGCAGGAAGTTTTGTGGAGTCAGTACCAGGTCACAAGCATTGTGAAGCCTAGTGCAGGGTTGGCTCAGGTGGCTGAAAGCGTAGGGGAGTTATGTAAGAATTTTACAAAGGAGGATAAGGTAGTGATAGTGGATGGAGCTGGGAGCAGTCGCAATAGGGACAGGGGGTATGATGTCAGTGGTGACTTGGTTAAGATAGCTACTCAAACTGGTGGCACTAATGTGCTTTTCGTGAAACTGTTTCAGCATCATGATCGGCCACACCTTAATGCGGCTGTTAGGCGCGTTAATGTGGGGCTGGAGGGTGCACTGATGACAGAGGGCATGGATCACATCTCAGTGGTACCAGTTGGGTCTATCAGTAAATTGGGTTTCACTAGGATGGCCTGCACCTCAATAGGTATGCGAAGGGGAGGCTACCTAAGCTTATAGGTGACAGTGTAGTGGGTGGTGGTGGCGGTAGTGGTGTCACTCATGGAAAAGTTCCTGTAGTAGTTGCTGTTAGAGCTGCACCTTTTTAATACTGAAGTCAGCTGATAGGTATACCTGCTTAAAGGAAGTGCCTTTAAGGGCTCTCCTCCAGAGGATGTAATGTTTCCAAGTAAAGAAGGAATTAGCATATTTCATCAAAATATAAGATTTATTAGAGATAAAGTTAGTGAACTGCTAATAGATGTTAATGCTGAAATTATTGGTACATCAGAGCACCACTTCAATAAATTGATAATTTATAGGCTTGCTTTACCAGGCTACAGATTAGCTGGCTGTTTCTCAAGGAGTTCCTTGCGGGGTGGGGAAGTGTCTCTGTACACAAAAAAACAGTATGTTATTTGAGTCCATAGACTTGTTGCGACACTGCACTGAACAGATATTTGAAAGTTGTGCAGCATTTGTTGAATTTAGTGAAATTAAACTTCTAATTGCTGTTGTTTATAGGGCCTCTAACTCCAACTTCAGAGCATTTTTGCTTAAGCTAGAGAGGGTTCTTGATTCACTTGTGTAGGAAGTACCAGAAAGTAGTTATATGTGGGGACTTCAATATTAATTTTGTATATGATTGTGCAAGAAAAAGGGGGGTTGGGTTGTTTGGGGAAGGAGACCAGACATCGAGGTCATTGGTCTCGTCGGGTTAGGGAAGGATGGGGAAGGAAGTCGGCCATGCCCTTTGAGAGGAACTAACCCGGCATTTGCCTGAAGTGATTTAGGGAAATCACAGAAAACCTAAATCAGGATGGCTGAATGCGGGACTGAACCGTCGTCCTCCCGGATGTGAGTCCAGTGTCTTAACCACTGCGCCACCTCGCTCGGTCCCAAGAAAAATGATGTTAGAAGATCTCCTAAATTCATATGATCTGATGCAAACTGTGTTTTTTTCCAACTAGGGTGCAGGGGAACAGTAGCACAGTCATAGACCATATTTTTATTCGTTCTTCATTACTAGATGGGCATTCTGTTAGTAAAAGAGTGAATGGCCTTTCAGACCATAATGCACAAATTTTAACACTAAAAGGTTTTTTTACTCCAACCAATGTCATATTTAGTTACATAGAACATAGGAAAGTCAATCCAACAGCAATAGAGAGTTTTTTAAAACTTGTCAAGGAACAAGAGTGGCAAGATGTTTATAGTGCCAATAATACAGAGGATAAATGCAATGCTTTCCATAACACATTTCTCATGCTCTTTGAGAGTTGTTTTCCATTAGAACATTCTAAATGGGGTACTAGCAGTCATGGACAGCCCGGTTGGCTGACTAGTGGGATAAGGATATCATGTAGAACATAGTGGGAATTACATCAAAATGTTAGAAGTAGTCACAATCGAGCTACCATAGCCCCTTACAAACAGGATTATAAGGTGCCTAAAAATGTTATTAGCAAGGCAAAAAGTATGTGATATGCAAATAGAATAGCTTATTCACAGGATAAAATTAAAGACATTTGGTTAGTTGTGAAGGGAGTGACTGGTCATCAGCACAAGGTCGATGATATAAAGTTAGTTCTAAGTAATAATATTTTCGTTAGTGATAAATCAGATATATGTACGGTATTTAACAATCACTTTCTGAGCATTGCTGGCGAGCTAAATAAAAATTTAGTTTCAACAGGAAATCATACAAATTTCTTAGCAAATACCTTTCTGAGATTGATGTCTGAAATACTCCTCTGTGATACAGACAAGGGGGAGATTGAGTCAATAATTAAATCACTGAATACTAAGGACTCTCATGGTTATGATGGAGTGTCTTGCATAATATTAAAGTACTGTGCTGCACATGTTAGTCCTGTATTCAGCCAAATTTGTAATTTTTCTTTAGGAACGGTCAGTTTCCTGAGCGATTAAAGTAATCAGCTGTAAAGCCGCTTTATGAAAAGAAAGGGATAATGTAGAAAATTTTAGACCTATTTCTATGCCATCAGTGTTTGCAAAAGTTACCGAAAAGGCTGTGCATGTAAGGTTAGTTGATCATTTTATATCACACGATTTGTATCAAATGCACAGTTCGGTTTTAGAAGTCGTTTGGCAACTGAAAATGGTATATTCTCTTTTCTCTGTGAAGTACTGGATGGGCTAAACAAAAAGGTAGTCAGAACCTTACGAGGGGAGGTAGGCAGACAGACATCTTCAAAGTATAGGGTAGGTAGACAGACATCTTCCCAGGGGGGGGGGGGAGGGGTAGGTAGACAGACCTGTTCCGAGGGGTGGGTAGGGAGACATACATCTTCATAGAGAGTGAGTATGTAGACAGATATCTTCCAAGTGGGGTAGGTAGACAGACATCTTCCAAGGGTGCGGGTAGGTAGACAGACATCTTCAGATGGGAGGTAGGTGGACAGATATCCTCTGAAGGGGTAGGTAGACAGACATTTTCCGAGGGTAGGTAGACATCTTCCGAGTGGTGGTAGACATCTTCCGAGGGGGTTAGATACTTTCTGAGAGGGTGGTAGATAGACATATTCCGAGAGGGGGGAGACATCTTCCGACAGTTGGTTAGATAGCCTTCTTCCTAGGGGTGGTAGGTAGAGTGAAATCCTCCAAGACGGGAGGGGGGAGGGCGTAGATAGACACACATCTTCCAAAGCAGTGTGTATGGTAGAAAGACATCTTCCGAGTGAGGGATAAGGTCGACAGACATCTTCTGTGGGGAGGGTTGGCAGACAGACATCTTCCGAGGGGGAGTAGGAAGACATGTTCCAAGAGGGGGTAGACAGACATCTTCCAAGGAGGGGGGGATAGACACATCCTGGCATGGGGTAGGTAGACAGACATCTTCCAAGGGGGTAGGAAGACAAACATCTTCCGATTGCGTGGGTGGGTAATCAGACATCTCTGGAAAGGGGGAGGTCGACAGACATCTTCTGATGGGAGGAAGGTAGAGTGACATATTCCATGGAGGGGAGTAGGTAGACAAATGGGTGAGGTAGGTAGAGAGAGATCTTCCAAGGGGTGGTAGGTAGGCAGACCTAATACGAGAGTAGCGGTAGCGGAAGAGCGATAGGTAGACAGAAATCTACCGGACGGGAGGGGAGGGGGGAGCGTAAGTAGACAGATAAGTTCCCAGGTCCTCAATCTACTGCAAGACACCAAAACTGGCCAATAATTGACATTCCGTAACCGAAACTAGTCTTGTACTACTTCTTACTAGTCAATTGCAACAACTTAGAAGCTTCTATTTTGTTCCTTGTGTTACTACTGGATACCTCAGTACGTGACATAGGTTTCCAGACCATAAATGTAAACGTTTCCAAGAGAAAAGATACCTATGTGACTATCTAGCAATACGTGATAAGGCAAGTGACGCAAACGGGTGCTCTTCTACAGTTTTTAAATACATATTAAAAGTTTTCGCATTTTTGCGTGTAACGTGGCTGCCTGACCTCGGCTCATGCTAAAGCATAGGGTCCTCGTTCACATGCAAGGCAATAAAAGCCGGCCAATAATTCATCAATCAGTAACAAAAATCTCACTTATACTACTTCTTACTGGCCGATTGCATCAACTAAGAAGCTCCTATTTTGTTGCTTGTAGTGTCACCCCACACCGCAGCAAGCGAAATAAGTTTTCAGACGATAAATGTAAACGTTTCAGAGAGAATAGGGGACAATGTGACGATATGGCATTACGTCGATTCGAAAGCAAAAGGTGAAACAGGGTGGATTTCTCAAGTCTTACCATATATAAACACTTTTCACATTATCCCGTGCAACGTGGCGTCCAGACGTCGTTTCATGCAAAATCGCAAGGTCCAAGCTCATGTCCAAGGCACTAAAGCAGCGAAATAAGTCAATAACCGATAAATAAAAATGAATTGTACTGCTTGTTACTGGCCGATTACATCTTCTTTGAAGCTTCTTCTGTGTTCTACTATAGTGCTTTTAGTGTCTCCGCATACCGCAGCACGCGACATAACTTTGCAGACGATAAATGTAAACGTTTCAGTGAGTAAAAAGCGACCGATGTGACGATCTGGCATTAAGTAAATTCGATAGCATATGACGAAAAGGGGCGGATTTCTCAAGTTTCTATTACATATGAACACTTTTCACATTCTCCCGTGCAACGTGGCGTCCAGATGTCGTTTCATGCAAAATCGCAAGGTCCTAGCTCATGATCAAGGCGCCAAAGCCGGCTAATAAGTCAATAATCGACGACTAAAACTTAAACTGTACTGCTTTTTACTCGCCGATTACATCGACTTAGAAGTTTCTGTGCTCTACTGTGGTGTTTTAGTGTCTCCACATACCGCAGCACGCCACACAAATTTGCAGACGATAAATGTAACCGTTTGAAAGAGGAAAGCGGCCAAAGAGACGATCTGGCATTAAGTCGATACGATAGCAAATGACGAAAACGGTGCGATTTCTCTGGTTTTTACTGCATATGGACACTTTTCATATTCCCTCGTGTAACGTGGCTGCCAGTCGCTGTTTCATGCAAAATCTTAAGGTCGTCGGTCATGTCCAAGTCACTAAATCCGGCTAATAAGCCAATAACCGATAACTAAAACTTCTTACTGGCCGATTACATCAACTTGGAAGCTTCTTCTGTCTTCTATTGTGGTCTTTTAGTGTCTCCGAATACCATAGCACGCGACATAAGTTTGCAGTCGATAAATGTAACCGTTTGAGAGAGAAAAGCGGCCCAACTGACGATCTGGCATTATTCTCCCGCCGGAGAAACAATGCACTTGACAGTTCGCTTTTTGTCTAGCTAGGTTGGCTATACTGTAATAGCGATGTTGTAACAGCAGCCTCTATACACACAGCAGACGATACAGTTTTCCGTCCCGTCTCGTAAATGCAAGCGATTGAGCAATTGCAATGTATATAAAAACTCGTTTTTAGTTGTACTACAATGACAGGAAGTAAACAACCGTATAATAATGCATGTAAAAGCATAACAATGCGCACCCTTTCGATAACGGAGCATAGAAATACAAAAAACAAGCAACTGACGACTGGTACTTTAAAATCAATAATGTACGTAGTTTACAAAATAAATAATAACCGAGATTGCAATAAATAACCAATATTAGAATTTTTTCACTCACCAATTTACAGCGATAATGGCGCAATTCCATCCAGCTCGCCATCGTCACTGTTGTCCGATTCATCGCTAAAACCGTCTTCATCGTCGTCATCGGCAAGACAAATCATTAATTGTTCAGGCCACTGATAATGCCTTCTATTGTCTGTGCTGCTCGTATAAGCTTCTCGACGTGCTCTACTTTTTTTCTCCGTGAGGCTGCATCCACAGTCACAAGAGCTTCACGCAACAGCTTTTCCACCTCTGCTATTGTAAAGGACTTGTTGTTGTTCCTTACATACATTTTTACGTCACTCCATACTAACTCAATAGGGTTGAAATGGCAGTGATATGGTGGCAGCCTTATTACAGTATGACCCTGCTCCTTGGCAATTTCGTCTACTACGTATGTAGGTGTCGTAGGCTTATTTTCTTTAACGAGAGAATATAACAGAACCTTTGTCATACCCATATCCGCTGCAATATTTCGAGCCTGTAACCACTGCACCATAATTTCTTTCCGATCATTTGTAGTTGGGGCATTGTTCTGTATCACCGAATGATATGGAGCATTGTCCATTACAATTGTTGTAGGGACAAGAAATTGTTTTAAAAGGTTCCTGAACTACTCAACAAATCGTGCGTGATCCATATCTTCATTGTAATCACCAGTCTTTTTTGATCTAAAAACTGAAAGTGCGTCAGGGACAAAACAACTGGAGGAGCCTGCATGGACCACAATTAATCTAGCTCCTCTTCCCTTCGGCTGATGGCCGGTACTGCTGGGTGTGTTATCCCTCCAACATTTACTGACAGCTTCCCCGGCATTAACCCACGTTTCGTCTAGCCAAATTATGGAATGAATGTCTCTGCCCACAATTTTGTGCAAGAAAATGCTACGAGCGGTAACAATATGTGCCCTCTCTAACAGTACTTTGCGTCCGTCTAGCGTTTTGTAACGGAAACCCATATTTTTTAGCACAAATTTTAGTGATGTTTTACCACCCCTGAAGAGTTCACTTTCTTTTAAAGAGATTAATAACTTAGCTACAGTCGGATACTCTTTTCTGCTGTAGTAAGCATAAACATGCCTACGAACTGCATCAGTCTGGAAAGAATCTAAATCTGTGATAGGACTACGCCGCTTTTTCTTCTTTCCCGGGGTTGATAAAAATGTATTATTTGATCCAGACAGCTCGGAGTCGTTACGGCTCACTTCAGTATCTTCAAAGTTTTGTAGTAATACTCCCTTACTTACTACCGTTCTTGCACTAATACCAAGAGTTTTCGACGTACGTTCCACCACTTTGTCGGCAGGAATTGATGGCTGTCCATGAATTCTTACGTAGCTTTTCTCCTGCTCGTAAAACTCACGAGTTCTGCGTAGCAACTCCAGTGCCTGGCTGTTTAGCGGCACCCCTCGACGCAAAGGATTGTCACTAGGTGAACGAAGTCTTTTCGGTGGCATTTTCCAAGTACGTAAACTCACAACGTAACAAAAGTCACAACGATATAGCACACAGTACAACGAAA